>NW_006408530.1:15793408-15796290 GCF_000296735.1 Chrysochloris asiatica
CAGAGCTCCTTTTTGCATATAGGTGGACTAAATTCCTCTCTGCCAAGATGAATGATTTAAAGTCAATTTATGGTACCTTTAGGAATTCTAATATATGTATGCATTATTGGTTCATATATACAAAATACTGGTTGGTGCTGCAAGTTAATGCACTGTACTGCAAGGTAAGTTTGAACCATAAGATCACAGTTCAAGCTCACAAGTCACTCCTTAGAATCCTTATACAGAGTGACTATGAGTCAGAATTGGCTCAATGACACTTAACAACAACAAAATCAAAATACCCAAAATTACTTTTTGTAAGCTCATTTATTGATTCTAAGCAAAAACTGATATCAGATTTGAACTCATTTGCTACCAGAATACCTGTCTTAGACTATGGCCTGAAAAGTTAACAGTAATTGAAGTAATTATCATATGATGTGTGTGTTCCAAAAGATTTTCAAAAAAAAAAAAAAAGAAAAAAAAAGTTACTACTATAAGAGTAGCATAGAAATCATGGGTGTATTCAGCATATTTATATTATATAAATTATGGCATTTGTGACATGAAACAAAAGGTGTTTTTTGAGGGAAAGATTAAAAGATCCACAGAAAATAGACTCAAAACCATTTTCCGAAATGTTAACTTTGACAGGCAGTAGTTTAAGAAAGCATCTTTAAAAGCAATTTTAAAGGAAATTAGAGTTGGCTTAGTAAACACTTTCATTAGCTCGGTAGGTTTCCCTTAGGACCCAAGTGGCCAACTTTCTTTCTTACACTTTTCTTTCTAATCACGCAGAATGAAGCCATTCTTTAGCAAACAAGAAAATGTGTAAATTAATTAATTCTGGGTCATTCTAAACCAGGTACTGGGAGTAGTTACTAAATATCATTGTTGTTGTTGTTAAGGACCATGAAGTAGGTTCCAACTATTCAATAATTTTATTTTTCACTTTAAACCTACTTAAAATGATTGTGTTGTTAAATGCCATCTAGTTTGTTCCCACTCCTAGTGACTATGCAAAATGGCACAAAACACAGACTACTCCTGCATCATTCTCACAATTGTAAACAACTTTCTGGTTTCTCTGTATGATGTTTAAGGTTTTGTGTCAACCTAACTGGATTAGGATTCCCAGAGGTTTGGCAGGTAAAATTTAGTAATCTCCCATGATGAGATCTGCTATGAGCAACCATTCAATTGAAAGGAATTTTCACTAGAGGCGTGGCCTGCTTCCAATATACTTAACACTCAGGCAAAGCTTGCTTGCTTTTTCCTGAGTCTGGATTCTGCATTTGGCTTATCATCCAACCTTCAATTATTTGGACTTCAGCCAGTGGGCTGCTGTATTAACTGCCAATCCTGGAAGTCTTCAGCAGTCTGCCTTCTTACCTACTGGACCTGCTTATTGCTGTGTGGCCTGCCAATCTTGCTTCATCAGCCCTGAAGCTATGTAAGTTAGAAACTTTCAGCATGACATCTAATCAACAGATATGGGACTTGCCCACCTCTATAATAGCTATATGGGCTCCCAACATGGCAGATCTGGTAGACATACAGTGAGAAGCTCCGTCAGCAACAACACAGAATACCAGGCCAAGCAGGTTCACAGAATGGTGCTAGAACTCTGAACCACATATAAAGGAATATTTAGAAGCTTGAAAGGCTTACAGCTAGGGGAATTTGTAGCAGAATCAAGAAATCCATTGCTCTCTAATTCAAGATGCTCAGCTGGTCCTGGAGCCCCCATATTGGGAGAGACCAAGTGGGCGAAGGATCAGAACAACCATGAACACCTGACAGAACCGTGGAGATACAGGTGTGGATATTCATTTTTTTGGTATCTGTTCATTGGTCTCTCGCTGCCTGCGCACCTCCATTCTGGTGACTAGAGGGTATGCCTCAGCTAATGGACACCCCATCCGCACCCCTGGAGGGTTCTACTATGCATGTACACAAATCTCTTTGAAATTTAAAGTGACAGTTTCCAATTAAAAACAAATGGCCACCACTTGTCTCTCAGTTTGTCATACTGTGGTGGCTTGTGACTTACTGTGATTCTAAAAGCTATACCACAGGTATTTTAACTACCAGCAGGGTCATGCATGGTGGACAGATTTCAGATGAGCTTCCAGACAAACACAAACTAGGAAGAAAGAGTGACGAACTAATCTTTAATCACTGAAAACCTTATGAATAGCAGAGAAATAATGTCAGACATAGTGCTGGATAATGAGCCCTTCAAGTTGAAAGGCACTCAAAATGTGACTGGGGAAGAGCTGCCTCCTCAAAGTAGAGCTGACTGTGATGACAAGAATGGAGTAAAGCCTGTGGGAGAAAAGCCCATGGAACCTTCATTTGCTGATGGAGAACAACTCAAAATGAAGAGAAACAGCTATAACTAGCCATGGGAAATCGGAGCATGGAATGTACGAAGTATGAATATGGGAAAATCAGAAGTTGTCAAAAATAAAATGGAATTCATAAACAACGATATCGTAGTCATTAGTGAGTTGAAATGGGTGGTATTGGCCATTTTGAATCAGACAATCACATGGTTTACTATGCCAGGAATGACAAATTGAAGAAGAATGGTGTTTCATTCATTGTCAAAAAGAACATATCTAGATCAGTCATGAGG
The DNA here is from genome assembly GCF_000296735.1 of Chrysochloris asiatica. Lineage (NCBI taxonomy): Eukaryota > Metazoa > Chordata > Mammalia > Afrosoricida > Chrysochloridae > Chrysochloris > Chrysochloris asiatica. Next base: position 15,796,032 of record NW_006408530.1, read on the forward strand.
TACAATATTGTCTGTGATAGGATAATATCCATGAGCCTACAGGGAAGCCCAGTTAATACCACTATTATTCAAATTTACACAGCAATCATTAAAGCCAGTGAGAATGAAATAGAAGAATTCTACCCAACTTCTTCAATCTGAAATCGATCAAACATATAATCAAGATGTATTGCTCATTACTGGTGATTGGAATGCAAAGGTTGGAAGCAAAGAGGAAGGATCAGTAGTTGGAAAATATGGCCTTGGTGATAGAAATGAT
>NW_006408530.1:15796752-15820622 GCF_000296735.1 Chrysochloris asiatica
GTCCAAGAGCTGAACAGAAAATTTCAAAGATCAGTTCGAAAAGATAAAGCCAAATATTACAACAAAATGTGCAAAGATCTGGAATCAGAAAACCAAAATGGAAGAACACTAAGCATTTCTCAAGCTGAGGGAACTGAAGAAAAAATTCAAGCCTTGACTTGCGTTATTGAAAGATTCTTTGGGCAAATTGCTGAATGAAGCAGAAAGCATCAAGAGAAGGTGGAAGGAATACACAGAGTCACTGTACCAAAAGGAAATGGTTAATGTTCAACCCTTTTAAGAGGTAGCATATGATCAAGAGTCAATGATACTGAAGGAGGACGTCCAAGGTGCATTGAAGGAATTGGCAAAGAACAAGGCACCAGGAACGGATGGAATAAACATTGAAATCTTTCAAGAAAGTGAGGTGGCACAGGATGCACTCACTCATCTCTGCCAAGAAATTTGGAAGACAACTATCTGGCCGATGGATTGGAAGAGATCCATATTTGTGTCCATTCCAAAGACAGGTGGCCCAACACAATGTGGAAATCATCAGACAAGCTCTTTGGTATCCCATGTGAGTAAAGTTTTGCTAAAGGTAATAAAGAAATGGCTACAATCAAACATTGACAGAGAACTTCCAGAGGTTCAAGCCAAATTCAGAAGAGGTCGTGGAATGAGGGATATCATTGCTGATGTCTGATGGACCTTGGCTGTAAGCAGAGAATATCAGAAAGATGTTTACCTGTGCTTTATTGACTACGCAAAGGCTTTTGAATGTGTGGATTATGACAACCTATGGACAACATTGCAAAGTATGAGTATTCCGCAACACCTTATTGTGCTCATGAGGAATCTGTATCTGGACCAAGAAGCAGTTTTTCGAACAGAGCATGGGAACACTGAATGGTTTACAATTTAAAAAGGTGTGCAACAAGGTTGTATTCTTTCACCATACTTATTCAACCTGTATGCTGAGCAAATAATCTGAAAAGCTGGGTTATATTAAGAAAAATGTGGCATCAGGATTGAAGGAAGACTTATTAACAACCTGCGATATGCAGATGATACAACCTTGTTTGCTGAAAGTGAAGAGGACTTAAAATATTTACTGATGAATATCAAAGAGCACAGCCTTGGGTATGGATTGCATCTCAATATAAAGAAAACAAAAATCCTCACCACTGGACCATCAAACAACATTCTTATCAATGGAGAAAAGATTGAAGTTGTCAAGGACTTCATTCTTCTTAGATCAACTATCAACACTTATGGAAGCAGCAGTCAAGAAATCAAACGAATTATTGTATTAGGCAAATCTGCTGCACAAGACCTTTATCAAGTGTTGAAGAGCAAATATGTCAGCCTGAGGACTAAGGTGCGCCTGACCCAAACCTTGGTAATTTCAATAACCTCATATGCATGTAAAAGCTGGATAGTGAATGTTATGATTAAGGTCATTGTTATTGTTATATGCATTCAAGTCAATTTCAACACACAGATACCCTAAATACAACAGAACAAAACAATGCCTGATCCCTTTCCAGCCTCACAATTGTTGCTATGTTTGAGTTCATTGTTACAGCTCCTGAATAATTACATTTCTTTGAATGCCGTTCTCTTTACTCTATCACTTCAACAAGCATGTTGTTCCTTTCCAGGGTCTGGTCCTTCCTTAAAACACATGGCCATCCTCATTAATAAAGAATATTCTGACTGTATTTCTTCCAAGACAGATATGTATCTTCTTCTGCCAGTCCATGAAATATTCAATATTTTTTGGTGGCTATGTAGATTCAGCGACTGAAGATCATCTGTCTGCACCCACCAATGACTTTGGGGAGGAAGATGAGGTCATCTGTGCCAATAACTATTCATATTTTTTTAAACCCTAAGGAGAAGTTCTTCTCTGCCCTAGAAGGTCACCATGAATCAGAATTGGCTTGGTGGCACTGGGTGGTGATGTTGGTTGCTAACATAATAATTTAAATGCATCACTTCTTCTTTGGTCTTCTTCCTGATTCATGTACAGCTTTAAGACGTATAGGGTGTGATTGAAAATATCATGACTTGAATCAGGCACATCTTATTCCTCACAGTGATATCTTTGCTTTTTACTAAGTGGAATCATTGACAACTTCAATATTTTCTTTATTTATCATGATATTGCTTATTGGTCCATTTTAAGGATTTGGTAGTGTAGTGGTTACGAATTGGGCTGCGAACCTTAAGGTCAGTGGTTCAAAACTACCAGCCGCTCTGCGGGAGAAAGATGAGGCTTTCTACTCCCATAGAGATTTACACCCTCGGAAACCCTGTACAGGGTCGCTATGGGTCGGAACCGACTCCACGGCACATAACAACAACAACAACATGTTGAGGTGTAGTCCATATTGAAGACTGCAGTCTTTGATCTTCATCAGTAAGTGTTTCAAATCCTCTTAATCTTCAGTATTCAGGGTTGTGTCATTTAAATATCACAGGTTATTAATGTGACTTTTTCCAATAATGATGTTGTATTCTTCTTCATATCGTCCAGCTTCTTGGATTATTTGCTCAGATCTCAGACTGAATAAACATAGTAAAAGAATACAACCTTGATACATGCCTTTCCTTTCAAGATTAGAATTTGAATGCGAATAGTGACCAAAGTAAGTTTTTCTTTTTAAAAAAATTAATTCAAAACTCTTGTCTCTTTCTCTTTAATCAAACACAGTGACATGATCCACTAATATTAAGTCAATTACAATTCATAGTGATCCTATAGGATGCAGCAGAACAATTCCATAGGGTTTCCGAGACTATGAACCTTTACCAGAGCAGATTGCCTCATTTTTCTCCGTATGAGCACTGGTGGGTTCCAACTGCTAACCTTGTGGTTAACAGCACAATGTTTAACCACCTGCACTACTAGGCTCTTTCACAATCACAAAGTGCACTTAGAAAAAGGAATAATTTGGGAACTTATTTCTACATTGCATTGTTGCTGTTGGTAAGTACCATCAAGTTGGCTCCAACTCATAGCGGCCCTGTATAGGGTTTCCAAGGAGCAGCTGGTGAGCTTGAACCAGCGACCTTGCAGTTCAAACTGACTTTGCTGTCCAGTGCATAAGCCCACAGCATCACACAAGGACTCCATTAGCATTACATATCAAAAAGGATGAAGGCAATAATTTTTAAATAAGCAGCATAAAATGAATGATATTTTAATTTTGATCACATCCTTCCTTGCTAACCAACAAAAGTAGCAGAGGTGATTTATAAATTGCAAATATGTGTGGTTACATATGAAAAGACTACAACTCAGACATATCATCTGAGCTCTTAAGATTAATTTCCCCAATGGTAGAATTATTATTTAAAAGACACAACACTTTATTAGCTTTGTTATCTGAATTCTGTAAAGGTAGGCAGATGTTACACCACTGACTTTTATATATAATAAGCATCATTATTACAATGTTTGTATTAACAGAGATTCTGTAACCTACCTCTCTTTAATAGTTCATATTCCAACTATAGAATCCTGGCGTGGCACAGAAGGGTAATCACTGGACTACTAACCACAGGTCTGTGGTTCAAACCCACCAGCTACTTCTCAAAACTCATAGTAGTTAACAAAAACAATGTTCCAACAATGTCCACCTGTTGTTAAGTGTCATTGAATTAATTCCTATTCATAGCAACCCTGTAAGGAGCTCTGGTAGCGTAGTGGTTACGAATTGGGCTGTGAACCTTAAGGTCAGCAGTTCAAAACTACCACTGTTCCATGGGAGAAAGATGAGGCTTTCTGCTCCAGTAAAGATTTACAGCCTCAGCAACCCTGTATGGGGTTGCTATGAGTCAGAACAGACTCCATGGCACATAACCAACCAACCATAGCAAAACTGTATAGGGTTTCCAAGGAGCAGCTGGTGGTTTGAACTGCCACCTTTGTGGTTAGCAGTCCAGTGCTTGAACTGCTATCCTGTGGTTAGCAATCCAGTGCTAATCTTACAGCACCACACGAGGACTCACACTTAAAGGAACATAAGTATCATTCTTTAAGTCAGTACTATTTAGATAAGGGAAACCCTTTATTGAATTTGAGATTATATCTGTAGCTATACTTTGCCTACTCGCAATTTCCAAAGTTGACAAAACCTCTTTCCATTCCTATTTATTTCAATCTTCCTTAATATTGTTCCTCTGTCTTTAGGTAGGTTCATGTGCATAGATGGGCAGCCATCCATGTACTGTGGAGAAGAGAGAAGTTATGTCAACTGACCACAATAATTTATAAATGCTAACCTGCACATTATCATGAGACAATTATAGTCCTATGTACAATAGTGATACTGATGACTTATTCATACTTTTTTAGTTTCTGTTCAAAGGAAGACTATGTCTGGGGAAGGAATAGATGGAATCAACCCCATGGAAAAATTAGTGCAGAAAAGAATATGATCCATTGTAATTGTTGTAGTCTTTGAACACAAGAGAAATATTTATGGTTTGGGTTGGCACTGAGTATACATGCTGTAGTTTTTATTTTCCTTTTATTTGTTTTGTATTTGGTAGACAAGAACTCTGTCAACAGAGCTGCCTCAATTTGATTGTGAAATCAGTTTCAGACTTAAAAAATCCTACAATATATCAAACATATAGAGCAAATCATAGCAGAGACCCATCTACAGGTTCCAGGCTTAACAGAAGTTACTATTCTGTCATGTTTGTTTCAGGTTTAGCTCACTCTTTCTTTATCAAGAGAATAAGATATTAACAGATTTAGCTACAGTATTATACATCCCCCTTCTTTTCTCCTCCCGACCTCTTCAGAGCTCATCACTACTAGGAGATTTGGGTGCCCATTCTTATTTTTTTGTTGTTGTTGTTATGAAGTGCCATGGAGTCGGTTCCGACTCATAGCGACCCTGCACAGGGTTTCCGAGGCTGTAAATCTTTACGGTAGCAGAACGCCTCATCTTTCTCCCACGGAACCGCTGGTAGTTTCGAACTGCTGACCTTGAAGTTCACAGCCCGATTCGTAACCACTACGCTACCAGAGCTCCTTATACACGTTTAATACACATTTTAAAAAATATAAAATGTGGCACTGTCTTTTTTTCTATTAAATGCATATAGTTTATATGCCATGTTTCTGTTTCACTGAACTTAAGTTTCTGAATCTTATCTATGTTGCTGACTTAGTTCATTTTAACAACTACATAACTTTTCATCACGTAAAACATATACTAAAAGAATGTTACTGAATCTTAAAATTCAAGGAATCTATTAGCTAAAAAATGGGAATCTGAAGAAAGATTGAAGAAGAATGTGAAATGTTTTGATTTACAAAACTAGGAAAAGAACATAATAACAAGTATATGAATAACACCACTGCAATCAATTTCCCAAAACAATCACTTGAATTCAATTGTCTCAAAAATTACTATTTATACCTACTTAAATGATCTTAATTGTAACATTTTGGAAAAGCATATTTTTTAAAACTTCATAACTTAAGAAATTGTAAGATGAAAGTATACTTATATTTTTTTTAAATGTGTTTTTTCCTTTATTGCAGTTTTTAATTAACACTTTAATGTGTGCATTCCTTGTAATAGACACCTTAGAATCATTTATGGTTTGTGGTACTGGAAGGCTTCCAACACAGTTACATAAGATAGGCACTTTGCCCTGCTTATGCAAAAGTTGAGTCAGAGACCATTAACAACATATCCTAAATGGAAGAACCACAAACCATAACTAATATTAATATAAACATGCTTCACTTTAAAAGATCTCCTTTAAACAGTCCCCTAGTGGACTTAGCATTTTAATGCAATTACACATATACCACAAAGACAGAATCAGTGGCAAAGAGTTTTTTAGTCCTAGACTATATTCAAGTTTTGCCAGAGAATAGAACCAACATATATGTGTGAAGAGAATAGAACCAACACACATATAGCTCTGGTGGTTATGAATCAGCCTGTGAACTGCAAGGTCAGAAGTTCGAAACTACCAGCTGTTCCATGAGAGAAAGATGAGGCTTTCTGCTCTCGTAAAGATTAATGGCCTCAGAAACCTTGTACAGGGTTGCTATGAGTCGGAACAGACTCCACGGCACATAACAACAACAACAACAAATATATCTTCATTCTTCTTGGATCAACTCTCAACACTCGTTCTGCTGTGCATCGGGTTGCTATGAGTCAGTTCTGACTCGATGGCTCCTGACAACAAAAATATATGTGTATATATATATGTATATAAAGTGAAGAGGACTTAAAACATTCAGTGATGAAGATCAAAGAGCACTTGAGGACTAAGGTGCGCCTGACCCAAGCCATGGTATTTCCAGTAACCTCATATGGATGTGAAAGCTGGACAGTGGATAAGAAAGATCATAGAAGAATTGATGCTTTTGAATTATGGTGTTGGAGGAGAATATTGAAAGTGCTATGGATTGCCAAAAGAACCAATAGATCCATTTTGGAAGAAGTGCAGCCAGAGTGCTCCTTGGAGGCCAAAATGGCAAAACTTCATCTCTCATACTTTGGACATACTGTCAGGAGGGACCAATCGCTGAAGAAGGATATCATGTTTGGTAAGGTTGAGGGTCAGAGAAAAACAGGGAGACCCCCAACGAGATGGATTGGCCAAGTGGCAGCATCGATGGACTCACGAGTGACAACAGTAGTGACGTTGGCCCAGAATTGGGCAGTGATTTGCTCTGATGTGCATAAGGTCACTATGAGTCGGTACCAACTCAAAGACACCTAACAACAACATATATATTATCTGTGCTGATGAGTCTGTTCCTACCCATAGTAACCCTGTATAGGGTTTCCTCTGAGTGGCTGGTGAGCTTGAACTGCCATCCTTGTGATTCAAATCAACTTTGTAGTCCAGCACATTAACCCACAGCACCACAACAGTACTATATATATATATATTAAAAGGTAATGAAATTTTTCCACAAATGTTTAAAGCCTGTATATCGGCCTAGCAGGATAGAAAACTCCTATAGAACATTTGTGTTATGCACTTATAGCAGAATCCTTCACTCTTCAGGAAACCTCAGTTTTTCTTTTGAGGTATGATACCTTTAATATGGACTCCTGGTGTGGCTCTGTAGGATCAGCACTGTACTTTGACTCACAAGAAAAGCAGTTCAAACCCACCGTCTGTTCCTTGGAAACCCTACATAGGGTTGCTGTGATTTGGAAGCAAGTTGACAGCATTTAACAACATCAACTACCTTTAATTTAATCGATATGGCTTTTCTTAATTCCTACCAAGTGATTGGGTGAGAACAAGCAAATAACGAGCACAGAACTCTAAGGCTGGGGTTTGTTATTTTTGCCATAGCCGGTAGGTTTAAAAAGAGCCATCTCAGAAGCAGGAACATATAACCCCAGGACCAACAAGAAGGAAGAGTATAAGTGGAGCGTGAGATCCCTACATAGAAAAGCGGCAACAGAAGAGACGTCAGCAGAGGCGGGGGCATGGAGAGACAAAACAGCTGTCAGCTCTAGTCTCATGCACTGAATAAAGCTGAATGCCTACTGGCAGGAGGCTGGCTTGCAGAATGTGCCCTTTGGGCATTCAAAAACTTGGTAATACTTGACCAAGCAGGTCAGAGGCCAAGGGGTCACTTGGTGGCTAAAAACAAGAGTGAGGTATGCCTGCAGTATGGCAGATGAACAGATGGTCTTACATTACCAAAACTTTTATATTCAAGTTGTTTTTTATACCTTTTTTTTGCATACCAGTCTGACATTTGTGCTTCCTGTTTATGCAGTTCAAGACTAGGCATAAATTTTAGACACAAGATGAAACATGGACTAGGAAGCTGTGTTATTCCTCTGCGTCAGACCAAAGAGCCAGGAGTCCTCTCCCCTCTCTGAACCCCACAATGCCCCCTACACTCTCTGTGACACCAGCAGACAGGTGGGCACAGAAAGGTACTGCCTCCAGGTGTGATATCTCCACACTCTTATTTTCCCAGCATCTCTACAGGTGCACATTTGAAATGTATGAATATTTTTTTGAAGTTTAGCAGTAAACTAGTCATTCCCTCTGCTTCCTTGAAAGCTTACTGACCGCCACGGCCCATGAATCTGGGCTGGTGCGTATTTGTTGTTCCAAAGGCTGCTGATTTCCTTGGCACCAGTAGCATCAGGGCAGATAATCAGACTTGACAGGACATGGGTAGTGGGGAGGAGTGGTACTTAGCGCCTCATGGCCAGGGCAGGTTTCCCTAAATTGGATTTAACTCTTTATAGAAATGTGAGCACTGAATTTTCAAAACAGAAAAAGGAGAAAATAAATCACAAAAAAAGACAAACAAAGAAAGCAACATATTTATATGGGTCTTGAAAAGAATGGAGTTGCACGGTTTTACATTTTGTTTTGGGTTTTGTTTTTGTTTGTTTTTCTTTTTTTGTAGGAGAAATTTCAGATTGTATTCTATTCTAATTGAGAATAAAGCTTTGTAGTGGGACCAGAAACAGCATGCTTAGTACCTCCAACTCACTTCCCCACCCCCAACTGATTCTGCCAGGGCCTTCGGTTCCTCCTAGCACCGGGTGGCCTTCCCTCCAAGCAGCAGCCATGAACTGACATGTGAGCCCACTGATTCAGAAATGAGTGTACCTCTGTGGTGCAGGGCAGTGGGAATGACCCTTTTTTACTCTGATTGTGATGTAAGAAGGAGATGGTAGCTCCTTCACTCCTGCCAGAGAACTGATTCTCTCACTGTAGACCTTCAGTTCAGAGGGCCAGGCTCCAGAGACATGACCTCGGACTGCCCTGGTACCAAGTAAATGTGAATGGAGACAGGTATGAGAGCTGGTTCTCATGTTTTTATTCCACCTATGCCTCATGAAGGTGTTGCCTAAGGAAGTATTCCCTCTATCCCACATCCACCCTATACCTGCATGGTCAAGCCAATTAGAGGATAATCCCACAGTAGTGTTTCCATGTGAGATGAAAAGTGTTGGTTAGTCCTGTTTGTGGTTTAGCTTTGAAGTTAAAGGAAAAGAAATAAACTTGAAAACTAATTTGTCATCGTTAACTCAAAACAAAATATTAAATATTTGTAAACCCCACAATCATGAGTATTGCTATGTGCTCTGTGTGATCATTGTGTGGAGATTATCAAACTCAGATGTGTGGAGAGTGCTGTGGGAGGGATGGTTGGTGTCAGAATAGGGTAACAGAGGTTGCAGGGTGGAGGCATGTCTGACCTGCACTTCATGGGAATCAGCTTTGGGCTTATTTTGAGTTTGATTCTCTTTCCCCTTAGTGAAACTAGGTAAAGTTAGACATGGCTCCCAGACTGTTTTGCAAAGTATTTATCATTTTTCAGATGATGACCATAATAGAAGTTTTCAGTTCTTGAATTATTTCATATGACTCTTCTACCTGTGGACTCCTGGTATGGTGCTATAGAATCACATCAGCACTGGACTTTGAATCACAAGGTTCACAGTTCAAACCCACCAGCTGCTCCTCAGAAATCCTATAGGGGGTCATTATGAGTCAGAAGTGATTCAATGGCACTTAACAACTTCTATCCATGTTTTGTAGCTCCTACCACATGATATTTTTGCCCTACCATATTTGAGTAGGAGAAGTTGAGGGAAGATGCTGATAGAATTATGTGGTCTAGTTGTTAATAGTTTACGTAGTTGTGATTGTAGAAAACTGTAACTCTAATGTGGTTAATAAATAATTATTTCAGAAGAAGAAACAAGATAACTTACTATCAACAAATAAGAAGAACCAGGAATGAAACAAGTCCTTTGGAACCCAACACCCCTGAACATTGAATTTCTTCAAACCAAGGACAGAATGCTGTGACTTCAGAGAAGTGGCAGAGAAGCAATGGTAGCAGAACCCAAAGCCACAGCCTGACACAGGACAGTGGATTTCCTTGCCCACAAAGCAAGTAAAGCTGAGTGACTTTGGGAAGGAGGCTGGCTTGCAGAGTGGGGTGCCTTCAGGCACTTAACTGAGAGATCTAGGTTTATTGATTCACAGAGCTAGAGCTGAGTACTTTCATACTGTGGCTTATGGTGGAGTAGTGTGGCCTGTGAGCATTTATCAGCAGCCCTTAGAGCTTTGTAACATCCTGGAGCAGAGAGAGGCCTATCTGTGAATACGGCTAAATAGAGGCTGTTCTGGCTGAAAGAGCTGTTCCTTGAGCATTTTCTGATCCTGCATTGTAATGTGTTAGCTTCCTTAATAAATCCCCTATCCATGAGTTTGTTGCCTGTGCTTGGTGTGGTCATTTCAATGAATCATCGAACCAAGCTGAATAGAAAGTGCTATGGGAGGATATTTCGTGATCAATTATTTTCAAGGGAAATCTATGTACCTGAAAATCAACTGATATAAATATTAATCACATTTAAACATCGTCATAGCAACCTCTAATATAATATTTGACCAAACAACTGGGCAACATAGCCTATACAAGTTCACATATCAAATTAACTATCACAGACAAACACAAGTTGAATGCCTTGATCCATCTCTTATTAAAACTTTGCTTTGAAAGCTTTTTCCAACTGCCAATTCAATTCTCCCTATTTCCTAGTCAAAGTAAAATAACATGGTCCAATAATTCTTGTTGTAGATGTTGTTTGTTGTTGTCAGGTGCCATCGAGTCGGAACCGACTCATAGCGACTCCATGCACAGCAGAACGAAACAATGTTCGATCCTGGGCCAACCTCACCACCGCTGCCACCCCCGAGTCCATCAATGATGCCACCTGGCCGATCCATCTCGTTGGAGGTCTTCCTCTTTTTTTTGACCCTCCACCCTACCCAGCATGACATCCTTCTCCAACGATTGTTTCCTCCGGACTACATGTCCAAAGTAGGAGAGACGAAGCTTAGCCATCCTGGCCTCCAAGGAGCACTCTGGCTGCACTTCTTCCAAAACAGATCTATTGGTTCTTTTGGCAGTCCATGGCACCCTCAGTATTCTCCTCCAACACCACAACTCAAAGGCATCAATTCTTCTACGATCCTCTTTATTCACTGTCCAGCTTTCGCATCCATATGAGGCTATTGAAAACACAATGGCCTGGGTCAGGCGCACCCTAGTCCTCAAGCTGACATCTCTGCTCTTCAATACTTTAAAAAGTTCCTGTGCAGCAGATTTGCCCAGTGCAATACGTCGTCTGATCTCTTGACTGCTACTTCCGCGAGTGTTGATAGTTGATCCAAGAAGAATGAAGTCCTTGACAACTTCAATCCTTTCTCCATTGATAAGAATGTTGAGGTGTTTTATCAGTAATTTAATTTAATTCATATAATTACTATGGGTTAGGTATTGCTATCACTATTTTAAAATTTCAATTGATAATTATTGGATCATTGTTGTTGAGTTCCATTAAGTAGATTCTGACTCATAGTAACCCTGTATACAGTTTTTCTGTGGTTTATAAGGAGAAAATAGTGGGTTTCAACTGCTGACCTTGTAGTCTGAAGTCCAGTGCTGATCCTACAGTGCAACAGCAGGAGTCCTTTTATGGGACCAATAGGATTCCTAGGATTTAAGTATTTTGCCCAGTATTCCATAGTCAGCAAACAGAAAAATAATGACTCAAATAAATGTTTTGACTTAGGCAATTTCCATTATTTAAAATATTTGCATATGTTAAAAATCAAAAGTACTTTTAATATCATCATGCCTATAGTGGATAATCAACACCATGATAAAAATTTTGAAAGCAGTAATCGAACTGGTCTCCTTTTATATAATAATTGATAAAAGGAAAACATAGGCACAAAGAGATAATCTATTGAGCCTTTCCACTGAATCATTGTGTATACTATCCATTTAATATTTTGAGAAGTGAAATTACCACAATTGAATACAAATAATGAACACATTATACATTTCTTTGCAAATGGCACAACCTCTTCACCTGGTGTCTCCTGTTCATGCTATGTTCATTATATGCATGTGTACATTATTTATGTGGATGAGTTATTTGCTAAAATAAGGTACTTATCTGATCATCTTCATAATCCTAGAGTTAAATGTATTATTGTGGTTATGATTTGCATATCTCTAATGGCTATTGACCTTGAACATCTTTTCATGTGTTTGGTTGACAGTTAAATTTTCTCTTTGGTGAAATATATATTCAAGTACTTTGCCCATTTTATCGCTGAGATTTGGGGCTCTTTTTTTTGTTGTTGTTAAGTTGTTGAAATCTTATATATTTTTTGGTTACTAGATTCCTTGCAAATGTATGGTTTTCAAGTGTATTTTCCTAGTCTGTAGTTTGCCTTTTCACATTTTTTTTTGCAAAGTCTTTTGATAAGCAAAAGTTTGTAATTTTTATGAAGTTCCATTTATTTGTCTTTTGCTGTTTGTATCTTTATTATTATATTAAATAATGTATTGTTAAAAGTTAAGCCAGACAGTTTTACCCCTGTATTTTCTTCTAAGACTTTTACAATTTAATTTTCACATTTAGGTCCTTAATCTATTTTGCATTTGTTTTTGTGCATAGTGTGAGGTATGTGTATTGTTTCATTTTTCTGCATATGGAATGTCCAGCTTTCCCAAAGACTTTTATTGAAAAGACTCTTCTTTCTACATTGAATGGAATTAGAACCCTTGTCAAAAATCAGTTACCCATAGATATGTGGATTCATTACTGGACTCTCACTTTTTTGTTATTAAATTCTATTGAATTCAATTATATTGTGTCTGTTGTTATATAAGTACTGTGTTTTTGATTACTGTAGTTTTATAATCTGTTTTAGTATAAGAAAACAAAAGTTCCCTGTCTTTGTTCTTCTTTTTCAACAGCACTTAAGCTATTTAGGTTCTTGCTATTCTCTAAGAAGTAAAGGATTTCCGCCAGTTCTTTTCTATAAAAGGCTGTTGACATTTTGATCAGGCTTGACTTGAATATATGGAATCTTTAGGTGGTATTGACATATGAACAATATTAATGTTTACAATCCATGAATATGGAACATATTTCCATTTATTTATCTCTTGTTTAATCTATTTCAGTAGTGTTTTATCATTTTCATTTTATAAGTAATTCACATCCCTGGTCAGATTTATTCATAGGTAATTTATTCTCTTAGATGCTATTGTAAATAGAATTGTTTTCCTAATTTCCCTTTCAGACTTCTCATAGTTGGTATATAGAAACTCAACTCATGTTTGTCTGTTGACCTTGTACCTTACACCATTGCTACATTTCTCTATTAGCTTTTGAAGTTTTCTTGTGGACTTTGGGAGTTTTTACCTAGAGGATCATGGCATCCATGGATAGAGATAATTTTACCCCTCCATGTTTTGCTTTGGCAACTACTTCTATAGCAGTTCTTTGTCAGATATCAAATAGAAGTTCTAAGAGTGGACACTTTTGTCTTTTTCCTTATTTCAATGGGAAAGTTCTCACTCTTTCTCCTTAAGTGTAGTGTTGCCTGATGACTTTTCTTATATACTCTGAATCATATTGTCAAATTTCCCTTCTATTCCAATCTTCGTTAGGGTTTCCTCAAGAAATGCTGCTGCATTTTATCAAGTATCTTTTCTGCATTCAAAAAATGATCCTGTTCTTTTCCTTTGTTTTATGGATATGGTATATCACATTGGTTAGTTTTATATTGTTGAAACATCCCTTCATTTCTGGACTAAATTCTTGTTAGTCCTGGTATGGTACTGTAGTATAAGCCCTGGACTGATAACCACTAGGCAGGAACTAATTTGACGGCACATAACAACAACAGTTATTGTGTATTACTCTTTTAGCATGTTGTTGAATGCTGTTTTCTAGTGTTTTATTGAGAATTTTTGCATCTATTTTCATAAGGAATATTTGTCTATAGTTTTCTTTTATTGTGGTGTCTTTGTCTATTTTTAATATCAGGGCATGTTTGTTCACAAAATGAATTAGGGAGTATTTCTTTCTTCTCTATCATTTGGATGAGCTTTAACAGGATTGATGTCAATTCTTCCCTAAATATTTGGTAAAATTGCTCAGCAAAATAATCTGGTCCAAGAATTATTCTTGTGATGTGATGTATTTGATTACTAATTTAATTTCTTCACTTTTTATGAATCTATTGAAACTTTCTATTTCCTCTTTAATGAATTTGGATAGACTGTGTGCTTTTAAATGTACAAAGATGAATATCTTAGGCACTAGTGAGCCAAAATGGACTGGTATTAGTCATTTTGAATCATATAATCAATATCAGGAATGGGGAAGAGAAGTGATGCTGCATTCATTTTCAAAAAGAACACATTAAAGTACAATGCTGTCAGTAGTAGAATAATATCCATAGCTTATGAGGAAAACTAGTTAATACTATTTTTATTCAAATTTACACATCAGCCATTAATGCAAAACGAAGAAATTTAAGAATTTTTCAATTTCTCTCACCTGAAATTGATCAAATATGCAATTAAGATAAACTGGTAAGTATTGGTGATTGTAATGCTAAAGTTAGAAACAAAGAAGATGGAATAATAGCTAGAAAATATGGGCTTGGAAATAGAAATCACATCAGAGATGGCATGATAGAATTTTGCAAGACTACCAATTTATTCATTGCAAATACCTCTCTTCAGTAATATAAATAGCTACTATATCCATGGCCTTCATTGGATGGAGTACAAGAAACAAACTATTTGTATCTGTGGAAAGTGAGAATGGAGGAACTTGATACAATCAGAATAAAGACAGGAACTAACTACAGAACAGACTGTCAATTGCTCATGCCAATTTAATTTGACACAGAAAAAGTTAAATCACTTTTTCTGATGCTAAACAATGCAGATTTTCCTTGTTCTGTCTGAATGAGTACTTTTTAGTCTATATACAGGTTCTATATGAACACTATTAAGTATTCTAAAATTCCCATTCTTTGTAATGTTATACTTCAATCATTATGATCCATCCAACTGAATGCATTTACATAGACAATAAAACACAGCTCAACATCTTTCTGGCATTCTCCATTTTTATTCCAAGATCCATCTGAGATCAGCAACGATATTGTGTTTTTACATCCTCTTCTGAATCTGTCTTGAATTCATTGCAGTTCCCTGTTGATGTACAGCTGCAACCATTTAAATTATCTTCAGAAAACTTATACTTGAAGGTGAAACTAATATATTGTTCAGTAATTTCCACTTCTGTAAGATCACCTTTATTTGGAATGAACAAAAATACGGATCCCTTCCCTTCGATATGCCAAATTTCTTGGTATTTCTTGATATAGATGAGTAAGAATTTTCAGCATTGAATTCATTTGTTGAAACATCTCAATTTGTCTTCCATCAATTCCCAGAACTTTGGTTTTGACTAATGCCTTCAACACAGATTGAATTTCTTCATTAGATACTTTTGGCTCTTGAAGATGGTGGTGGTTATGTCCCGTGGAGTTGGTTCTGACTCATAGTGACCCTGTACAGGGTTTCTGAGGCTGTAAATCTTTACAGGAGCAGCAAATCTCATCTTTGTACAGCAGAACCGCTGATAGTTTCAAACATGAGATTAACAGCCCAATTCATAACCAGTATGCTACCAGCCATTAG
Organism: Chrysochloris asiatica; assembly: GCF_000296735.1. Classification (NCBI taxonomy): domain Eukaryota; kingdom Metazoa; phylum Chordata; class Mammalia; order Afrosoricida; family Chrysochloridae; genus Chrysochloris; species Chrysochloris asiatica. Next base: position 15,812,312 of record NW_006408530.1, read on the forward strand.
AATCCTCCAATATTTCAATTTGAGGCTTGAATTTTTCTTCAGTTATTTCAGCTTCAGAAATGTTGAACATATTCTTCCCTTTTGGTTTTCTAATTCCAAGTCTTTGCACATTTAACTATAATACTTTGCTTTGTCTTCTGAAGATGCTCTTTGAATTTTTCTGCTCACTTCTTTTACCTCATTATTTCTTACAGTTGCTTTAACTTCTCTACATTCTAAAGCAACTACCAGAGACTCTTCTGACATCCAATTTAGTGTTTTCTTTCTTTTTTGTCTTTGTAATGACCTTTTGCCTTCTTCACGTCTGATGTTCAATAACTTGTTCATAAAATTCTTCAATTGCACATTTAGAGGTTTGGATTTTCTTCAGTTCTCTGTAATTTAGATATATCATCTGCTATTTCTTCTGCTTGTATCAAATCTGTATTAAATAATTCCATTGCGTTTTTCATTTCAGTTATTGATGCTTTCTGTTGCAATATTTCAGTTTATTTTATTTTTCTTTTTTGATGACCTCATTTAGTTTCTGCATTGTTTTTATTTGTTGTAGACCTTTGTTTACCCATGAGCCACACTTTGACTTGATAACACTTAACAATAACAACAAGTTTACTTTGACTATTTAATTAAGTTTAACATTTTCTTTTTCTATTCTTCTATTCTTTTCATTATTCCATTTTCGTTAAATCTGCTCTCACTTTGTTTTATTTGGATGGGTCATCATTTTTCTTTTCTTTGTGTGTCTTTGGATTTTTGTTGTGTGATTAGAATTCTTTAGGGTATTAACTTTCTCTGTTTTCTTAAGAATTTGCTCTTTTTGACTACATAATTTCTGTAAAAAAACTGGTGGGTGAGTCTTTGATCTTTGTTAACTGCTTTTTTACCCTCTCTGTGAGAACTCTTTTTCTCTCCCTGTTTTAATTATGATCCAGAAATTCTAGATCTCCATTTTCAACTTAACTGACTCCCAAATATCAGAAGCCTGAACTATGAGGCATTCAGAAAAGGAGGTAAAGTGCTGATTTTTTGGTGCACATTCCACTACAAGAGCATTCTATAACAATTTCCAAGAGTCTGGCCATGAACTGTCACTGGGTGACAATAGGATGAGCATGGAGTTCTGCCTTGTTATTATCAAAGCATCTGAATCACCAGTAGACTTTTGGTAGTAAGTGAGGCCTCCATTCAAGACACCCACTTCCTAATACACAGCAATCTCTGTTAGCAGTCTTCAGTGCAGAACAGACGTGGAGGCAGACATAACTGAACAGATCCATAAGGAAATCTGTCCTGTTGATTTCAGAGGTTTGAGCTATGTAGTATACAGAAAGGCAGATAAAGTGCTGACTGTAATAGCAGATTCCATTGCAGTGGCCTTCTGTAACAATTTGAGCTGTCTTACAGTTGACAGCATCCAGGTAGGGATGGGAGCTGGCATGTTTTGAATAGATCCTTGGGAAGGTCTGGTTTGTTGCTTTTAGAGCAGAAGCTTGAAATCCTCTCATTTTGTACAAACAGGACAGGGAGCAAGCTCTTTTGCTGAGGACATTTCCTTAGTTTGTAGCAGTTGACAACCACATGACTAGGGGAAGGAGCAGGGATTGTGAGTAAAGTGGTTTTCCTACTGTATATAACTTACTGGTTTGTTGATTCTGGCCTACCTTCTATTCCCTATTGCTTTCCTTTGCTCCATGGTTTAGAATCACTCAAATCCAAGCACCAATTTTTTGCTACATTTCTGTTGTATTTGTGTAAAGTGTCAAAATTATATTTTCTTTATGCCTTCATCTTTCCAGAATCATTTCTGCTGTTTTTGATAGTGACCTTAGGTTTCAAAATTTCCACTTAATGTTTGAAATAAATTCAATTGCTTTTAAGATAGCTACAATCCTTTCTCTTCTTCAAATGTGCCTCTTTTTGTAAGAAGGGAAACTAACAAGCAAACAAAAATCTTTTGTAACAGTGCTCCTGAGCGAGGAGCAAAATCAGTGGTCTTCTTTTCTGAGTTCCCTCTCTCTTTAGTAACAGGGCATTGAGAAGGGGTGTAACCTGTTTTATTTTCAGTTTTGTTACTTATTGTATGGTACGACTGTGAGCTTGGATGAGGCCTACTATGGTCCAATATTGCCAACTGTTACACCTGGATTAGAATTTCCCCTTCAAGTGAAGATTGGGTCAGGGAGCACTGACCCAAACTTTACAGCATTGTCGCCAGAAATAAAATGTAGATCTGAGTGGGATGTTAAAACTTGACAACAATTTACCCCTTTCTGAGAGATATAATTGGCCAACACTGAGAATTAAGGTAGAGAAAACACTGTGCTCTTTTCTATATCCACCAGCAACAGAGCTTTCATTTCAGTGAGTGAGGGGAGAAGACCAGGGAAGAGAATGGCAGTGGTTTAAATGCTAGAGATGGCTTTTCTTTCCAAGGTTTAGTATATGTTGTTATTGTTCAGTGCCATCTAGTTGGTTCTGGTCCACAGTGACCCTGAAAAGGGTTTCTGAGGAGTGAAAGGTGATCATGAGTTAAATTTTTCTCCAGTTCTCTGTATGCTCTTAGGACAATTTCCAGAGACTTTAATTTTTTGTTGATATTGTTAAAGTCATCTTTTTCAGTTATGGTTTATTTGTTAGGGAGAAGGTCTGAGGAGATTCTCATGTTGCCATTCTGGAAGTGGTACCAAATATATTGAAGTTTGTTAAAAGATATATACTTGCTAAAAAATATATTTGAAATAAGTAAATAATGATAATTGATTCATAAAATATATTCAAATGCAGAAATATGAAAGAAAAGCAGGTTTCCTTGAGAATTGTTACTCACATGATAACATTTATAGTCATACTTGTGAAGTACGAGTATGGCATTGTAGGATAAGCTCTGGACTGCTAACCACAGTCATTGGTTCAAACCCACCAGCTGCTCCTCAGAAACCCTATATAGAGTCACGATGAGTTGATACTAACTTGATGGTACATGATGATGACAATGACAATGATACTGCAAAAAAATTTTCCAAACTAGGGAATCAAAAATTTAAACCTGTGAAATCTAACTGGGAAATTGATATTTACTTATGAAAATTTTCTAAATTTTTAACTAAATTTCCTTTATCAGAATGGTTTCCCCTTAACATGTTTAAGAAAATTTGTACAGTGATGCCTGAGATGGAGGCAGAGATGATGACGTGAAGAGATGGAGCATTTGGGGACTTTGGACACAGAGAGGGAGAGGGGCTATGTGCTGATGACCAGGGGGGTGGGGGAAGGGGCAGGCTTGTAGTGTATACCTTTTTGTTGGTTGATGATGCATGGAGGGAATTGTAACCATGGCAATTAAATGATATATGATAGGATTAATGTAAAACTAATGGTCTCCCATGTAAACTATCACATAATTCACAATAAAACATTTTTTAAAAAAGAAAACTTGTATATCTATTGCTGACAAATAATATTTACATATTAATTTGATACAATTGATAAAAATGATAAAAACATCACGGTCATTAAATAGTATATCTATCCTAAATACAATGCAATATATTGGTTGTGTGCCATGGAATTGTTTCCAACTCATAGCCACCCTTTAAAGGAGCAAAACATGTCATCTTTCTCCCATGAAACAGCTAGTAGTTTTGAACTGCTGATTTTGCCGTTAGCAGCACAACTGCAATTAGTCCTAGTTTTGGGTTGTTCAGGTTATCATATTACCTTATCCAATTCACACTTGTCTGACAGTTTTCCTTACTCTGGTGACTTGTGTTGACCATAAAGTAGGGTTGACCATAATGACGTGAATGGAGCAAGGAATTAAAAACATTCATTTGCTGAAAGGGCACAATTCAAAATGGGAAGAAACAACTGTACATACTCATCAATAATTGGACATGGAATGTACAAAGCATGCATTTAGGAAAAGTGAAAGTTGTCAAAAATGAAATACAATGCATGAAGGTCAATATCCTAGGCATTGGTGAGCTGAAATGTACTGGTATTGGCCATTTTGAATCAGACAATTACAATTGCCAACAAAAGTAGGGTTGACCATAATGACGTGAATGGAGCAAGGAATTAAAAACATTCATTTGCTGAAAGGGCACAATTCAAAATGGGAAGAAACAACTGTACATACTCATCAATAATTGGACATGGAATGTACAAAGCATGCATTTAGGAAAAGTGAAAGTTGTCAAAAATGAAATACAATGCATGAAGGTCAATATTGGTGACCTTCATGCATTGTATTTAGGCATTGGTGAGCTGAAATGTACTGGTATTGGCCATTTTGAATCAGACAATTACATGATCTACTATGCCGGGAATGAAAATTGAAGAGGAATGGTGTTGCATTCATCATCAAAAAGATCATTTCAAGATTTTCTTGAATTATGGTGATGTCTGTGATAGGATAATAACCATATGCATTGATAACTTGTGATATGCAGATGACCCAAACTTGCTTGTTGAAAGAGAAAAGGACATGGAATACATACTGATGAAGATCAAAGACTATAGCCTTCAGTATGGATTGCACCTTAATATAAACAAAACAAAAATATTCACAACTGTATATCACAATAAAGGTAAAACAGTTTGAAGTTGTTAAAGATTTCATTTTTCTGGGATACACAATCAAAACTCATGGAAGCAGCTGTCAGGAAACCAAACAACATAATGCATTACGCAAATCTGCTACAAAACCTCTCTAAGTTTTAAAGAGCAAAGGACTAATGTGTGCCTGGCCCAAGCCAGTCTATTTTTAATAGTTTCACATTCATGTAAAAGTTGAACAATTAATAAGGAAGACTGTAGAATAATTGATGCATTGAGTTATGGTGTTGGTTAAGAATTGCAGTGATGTGCCATGGAGTTGGTTCCAACTCACAGTGACCCTGTTCAGGGTTCCAAGGCTGTAAATATTTACATGAGCAGAACATCTCATCATTCTCCCACGGAACAGCTGGTAGTTTCAAACTGCTGACCTTGAGGATCGCAGCAAGATTCATAATCACTACACCACTAGAGCTCTGAATATAAAATTGACTGCCATAAGAACAAACGTATCTCTCTTGGAAGTACAACCAAAATGCTCCTTAGAAGCCAGGATGGAGAAACTTCACTCATTCTTTGAACATGTTGTCAGGAGGGACCAATCTGTGCAGAAGAACATAATTCTTGGTAGAGTGGATGATCAACAAAAATGAGATAGACCTCCAGTTAGATGTATTGACACACTAGTGGTGGCAATGGGCTCAAACTTATCAATAATTTTGAGGATAATACAGGACTGGGCAGTATTTCATTCTGTCATGTACAAGGTCCTTATTAGTCATAAGTGACTTGAAGTCACCTAATAACAATAAAACTTTCTCCAATATAATTTCAGTAGCATTTCAATAGCACAAATGTTTCCTTTTCCCTATAGTTTGTCACACTGTGTTGGTTTGAGTGTTGCTGTGATAATGGAAGCTATACCACCGGTGTTTTATATATCAGCAGGATCAGGTCACAGCTAAGTTTCCATATTAAGACAGACAAGGAAGAAGGAGAGACAGACTACTTCTGAATATTCAGTCAATGAAAATGTATGACTAGAAGTAGAAGAACATTGATAGCACTGTAACAATGAACACTGATACAGTGCCAGAAGTAGAGCCCCCGAGTGAAAAATACTCAAAATACGACAGGGGAAGAATTGCCTGTCAAAATAAAGTTGGCCATGATGAGGAGAATGGAGTAAAACTCTCAGGACTTTGTCATTTTTCATGTTATTTAAAAAGGTATTAGCAAAGAACAAGTGATTGGTCTTGTAAAATTCTATCATGCATTCTTCAGCATTGTTTCTATCATTTGCTGATGGGGCACAGCTCAAAATAAAGAGAAACAGCTGTAAGCATCCATTCAAATTCAGAAAATAGAATGCATGAAGTATAAATCTGGGAAAATTGGAAGTTGTCAGGAGGGAATTGGAATGCATAAATATTGATATCCTAGGCAACAATGAATGAAATCAACTGGTATTTAACATTTTGAATCAGACAATTACAATTGCCAACAATCACAAATTGAAGAAGAATGGCATTGAATTTATCACCAAAAATAAATTTCAGGATCTATCTTGAAGTACAATATTATCTGTGATAGGATAAGATCTAAACACCTACAAGAAAGACTAGTTAATACAACTGTTATTCAAATTTACTGACAGATTGCGAAAGCCTGTGATGATAAAATTGAACAGTTCTACGAACTTCTTCTGACTGAAATTGATCAAACATGCAATCAAGGTTTATTGATAATTACTGACAATTTAAATATAAAGGCTGGAAACAAAGAGGAAGGATGAATAGTTGGAAATATGGTGCTGGTGATAGAAATGATGCTGGAGAATGCATGATAGACTTTTGCAAGACCAATACCTACTTCATTGCTAATACCTTTTTAAACAACATGAAAAATAATAATAAACATGAACCTCACCAGAGGGAATACACAGAAATCAAATTGAGTACATCTTTGGGAAGAAATGGTAGAAAAGCTCCATATCATCAGCCAGAACAAGATCAGGATCAGACTATGGATTGGACCATAAACTGCTCATATGCAAGTGCAGGCTGAGACTGAAAAAGATTGCAACAAATCTTGGAGAGCCACAATGTGACCTTGCACATATCCCATCTTACTTTAGAGTTTATCTCAAGAACAGATTTGAGCTATTAGACACTAATGACTGAAGACCAAAAGAGTTGTAGAATGATGTTAAGAACATCATGCAGGAAGAAAGCAAAAAGTTCATTAAGAAGACAAGAAAGAAGGAAAAGACAAAAATGGATGTCAGAAGAGAATCTGAAACTTGCTCTTCAGTGTAGAGATGCTAAAGCAAAATGAAGAAGTAAGGACGTACAAAAGCTGAACAGAAAATTTCAAAGGTCAGCTCAAGAAGACAAAGTCAAATGTAACAAAATGTTCAAAGATCTGGAGTTATAAAACCAAAAGGGAAAAACATGCTCAGCATTTCTCAAGCTGAGGGAACTGAAGAAAAACTTCAAGCCTTAACTTGTAGTATTGAAGAATTCTCTGGGAAAACTATTGAATTATGCAGAAAACATCAAAAGATGGAAGGAATACACAGAGTCACTGTAACAAAAAGAAATGATCAATGTTCAGCTATTTCAAGAGGTAGCATATGATCAAGAGTCGAGGATCCTGAAAGAAGAATTTCAGGGTGTATTGGCAAAGACCAAGGCTCCAGGAATTGATGGAATACAAATTGAAATATTTCAACAAACCGATACGGCACTGGAGGCACTCACCATCTATGCCAAGAAATTTGGAAGACAGCTACCTACTCAACTGATTGAAAGAAATTCAGATTGGTGCCCATTCCAAAGACAAGTGACAGAACGGAATACGGAAATCATCGAATACTATTATTAACATAACTTTGCTAATGATAATTTTTAAATGGCTGCAGCAATACATTGACAGGGAACTGGCAGAGGTTCAAGCTCTATTCAGAAAAGGATATGGAACGAAGGGTATCATTGCAGCCGTCAGCTGGATCTTGGCTGAAAGCAGAAAATACCAGGAAGATGTTTACCTCTACTTTATTGATTATGCAAACACTTCCTATTGCATGGATTATGACAAGCTATGGACAACACTGTTGGAGATGAGTATTCTGAAACAATTATGCTCATGAGGAACCTGTACATAGACCAAGAGGCAGTTGTTTGAGCAGAAAAAGAGAACACTGTATGGTTTAAAATTAGAAAAGGTGTGCACCAGAGTTGTGTTGTTTTACCATACTTATTCAGTCTGTATGTTGAGCAAATAATCTTTAAATCTGTATTATATGAAGAAGAACATGGCATCAGGAATGGAGAAAGACCCATTAACAACCTGTGATATGCATATGACACAACCTTTTCTGCTGAAATGGAATATAATTTAAAATACTGATAAAGATCAAAGACCACAGTCTTTGGTACGGGTTGTACCTCAACCTAAAAAACAAAACAAAACAAAACAAAAATACTCACCACTGGACCAATAAATAACATCATGACAAATGGAGAAAAGATTGAAATTGTCAAAGACTTCATTTTGCTCAGGTCAACCATAAACACTCATGGAAGCAACTGTCAAGAAATCAAATGAGGTATTGCATTAGGCAAATCTGCTATACAAGACCTCTTTAAGGTATTCAAGAGCAAAGATGTCAGTTTGAGGACTAAGGTGTGCCTGACCCAAGACATGATATTTTCAATAACCTCATATTCATGTGAAAGTTGGACACTCAATA
>NW_006408530.1:15821420-15832726 GCF_000296735.1 Chrysochloris asiatica
TTATTGGAATTTCTCTATATGAAATTAGAAAAATCTGGCAATTAATATGTTATTTGTATATACACACGGAAAAATACATAGAGATGCCAGATTTTCACAGGTTCATTTACATAGGACAATCTTCCAAATCATGATCTTTCTTTTGATGCTTCCAGTATAACATGGGCAGGATCATAGCACAAGTAATATATTGAATCAGCAGTTAGTCAGTTACCTAGTATTTTAGAGAAGCAAATAATAAACATTTATGAGATCAGCACATTTGCGGCCTAAATAACTCACAGGAACAAAAAAAGTCCCTTGAAGTATAAGAAGCAGAAATAATATGGGTTCATTTAAAAGCTTTGGTAACGGATTAAAAATAGTGCTCCTAGGGCTCTAGTTTATACATGTACAGGTTTCTTCCAATCAAAACATGTTAAACTATATGTCTATGATCAGTGGATGGTTGCAGACAAATGCTCTCAGTGATAAACTTGTGTTATTCCTGTCAGTGTGCCTTCAATGAAAATGGTGCTTTTTGAGCATGGAAAAAAAAACAATATTGAGGTCAGGATTAATATATTTTTAACAAAACTCAAGTGGACATATTCCCAAATCATTCAAACTTCACAAAAGGTTAGGGAAATGCTACCACATATAAAACAAGAGGCTTTAGATGAATGGACCATTTTAAGAAAGGTCAGGAAGACTTCAAAGATGAACCAAGAAAACCAAGATTGTCAATCTCAATGAATGAAGAAAGTGTGGCTGAAATCCAGAAATGTGTAGAAGAAGACTAGAATTACCAATGATGCAATAGCTACTGAAGTTGGGATTTCACATGGTTCTTTTCTTTCAATTTTCAGTAACTATTATGATACCAGAGACCTATTGGAAACTCTGTACAGGGTCACTATGGTTCATAACTGACTATTGCATTTTACAATGATGACAACGATGTGTTGGCTTACTGTGAAGACCAAAGACTACAGCCTTCTTACTGTGCCACTGTATAGGGGTTTCCAGGGTTTTAAATCTTTGTAGAAGCAAAGTCTCAGCTTTTCCCCATGTAACACTGGTAGGCTTGAACCATGGAACTTGTGGTTTGTAGTCGAGTGCTTATCATACAGAGTATTGTTGTTGCTGTTGTTAAGTGCTGTCAAATTTGTTCTGACCCATAGCCACCCCGTATAGGGTTTCTGAGGAGTAGTTGGTAGATTTGAACTGGACAGTCCTGCTGTTCAAACAGACCTTGTAATCCAGTGCTTATACTACAGCACCATACCAGGACTCCATAGGGAGCATATTGTTGTTGTTAAGTGCCATGAATCAGATCTGACTCATTTTTGTTACTGTTAGGTGACATCCAGTCATTACTGACTCATAGTGAGTGACCTTATGCACAGCAGAACAAAACACTGTCCAATCTTGGGCCAACCTCACTACTTGAGTCCATCGATGCTGCCACTCATTGGGGGGTCTTCTTTTTCTCTGACCCTCCACCCTACCAAACATGATATCCTTCTCCAGTGACTGGTCCCTTCTGACAATATGTCCGAAGTATGATAGACGAAGTTTGGCAATCCTGGCCTCCAAGGAGCATTCTGGCTGCACTTCTTCCAACATGGATCTACTGGTTCTTTTGGCAGTCCATGGCATTTTCAATATTCTCTTCCAACACCATAACTCAAGTGTGTCAATTCTTCTATGGTCTTCCTTATTTACTGTCCAGCTTTCACATGCATATGAAGTTATTGAAAATGCCATGGCTTGGGTGAGGCACACCTTAATCCTCAAGCTGACATCTTTGCTCTTCAACACTTTAAAAAGATCTTGTGCAGCAGATTTGCCTAATATAACACGTTTGATTTCTTGACTACTGCTTCTGTGAGTGTTGATAGATGATCCAAGAAGAAGGAAATACTTGACAACTTCAATCTTTTCTCCGTTGATCAGAATGTTGTTTACTGGTCCAGTAGTGAGGATTTTTGTTTTCTTTGCATTGAGATGTAATCCATACCGAAGGCTGTGCTCTTCAAACTTCATCAGCAAATGTTTTAGGTCCTCTTCACTTTCAGCAAGAAAGGTTGTATCATCTGCATATCGCAAGGTTGATATTGAGTCTTCCTCCAATCCTGATACCATGTTTTTCTTCATATAACCCAGATTCTCAGATTATTTGTTCAGCATACAGGTTGAATAAGAATGGTGAAAAAATATGACCTTGTCGCACACCTTTCTTAATTTTAACCATTCAGTGTTCCCATGTTCTGTTCAAAAAACTGCATCTTGGTCCAGGTACAGATTCCTCATGAACACAATTAAGTGTTTTGGAATACTCATACTTCGTAATGTTGTCCATAGCTTGTTATGTCCACATGATTAAAAGCCTTTGGGTAGTCAACAAAGCACAGGTAAACATCTTTCTGATATTCTCTGCTTTCAGCCAATATCCATTGGACATCAGCAATAATATCCATCGTTCCAAGGTATCTTCAGAATCCTGCTTGAACTTCTGGAAGTTCTCTGTCAATGTATGTTTGCAGCCATTTCTGTATTACCTTTAGTAAAACTTACTCTCATGGGATAGCAAAGAGATTGTCCAATGATTTCTCCTTTCCGTTGAGTTACCTCTCTTTGGAATGGGCATGAATATGGATCTATTCTAATCAGTTGGCAAGATAGCTGTCTTCCAAATTTCTTGGCAGAGATGAGTGAGTGCCTCTCTTGCTGCTTCACTTTCTTGAAAGATTTCAGTTTTTATTCCACCAATTCCTGGTACCTTGTGCTTTGCCAATTCCTTCAATGCACCTTGGACTTCCTCCTTCAGTATCATTGGCTCTTGATTATAAGCTAACTCTTGAAATGGTTGAACATTAACCATTGCCTTTTGGTACAGTGACTCTGTGTATTCCTTCTATCTTCTCTAGATGCTTTCTGCAGCATTCAATAATTTCCCAGAGAATCTTTGAATAACGAAAGTCGAGGCTTGATATTTTTCTTCAGTTCCCTCAGCTTGAGAAATGCTGAGCATGTACTTCCTTTTTGGTCTGACTCTAGATCTTTACATATTTTTTTTGTAATATTTGGCTTTATCTTCTCGAGCTGATCTTTGAAATGCTCTGTTCAGCTCTTGGACCTCCTCATTTCTTCCATTTGCTTTAGCATCTCTACACTGGAGAACAAGCTTCAGTGTCTCTTCTGACATCCGTTTTGACCTTTTCCTTCTTTCTTGTCTTCTCAGTGACTTTTTGCTCTCTCATGTATGATGTTCTTGATGTCATCCCACAACTCTTCTGTTCTTCTGTCTTTAGTGTTTAATGTAACAAATATGTTCTTCAGATGATCTCTAAATTCAGATGGGATATATTCAAGGTCATATTTTGGCTCTCGTGGATTTGTTTTCATTTTCTTCAGCTTCAGTTTGAATTTGTATATGAGTAATTGATGTTCTGTTCCACAATCTGCACCTGGCCTTGTTTTCACTGATGATATGTAGCTTTTCCATAGTCTCTTTCTATAGATGTAGTCGATTTGATTTCTATGTATTCCATCTGGTGAAGTCCATGTGTATAGTTGGTCTCTTATGCTGTCTAAAGAAGGTATTTGATATGAACAAATCATTGGTTTTTGCAGAATTCTATCATGAGTTCTCCAGCATCAATTCTATCACCATGGCTATGTTTTCCAACTACTGATCCTTCCTCTTTGCTCCCAACCTTTGCATTCCAATCATCAATAATGATTAATACATCTTTATTGCATGTTTGATCAATTTAAGATTGAAGAATTTGGTAGAATTCATCTATATCACCTTCACTGGCTTTAGTGGTTGGTGTGTAAATTTGAATAATAGTGGTATTAACTAGGCTTCCCTGTTGTTGTTGTTGTTAAGTGCCATCGAGTCGGGTCCGACCCATAGCGACCCTGTACAGGGTTTCCGAGGGTGTAAATCTTTACGGGAGTAGAAAGCCTCATCTTTCTCCCGCAGAGCGGCTGGTAGTTTCGAACCGCTGACCTTAAGGTTCACAGCCCGATTCGTAACCACTACGCTACCAGGCTTCCCTGTAGGTGCATGGATATTATTCTATTACAGACAGCAGTGTGCCTCATGACTGATCATGAGTATGTTCTTTTTGACAATGAATGCAACACCATTCCTCTTTACTTTTCATTCATGGCATAGTAATCCATATGGTTGTCAGATTCAAAATGGCCAATACCCATCCATTTCAGCTCACCAATGCCTAAGATATCGATGTTTATGCATTCCATTTCATTTTGACCACTTCCAGTTTTCCCTGATTCATACTTTATACATTCCAAGTTCCAATTTTCAATGGATGTTTACAGCTGTTTCTTCTCATTTTGAGCTGTGCCCCATCAGCAATTGAAGGTCCAGTGGGCTTTTTTCCCAAAAGCTTTGCTCCATTCATGTCATCACAGTCAACTCCACTCTGAGGAGACAGCTCTTCCCTAGTCACATTTTGAGTGCCTTCCAACCTGAGGGGCTCATTTTCTGGCACTATATCTGACAGTGTTTCTCTGATATTCATAAGGTTATCAGTGACTAAATATTCAGGAATAGCTTGCCACTCCTTTTTCCTAATCTGTCTTTGCCTGGAAGCTCATCTGAAACCTGTCCACCATGGGAGACCCTGCTGGTATTTAAAATACCCGTGGCATAGCTTTTAAAATCACAGCAACTCACAAGCCACCACAGTATGAAAAACTGACAGAGGAGTGTTGGAAGTTTACTCTAGTGGCATGAAAATTATCTAGTAGTAGCAAAGTTTATTAATAAATTTACACATATTGAGTAAAACTATAAAATCATATACATTTATGCATATCCTGATGTAACACTGTGGGTTAATGTGCTGAACTGCAAAGTTGGGTTGAACCGTAAGGTCACCAGTTCAAGATCAGCAGCTGCTCCTGAGAGAACCTATACAGGGTCTCTATGGGTTGGAACAGACTCAATGGCACTTGTGTTGTTGTTATGTGCCGTGGAGTCGGTTCCGACTCATAGCGACCCTGCACAGGGTTTCCGAGGCTGTTAATCTTTACGGGAGCAGAATGCCTCATCTTTCTCCCGCGGAGCAGCTGGTAGTTTCGAACTGTTGACCTTGCGGTTTGCAGCCCGATTTGTAACCACTACGCTACCAGAGCTCCTTAACAGCACCATATATACCTGTATGCCCACATATTTCTAAACAAGGAGGTCACAAAGTTTTTTTGGGGGATAATATAAGGCAAAGGTAATGGAATTTTCAAATTTATTTTTAAGTATATATGTATATTGTTGTTGCTGTATGCTGCTGAGTCAATTCTTACTCTTAGCAACCCTTCAGTAGGAATTGTACCTCAATGCAAAGCAAATGAAATTTTTTATGACAGAACCAATTAATAATATCAGTATAAATAGAAAAAACATTGAAGTTGTCAAAGACTTCATTTGCTTGGATTTACAATTAACACTCATGGAAGCAGCAACCAAGAAATCAAACAACATTTTGTATTGGGCAGCTCTGATGCAAAACAAACAAAAAAACCTCTTAAAATGTAAAAAAGCAAAGAGGTCACTTTGAGGACTAAGGTGAGCATGACAATAGCATTTTCAGTCACCTCATTTGCATGTGAAAGGTGAACAATGCATCAGTAAGACTAGAGAAGAATAGATGAATTTGAATGATCATATTGATGATGAATATTCAAAGTATATTTGGAGTATATTCAAGGTGATCTTTTGACTCTCATGGATTTCTTTTAATTTTCTTCTGCCTTAGTAGGAACTTGCGTATCAACAATTGATGGTCTGTTCCACAGTTAGCCCCTGACCTGGTTTTGGCTGATGTTATTAAGCTTCTCCATCACCTCCTCTCACATGTATAGTGAATTTGATTCCTGTGTATTCCACCTGGTGAGGTCCATATGTGTGGTTGCCTTTTACATTGTTTAAAAAAGGTTTTTGCAATGAATAAGTTAATTGTCATGCAAATTCTATCATATAATTTCAACCATCAAGTCTATCAAAAAGGGCATATTTTCCAACTACTGATCCTTCTTTGTTTTGGACGTTTCCAGTCACTCGTAGTTGTCATTGCATCTTGACTGCATATTTGATCAATTTCTGCCTGAAGAAGTTGATCTAAAATTTCAATTTCATCATCACTAGCTTTAGTGGTTGGTATGTAAATTTGAATAATAATGGCTAACAATTTTTCTAAGTAGGCATATGGATGTTTTCCAATCACAGACAGCATTGTACTTCAAGGTAGATATTGAAGTTTTCTTTTTGATGATGAATGAGATGTCATTCCTCTTCAATTGAATTTTCCCCATGTAGTAAATACCATATGATTGTCGAATTCAAAATGGCCAATACCAGTCCAAATCAGCTCAATAATGTCTATGAAATTGATATTTATTTATTCCACTTAATTTTTGACAACTTCCAATCTTCTAAGATTCAAACATCTTATATTTCACATTTTTATTATACATGCATGTTTATAGCTTTTTCTTATTAATTTGAGTTGTGCCTGATCATCAAATGAAGGTCCCAAAAGCTTTGTTCCATTGAGATCATGATTATCAACTCTACTTTGAGGAAGCAACTCTTGCCCAGTCCCAGTCATATTTTGGATGTCTTCCAACCTGATTGACTCATCTTCTGACCTATATCTGATAAAGTTTCCCGCAATTCATAAGGTTTGCAGTGACTAATCATTCTGAAGTGACCTGCCTTTCTTTATTTCTAGTCTGTCTTAGTCTGAAAGCTCTGCTGAAACCTGTCCACAATGGTAACCCAGTTTATATTTAAAATACTGGTGGCATAGCTTCCAGCACCACATCAACACACAAGCCACCACAGTATGACAAACTGAGATGAATGATGATATGTGTATATATGTAAATATATGCAATGTATACATATGCAATATATATAAACCTGTTGATTCGGAGTCATAGGGAGACCCTCAATGAGATAGACTGACATAGTAACTGAATCAAATGTTTGAACATTTCAACAGTTGTGAGAATGCTGAAAAATTTTGCAATGCTTCATTCTGTTTCATTATACATATTGGAACACTATCAGGAAAAAGGTTCAACAATCAACAGTGCTCATTGCTGTAAGATGCTCACTGAAGAGCTGAAGACTAAATTATGGATTACAAGCAGAGGACTGCTATCCAAGGGCATTGTGATCTTACATGACAATGAACATCTGCACACCTCTGCCCACACTGCTGACACACTGCAAAAACTTCATTTTGAAGTGTTAAAGCATCCTCTTTATTGTCCTGATCTTTTTCCATTGGACTTTCACCTGTTTGGTCCCATGAAACATCCCTTAAGGACTGACTAGCTGCTCCGACCTTTCAGGATTACTATTTACCTCTGATGAAGAAATGAAGACAGTGGTGCATTTGTGGCCCACCCTCAGCCAGAAAACCTTTTTTAATAACAGAGCACAAAAGCTTGTTGACAGATGGATGACATGTACTGAAAAGCAAGGAGATTATGTTGAAAATGATGTATTTATTTTATCTAAAATAAATTTTACAGCAAGAGTGTGGATAATTTTTGACTCACCACCGTTATAAGGAGTCCTGGTGTGGCACTGCATGATAATGCAATGTACTGAAGGGTCAGGTTGAACTGCAAGGTTGGAGGTTCAAACCCACAAGTCACTCCTTGAAATCGTATCGCTATGGGTCAGAACAGACTAAACAGTACTTAACAACAATAACAATCATAGATAGGTAGATAGATGTTGTTGTTGTTGTTGTGAGGTTCCGTTGAGTCAGTACCGACTCATAATGACCCTATGCACAACAGAACGAAACACTACCCGGTTCTGGGCCAACCTAACAATCATTGTTAAATCTGAGGCCATAGATGCTGCCACTGTGCCAATCCATCTCATTTGGGGTCTTCCTCTTTTTCTCTGACCCTCCTCTTTACCAAACATCATATCCTTCTCCAGTGACTGGTCCCTCCTGATAAAATGTCCAAAGTATGAGAGACAAAGTTGGCCTTCCTGGTTTTCAAAGAATATTCTTCCAACACAGGTCTGTTTGTTTTTTGGCAGTCTCTGGTATTTTTAATATTCTCCTCCAACAACATAACTCAAAAGGATCAATTCTTCTATGGTAAATAGATAGATTAAAAGATAGAGGAAACATAATCTAGATCTATGTTTACTTATCTATGACTATTTATTTCCTCCTTCCTATTTCTATCTCCACAATCAATTGATTTAAGGAAACTCTGGGAAATACAGGCTAACTAGTAATTAGTTTTTGCAATTGGCTTTTGTTGACCAGAAGGTCACCCTAACTGAAAGGCTGGGCAATTTGTAATGAATTCTGTCTAATAAAGCAACAAAAATTGATGCATGTGATAATCTTTCACTGACTTTAAAAAAGCAAAGAATCTCTATGAAAACAGTTCTTAGTTATTAATTTATCACTTGTGACTTGGAGTCGTGTTGGCTGAATGCTGCATTAAAGGCTGCAGCATGTACAGTGAAATGAACATGCTGCTTGAAGCCACTGACTGCCAGAAGCTAGTAGATCCTAACAGGATAACTTTCAGGATCAAAAGAATTGTTTCATGTTCAAGAAACTTGGAATAAATATGTTATTCTAAAACCTTCAATTGACAAAGGCAATTAAGTCACAATGCTGATCAAATGTCAACAATGCCTACATTATTATTTCTATAAATTTGTTAAAGATTCATTATTTAATTTGATTTAGTTAGTGAAAGCAGTAATCCCAGTCCTCTAGTCAGCTTCCCAAATAACTGTTATGTAAAAAGGACCTAAACTTTTTTCTGATAAAAAAATGCTTGGATTCTTTTTTTCAGAGGTATTGTAAAATTATGGTCCCTCTTCATCTCAGCTACTACTAGAAAAGCAAAGGAGCAAAAACAAAGAAAAAGATGGATGAAAGGGATGAACATAAATGCATAGAGAGAACTTAACCAGATCTAATTAAATAGGTATAGATATTTGAAGAGTTTTTAAAACACAAAGTTAAAGAAATAATTATTTTATTTTTTGGTACAAGTAAAGATATAGTACAAATTTAAATAAAATGATGTCAAGGTCTAAAACCAAGTATGGGAGTAGGGATCATCACTACTTGGTATGGTAGAATAGATTTCCACTGTATGTGTTTATATGGTATTGGTAGCACCATTAAAGTATAAATTTGGCTATAGTATCAAATGTTGTCATTTACAGAACAGATTGCATTTTACATAATTAAAGAGAACTTCTGTTGGAAAGTTGATTTTTAATTTAACGCAATTATTTTATATTTATATTCGTCAATTAGGGAAGCTGGCTGTTAAGCATACAGATTTAACTTACAAACTAAATCTTTATTTCAGAAATTCAGAAGAAAATATATAACCAACTTTCATGATGTTGTTAGGTTCCACTGAGTCACTGGTAATAACTTCATATACAACAGAATGAAACACCACTGGGTTTGCACCATCCTCCCAATAGCTGCTATGCTTGAGCCCGTTACTGCTACCACTGTGCTATCCCATCTCATTTGGGATCTCTCTCTTTTTCACTGAATCACCAATTTACTAAGTATGATGTCCTTCTCTAGGGATTGGTCCCTCCAGATAATGTCTGAAGTATAATAAATGAAGTCTGGTCGTCTTAGCATCTGATTGATAATTCTTCCAACATTCTGATTGGTAATTCTTCCAACATAGATTTGTTTGCTTTTCCAGAAGTCCATGGTACCTTTAATATTCTTCTTCTGGTTGGCACTGCAGAAGAATGCACTGGACCACAAGGTCAACTTGAACTGCAAAGTCGGCAGTTCAAATTCACCAGCTGCTCCTCAGAAATCCTATATAGGGTTGCTATGAGTTGGAACCTACTCAACAGCACTTAACAACAACAACAACCAATACTATAATTCAAATGCATTGATTATTCTACAGTCCTTATTCATTGTCCAACTTTCACATGAATATAAGGCTATTAAAAAACCACAACTTAGGTGAGGCACACTTTAGTCCTTTTAATAGTTAAGGTTCTGTGTCACTTGACTATGTCAGGATTTTCAGAGGTTTAGCAGTTAAGATGCACTTATTTCCAAGGTGAAGAGACCTAATACAGGCATAGTTCATTGTGATGAGTGGTTATGAACATCCAGTCAATAGAAGGGATGTTTCCTTGGGGGAATGGCCTACTCTCAACCTAATGGACATGCAAGAAAGATTCTCTCTCTTCCACTGGGTACCTGGGACTCTTAAATTGTAACCATTTCCTTGATAATAAGCTTCTCTCATTATATATACACACATACATATATGAGTTTTACTGGTTTTGTGTCTCTACAAAATCTGGCCTAAGACAGTCCTCAAACTGACATCTTTGCTCTTGAATAGTTTAAAGAGGTCTTATGCAGTAGATTTGCTTAATATGTCTTTTGATTTTATGACTGCTACTTTCATGAGTGTTGATGAACCCCAGAAAAAGGAAGTCTTTGACAACTTCAATGTTTTCTCCATTTATCATGATGTTATTTTTTGATTCTCTGGTGAGGATCTTCATTTTCTTTACATTGACATACAGCCCATATAGAAGGTTGTGGTCTATCAGTAAGCATTTATTCAACTTTCATAGGTAGAATCATATTTATTTGCTTTAATGTGGAAGGATTGATCATAGGATCATGCAAAGTTTATTCCAGCTCCCATAATTGTAAACATAGACATAACTTCGATCCACTGAATTTTCCATTTTGCATACTAAATCAAAGATAGTTTCAAATTTGATAAAAATGAAAATAGAATAAAAGCTAAGGTTACTTTTCTAGTATGTTAATGCCAAAGAAATTCTAATGATTTATACAAAAATTACAGTGAAAATGCTGGCAGATTCTTTAAAAACAACAAAAGTAATAAAAATTTCTATATTAAAATTCTTTAATAAACAGGAAATAATTTCCATTTTAATTACAAGCACACACATATATACACAAATCTGGCAATATTAAAATTCTAGAGACTCAGAGTGAAGACTAGCAGAGTTGACATTAAACATAGAAAGGTAAATGATTGGAACTTTAATTACTTTGATCCGTCATGCCTTGTAGTTATGTGTCAGCCTAAGCCAACACAACTGACATGGAACAAAGGCCATGACTGTTTCAACATTGTACATATTTCTAATGATTTATTATAAAGTGTATTGAATAGAATGTGTCTTGGGAACTGATAATAAAGCTACAGAAAAATAGGACTTATGAATTGTGTATGTTTGGGTATATATATATATA
>NW_006408530.1:15833107-15850239 GCF_000296735.1 Chrysochloris asiatica
ATATATAAATTTAAATAAAATATATCTGATTTGCAAATGTCTGCTATATGTTTACAGAGAGAGAGGAAAGAGAGTAAACTAGAATTATTTCATTTAAAACTGGTGTATTTAAATGAATAATGAGGTTAATTCAATAAAATGATATTTTTGCTTTCAGTCATAAAACTAGAGTCTATATTCATATATGGAGGATTGAAAGAGATGCTGTACTGCTCTTTTCATTTTTATCTTTTAAATGCTTTTCCCAGTGGTTTAGTTTAATGTGCATATAATAGAACAAAAGCGGTAAAAGATTTTGATCAACTGATAAAAATGATATTAATAATTCACTCTATCTCTGCAAACCACAAGATTTCCTTTACCATTTGAAGACATTTTTAAGATTTTTAAGAAGAACAAATGAAAAGTGGAAAAAAGAAACAAAACTACATTCCTTCTTAATAGTATGTAGAGTTTTACACTCTAAATCGATTTCTAGCAATGCTTTGAAGTTTTCAAACTTAAGAGATTTGCCATTTTGTGATTTCACAAAAAAGAGCATAACTAAAAATCTACTTAACTAACAAATTAAAAGTTGTAACCAGAGGCTTATTAGTTGTAGGCAACTCCCTGGGTTAAAGGGTAAAATTTCTTATTAAAATAAACTACTTTTCTTAAAGTTTGGATAATAAAATAAAAATAAGTTAACAACAATAAAATACAAACTTTAGTTTAGAAATATTCACTCTATATGGTTGCAAACTTTGACATTTTAGGTATAAACTTATACATTATTCTCTTTATTTCTTTATTTTCCTTTAAGAATAAAATGTTCTAAACTTTTTCCAAATAAATCTGTATTTTGGTCCTAATTTTCCCTATACTGGAACTTGAGTGTGACCATGTTTTTTAACCTTTTGGAGATATCTGTTCCTTTAATTCCGGTGCCCCTCTGAAGCACATGATAGATTTAATGACCTCTTTCAGTATTCTGAGACTCTCTAGAGAACATTGACATCTTTTTGAAGTTTCTTTTCAAGGATAGCTTGGCCTTCCCAGGAACATCTAGACTACCCTGTTAGAACACATCTCTGCATATCTTCAAATGTCTTCATTCAGTTCTCATTTTCTAGAATCTGAATGCTAAATGTGGGACCTCCAGAGAATATCACTGGAGAATTAAAATGTGGAAATGAAATATTGAAAATTAACAGACTTCACCACTTGTAATGACTAATGTAAGTGTCAATTTGTCTAGGCTATGATTCTCAGTGGTATGAGAGGCACTGGACTCTGGATTTGTTCTTCTATAATGTTATGTAGTATAATTATCTTCCACGATGTGATCTGATGTAATCAGTTGGAAACTGTTTTCTTGGGTGTGGCCTGCCTCCAATATATAAATGGATGTTTAGTAAAATCTCTCTCTTTATGATCTTGTACTCAAAGCTCTCCAGCCTGCTGCCTGAGCTAGGAATTTGAGACTTGCCAGCCCCCACAACTGAGTGAAGCATTTCCTTGAAGTAAATCTCTCTCTCTTTTTTTCTACATAGGGTATCTCACTGTAGGTTTTATTTATTTAAACAGTCCAAGATAATCTACATAGGTTTTATTTATTTAAACAGTCCTGGAAAAGCCACTGCCCTAGCAATTCACTGGTCTTTCCAACCATTAGGAAATGGTTTCCATCTTTCCCTTTTGCTTTACTATTACCTCTCTTCCATGGCACCTCCACTTTCAGATGCATACTTCCCTGTGTCTCCTTCAGAATTCTACCACAAGATGCTGTTGGTTCATTCTTCAGATACAAATAGTACCTCTGCTGAGATGCCATTTCACACTATAGTAAAACTACATATAAAAATATTTTAATGAATTGGCATTTTTATCACTCAGCAAATATTTGAGCTTGCTACCAAACCAATACAAAAATACAGGGCCTATATATTCATGACTAAGAGAGTTTTTAATGCAACTTGTTAACAGGCTATGTAATGGCAATATTGGGAAAATTTTAAACCACAAAACTGTCTTGAAACAGAAAATGTATTCTGAGAAGGTGTATCTCTTCATTCTTCATGCAAGTGGTAGTTGTGGTTGTTAAGTGCCATTGTGACCCATAGCAACTCTCTATAAGCTTTCCAAGGAGTGAATTGGTAAGCTTGAACTGCTGACTTTGAATTTCAAACCACCTTTGCAATCCAGCACCTGAAACCACAGCACCATACCAGGACTCCATGCAAGTAGTCAACTCTCTATTATTTGATGCACAACCATTTCAATAGCTAACATATGATCAAGATTCAATAGTATTGAAGAAAGAAGTCCATGCTGCACTGAAGGCATTGGTGGAAAAATAAGGCTCCAGAATTTGATGAAATACCACTTAAAATGTTTCAACACACAGGTATAATGCTGGAAGTCCTCATTCATCTACATAAAAAATTTGTAATACAACTACCTAGTCAACTGATTGCTGTTGTTAAGTGACCTAGAATCAGTTTTGACACTGTATAGAATTTCCAAGGCTATAAAATTTTGTTGTTGTTGTTAAGTACCATGGAGTTGGTTCCAACTCATAGTGACCCTGCACAGGGTATCTGAGGCTGCAAATCTTTACAAGAGCAGAAAGCCTCATCTGGTAGTTTCGAACTGCCAATCTTGAGGTTAGCAGCCCAATTCATAACCACTACATTACCAGAGCTCTTTACAGGAGCTAAGATACCTCATCTTTCTCCCATACAGTCACTGGTGAACTCAAATCCCCGACTTTGTTGTTCACAGTCCAGTGCTTATCTGAAAGAGCCACCATGCTTCCTAGCCAACTAACCGTAAGGGATCCATATTAGTAGTCCACTCCAAATAAAGGTAATACAATAGAATGTGAAAATTATCAAACAGTATAATCAATATCACATGCAAGTAAAATTGCTCTGGAGTTAATTCAATGTAATTGCAGCAGTAGATTGAAAAAGAACTAGCAGGAATTCAAGTCTGATTTAAAAGAAGGCATGCAGCGAAGGATGTCAATGCTGACATCCATGAATCTTGGCAGAGAGCAGTGAATACCAGAAAAACTGTTTACCTGCCTGTTTTAGTAGTATTAAACTGTGTGAATTTAACTGTGTGGATCATGACAATTTATAAATAACATTGCAAAAAAGTGGGGATTCCAGAGCACTTAATTGTGCTCATTCAGAACTACGAGGCAGTTTTTAAACCAAAAACAAACAAACAAACAAAAAAAAAACTGCATGAATTAAAATCAGAAAAATGTACATAATGGTTATATCATTTCACCATACTTAATCAATCTATCCACCACCCATCTGTCATTTTGTCATATTGTGGTGGCTTGTGTGTTGCTGTGATTCTGGAAGCTATGCCATGGGTATTTTAAATACCAACAGGGTCACATGTGATAGACAGGTTCAGATGAGCTTACAGATGAAAACAGACTAGGAAGGAGGAGAGATGGCTATTTAGTCATTGGAAACCGTGTGAATAGTCCAAAAAACTGTCAGATATAATGCTGGAAAATTAGCTTCTCAGGTTGGAAGTTACTCAAAATGCAACTTGTGGAGAGAGTTGACCATGATGACACAAATGGAGTAAAGCTTTCAGGACCTTCCTTTGCTGATGGGGGACAATTCAAAATGAAGGGAAACAACTATAAACATCCATTAATAATCAAAACATGGAATTTACAAAGCATAAATCTAGGAAAATTGGAAATTCTCAAAAAATGAAGTGGAACGCATAGACATCAACATCCTAGCCATTACTCAACTGAAATGGACTGCTACTGGCCATCTTGAATCTGACAATCACATGGTTTACTGTGCCAAGAATGACAAATTGAAGAGAAATGACATCACATTCATCATCAAAAAGAGCATATCAAGATCTAACATAGGATACAATGCTGTCTGTGATAGGATAATATCTATGCACCTCCAAGGAAGACCGGTTAATACCATTATTATTTAAATTTATGCACCAACCAATAAAGCCAATGAGGATGAAATTGAATTTTACCAACTTCTTCTTTCTGAAATTGGTCAAACATGCAATCAAGATGTATTGATAATTACTGGCAATTGGAATGCAAAGGTTGGAAACAAAGAGGAAGGATCAGTAGTTGAAAACTATGGCCTTGGTGAGAGAACTGATACTCAATATTATGTGAGAGAATTCTGAAAGACCAATAATTTGGTATTGTAAATAACTGTTTTAAACAGCATAAAAGACAACTATACACATGGACCTCACCAGAGGGAATGTACAGAAATCAAATTGACTACATTTGTGTAAAGAGACAGTAAACAGCTCCATATCATCAGCCAAAACAAGACCAGAGGCATACTGTGGAACAGACAACCAATTGCTCATATGTAAATTCAGATTGAAGCTGAATAAAATGAAAACAAGTCCACAAGAGCTAAATTACGACCTTGACAATATCCCATCTGAATTTAGAGATCATCTGAAGAACAAATTTGATGCATTGGACACTAAGGACCAAAGACTAGATGAGTCATGGGATGACATCAAGAACATCATACAGGAAGAAAGCAAAAGGTCATTAAGGAAATAAGAAAAGAGGAAAATACCAAGGAGGATGTCAGACGAGACAAACTTGCTCTACAGTGTGGAGATGCTAAATCAAATGGAAGAAGTGAGGAAGTACAAGAGCTGAACAGAAAATATCAAAGGACAGCTCAAGAAGACAAAGTCAAATATTATAACGAAATGTGCAAAGACCTGGAGTTACAAACCAAAAGGGAAGAACATGCTTAGCATTTCTCAAGCTGAGGGAACTGAAGAAAAAAATTCAAGCCTTGACTTTCATTATTGAAGGATTTTCTGGGCAAATTAATGAATGATGCAGAAAACATCAAAAGAAGATGGAAAGAATACATAGAGTCGCTGCACCGAAAGGAAATGGTCGATGTTCAACCATTTCAACAGGTAGCGTAAGATCAACAGCCAATGATCCTGATGGAAGAAGTCCAAGGTGCAATGAAGGAATTGGCAAAGAATAAGGCACCTGGAATTGCTGGAATACAAACTGAAATCTTTCAACAAAGTGAGGTGTCACAAGAGGCACTCACTCATCTATGCCAAGATATTTGGAAGACAACTATCTGGTGAACTGATTGGAAGAGATCTGTATTTTTGCAGTGGAGTGCACAAATCATCAGACAATATCTGTGATATCCCATGCAAGCAAAGTTTTACTAAAGGTAGTATATAAATGGCGGCAACCACACATTGATAGAGAACTTCCAGAGATTCAAGCTGGATTCAGAAGAGGATGTGGAATGAGGTATATCATTGCTGAGTCAGATCTTGGATGAAAGCAGAGACTACCAGAAAGATGTTTATCTGTGCTTTATTTATTGACGGTACAAAGCTTTTAATTGTGTGGATCATGACAAGCTATGGAAAACATTACAAAGTATGAGTATTCCGGAACACTTAATTGTGCTCATGAGGATCCTGTACATAAACTAAGAGGCAGTTGTTGGAAAAGAACATGGGAACACTGAATGCTTTATAATTAGGAAAGGTGTGCAACAGGGTTGTATTCTTTCACCATATTTATTCAACCTGTGTGCTGAGCAAATAATCTGCAAAGCTGGGTTCTATGAAGAAAAATGTGGCATCGGGACTTATTAACAACCTGCAATATGTAACTCATACAGACTTGCTTGTTGAATGAAAGGAGGACTTAAAACACTTTGTGATGAAGATCAAAGACCACAGTCTTCAGTATGTATTGCACTTCAATGTAAAGAAAGAAAAAAAAAACTCACAAATGGATTGATAAATAATATCATGTTAAAAGGAGAAAACATTAATGTATCAAAAACTGCATTTATTTTTATCTACAATCAACATTCATGAAAGTTATGAGATAGATATACTTAAACAAAAATGATATAAAGAAGAATAGCTTCTGAGGCTGTTTATAAACAAAACTCTTGTGGATTTTATTTTCTTGATTTGGTAGTTTAAAACCACTGTTTCATGGGAAATTCATCTACTTGGCCTAAAAACATGTTCAGTTCTTCTGTCCTACCTTGTAGTATAATGCGTTATGTCTGGGGTCTTAGAAGTGTTTAAGCAGTCATCCAAAGCACAATGAATGGTCACTATTTACCTGGAAGAACAAAGTAAAATGAGAATCAAGAATATAAGGAGAATATGGAAGGTGTGGCTAATTGCCTCCATGAACAATTGCCTCCTTTGTCATAAGACCAGGAGAACTGGATGATTCCCAGTTACCATTACTGAACATTTTGAGCAAACATTTCATAAAATAATTCTAATCAAAAGAGGAAAATGTATAACAAAATAGCAAATTCTCATGAACTCCAGACTTTCTGGAGCTATGGTTAGATGAACTCCTGGAATTATTGTCTTGAGATAATGTTTAAATTTTAATTCAAAATTATCCTTTGAATCTTACATTGAGCCAAACAATAAATGAACTAAGCTAATATAAAATGTCTGCCTTGAAAGTATGACTGGCTACTACAAGAATAAGCAAGTTGTTTGCTGGGAAGCCATCAAGGCTAGTAATCAAGTCCCTTCAGGTCAAATCCTTCTCCAAGACTGAAACTCAAAGGGAATACAAAAGCAGACATGTAAGCTTGTTGGCGACCACATTGGTAGACTGGTGAGTGGAACAGGGGGAAAGGCAGCCATGAAGAAATGGGCTGAGTTTAACCACAGTCCATAGACTTCCCTTGACCTGGAGATGAGAGAGAAAAGAGCGAGGGCTGGTTGGCTTAAAGTGTGGTAAGACCTGGGGACACCTGAGCCCATGGACAAGGACATAGCAACAGAGGGCTAGAGCTGAGAGTGAAGCATCCAGTTGATATGAAGTTAGGGGAGATGCACAAGAACAGCCAAACATGCAGATAGTACCCATTTGACCTAGCCTCGATGGCTAGATAATCAGAACTTGACTAGAGGAAGATAAAAACAAACAAACAATATGTGATAAAGGAAATGAGGGTAAATTGCTACATTTTGATGAACTTGACCTATGCTCATGGATGTAGTAGCTCAAAATACCAACAGAGGGAAGGAGTCTTCACATCAAGTATCAATGGTATTCCCTCTGCATACAGGGTACATAGGGACAAGCAATATAGACATTGGCTCTTTAAAATGGTGGTGGTGGTTATGTGCCATGGAGTAGGTTCTGACTCTTAGTGACCCTGTACAGAATTTTCAAGGCTGTAAATCTTTACGGGAGCAGAAAACCACATCCTTCTCCTGGGGAACAGCTGGTAGTTTCGAACTGCTGACCTTGCGATTCGCAGACCGATTCATAACCACTAGGCTACCAGAGAGGGCGATAAAGGCAAGAAGTGACTGGCTTACAAGTTTTTAAGCAGGAGTATAGTTTAAGAGTGTGCAGGGAAAGATAGTGTCCCCACTGTATAGTTTTCCTCTTGTCTAGATGGGTCTGGTTAAAAGAGATGGGGATAAGATTCTTATGATTCAATAGTGAGTAATTGTTATCATGACTAATTTTGACTGTCACAATTGTAAAGGTAGAAGTTTTGTAACAAAAATGGGGGAGAAGTTAATTTTACAGTCCAGAAACAGAGTACCCTAGTACCCTTGTACCTAGCACAAGCAGAATGTAGGATCCTATCCAGAGAAGCAACAACACCAGAGATGGAGGCAGAGATGAGACATGGAGAGAGGTAGCAGCTGATGACTCTAAATTCATAGAAAGATAGGGACTGAGAGCTGGTGAACAGGAGGCACGCTTGCAGAATGTGCTCT
The DNA here is from genome assembly GCF_000296735.1 of Chrysochloris asiatica. Lineage (NCBI taxonomy): Eukaryota > Metazoa > Chordata > Mammalia > Afrosoricida > Chrysochloridae > Chrysochloris > Chrysochloris asiatica. Next base: position 15,840,896 of record NW_006408530.1, read on the forward strand.
TTGGTGGTTTAAATTATTATATATACCTGAGTGCTTAAAAAAAAAAAAAAAAGAGCTACAATGAATATAGAGAAATAATATTAATTGATGGTACATTAAGGGAATTATAATAATTGTAATGAAACAAAGTATATGATTCATTGAATGTAAAACTGATGATCTGCCCTATAAACTATCACATAATGCACAATAAAAAATTTTCAATAAATTAATTAATTAAAAATAATAATAAAGAGCAAAACTAAACAAACAAACAAATGTCTGCCTTGAGCATTATACATTTTTAGGACCTAACTATATGGTATTGAATTTAAAAAAAATCAACTTGAAAGATTGGATGGGAACTTTAGGACCAATGAATTTATTTTAATGAGGGAAGAGAAATCCAGAAAGGAGGCTGAGAGTGGTTAAAAAACTAAAAGAATGTGATCAATGTTGCTGAATGATTCATGTAGAAACTATTGAATTGGTGTATGTTTTGCTGTGTATATTCTCAACTATAAGGAAGTAAATAAAATTATCTAAGAAATAGTAACATGAAGAGTGACATCTGCTCAACTAAGTGCTATGTAATTGTAAGTCATGTTAGTTGCAAAGGGAAATTAACAATATGGGGGATTTTAGTTAAGCATAAATTTTGAATGCAATTTTGAGTTTGAGTATACATGAGGGGGCTTAAAAATGTTCAAAAGTATCATTATCTTTAAATTCAAGTTTTTAAAGAATTTTTTCCTCAAATTGGAATATCGCAAATTGAGAGTTTAATTCATGAGAAGGGATTTGGAAACAAATTTAGGAAACAAGATTAAAATTAAAGAAGCACTGTCTATGATTAATGTGAAATGTTTCATGAAAAACACTGAATCGCTTATAACAGTAAACTATTTAAACATAAAGAAATTATCAAAAATGGTAAACAGAAGAAATAGGTAATACAAAACAGGTACTACAAACAGAAGAAAAGTATAAATCCTGAAAATAAAATTTAATAGAATGGGGAGGTTCCAAAACATGGAGATAGTTCAATAAACATATGTTCATTGTAGTATTAAGGTATTGTTATTTTGTTATTGTAAAGTGCCATTAACTCAGTTATGACTCATAGTGACCCTATTAAGATTTCTGAGGAGCAGTCTGGTAGTTTTGAACCACCAACTTGGTTATTGGTTCAGTGCTTATCGTTATCAAGCCTGTTTCCTGCCCAAAGTCTCTCAGCTTTACTCAGTCCATGTGCCTAGAGCCTGAAGCTGTTCTGTCTCTCCATGCCACCACCTCTGCTGTCACCTCTGCCATTGCTGTTTCTCACACTTCACTCGTGTTTTTTCTTGATAGTCATGAGATCTTCTGTCTCAGCTTCTGAGATGGCTTCTTGTAAGCCTAGCTGGAGGGCATAACCATCCAACCTTAGTTTTAGAGATGTATATACCTTATTTGCATGGTCCCACCCAATCTCTCAGTAGGAATTAAGAATGCTTTAGATAGAAAAGCCATATCAAGTAAATTCAGGGAACCACAATGACCTTTTGCTTTCTTCATGGATGAAGACCTTGATTTCATCCCACAACTCATCTATTATCTGCTCATGAGTTAGTGTTCAATGCATTAATCTATTCTTGAGATGGTTTCTAATTCAGGTGGGGAATACTTTTGTGGACTTGCTTTAACTTCTTTAGCTTCAACTTTAATTTGTATGTGAGCAGCTCATGGTTGGTTCTGTAGTCAGAACCTAGCAACGATCTGACTGATTATATGGAGTTTCTCCATGGCCATTTTCCATAGATGTAAAGAATTTGATAGCTGAGTGTTCCATGCAGTGAAATCCATGTGTATAGTCACCATTTATACATTTGAAAACGTGATATTTCCAATAAATAGGTCATTTTCTTGTAAAATTCTGTCATGTGATCTCCAATGTCATTTCTATCACCAAAGTCATATTTTCTGACTACGGATTTTCCTTCTTTGTTTCCAACGTTCACATTCCAATAACCAGTAATTATCAATAAATCTTAATTTCAGGATGCAGAGTTAGTGAAAATCTTCAATTTCTTCATCTTTGTCATTACTGGTAGATTCATAAATTTGCTCCATAAATTCTTCTGTCAGTTTGTTGTAATGTAGTACATGTTGTTGTGATAATGAATCTATGTTAACTGTTTTAAATATCAACAGGGTGAACTTTGGTGGACAGATTATAGCAGATTTTCCAAACTAAGACAGATAAGGAAGAAGGAACTAATGATATACGTATAACAAAATGCTTATCGACAACTTTATAAATAGTAACAGAACCTTATCTAATATAGTGCTAGAAGATAACCCCCTTGGGTTGAAAATCACTCAAAATACAACTAGAGAAGAGCTTCTTCCTCAAACCAGAATTTACTGTAATGATGAGGATGGAATAAAGATTCCATGACCTTCATTTGATGATGTGGTATGTCTCAAAATGACAAGAAACAGTTGCTAAAAACCATTAACAATTAGAAAGCAAAATGCAGGACATATGAGTATAGTAAAATTGGACTTCAGCAAAAATTAAATAGAATACTTTAAGATAGATATCATAAGTATTAGTTATCTGGAATGGAATGGTACAGACTATTTTGAATCAAACAATCATATGTTTTACTATGCTGGAATGACAAACTGAAGAGGAACACTACCACATTCACTATTAAAAATAGCATTTCAGATCTACCCTGAAGTATAATGCTGTCAGTGATAGGATAATATCTATATGTCTAAAAGGAAGAACAGTTAATGACTTGTGGTGTTGGTGGTTATGTGCCATGGAGTAGGTTCCAACTCATAGCGACCTTGCATGGGGTTTCAGAGACTGTAAATCTTTTTAGGAGCAGAAAGCCTCATCTTTCTCCCATGAAACCGTGGTAATTTAGAACTGACACCCTTGAGGTTATTAGTCCAACACATAACCATTTTGCTACCAGAGCCCCGAGGCAATGACTAGTATTCAGATTTATGCACCAACCACAAATGATGTAGAAAACCCTTCTGTTAGAAATATTAGTAGAAATATTGGAAGGTTTATATGAAATTTAAACTGGAAACATCACATTACATATCCTTATTGTTTATGTAAAACCTCAGAAAATTTTGAGACAAATGAATTCTTTAGTCATTATTTATTTACTGCTGTCTGACTTTATTCTATTTAATTAAAGGTCTTCACGTGACTGAAGACCTCTTTAGAGTGCTAAAGATCAATGATGTCATTTTGAGGACAAAGGTACATCTGACCCAAGCCATGGCATTTTCAATCACCTTATGTGCATATGGAAACTGAGCAATGAATAGGAAAGACCAGAGAAGAATTGTTGCATTTGAATTATGATTTTGCCTGGAGTAAAACATCATGCTTGGTAAAATGGAGGGTCAGTGAAAAAGAGAAAGATCTCCAATGAAAGAAATGGATTGGCATAGTGACAACAGCAATGGGCTCGAGCTTAACAACAATTGTGAGGATGGCGTAGGTCCCCGCAGTATTTCATTCTGTTGTGCTGAATGTCGCTATGAGTCAGAAGTCTGTTTGGTCGCTATGAGTCAGAACCAACTCGATGGCACCTAACAACAATGGTAACAAGCATATTGAAAGTACCATGGACTACCAGAGAACACCCAAATCTGTCCAGGAAAAAGTACAGCCAGAGTGCTTTTTAAAAGCTAGGACAGTGAAGCTTTGTCTCACTTACTATGGGCGTATTATCAGAAGGGACCTGTCCCTGAAAAAGAACAACATACCTTGTACAATAGAGGGTCACGGAAAAAGAGGAAGACACCTAACAAAATGGGTTGACACCTTTTGTTATGTGTCAATGGGCTGCAACAATGGGCTCAATCATAATGCAAGCAGTTTCATTCTGTTGTGCATAGGGTTACTATGAGTCAGAGCCTATTTGATGGTACCTAAAAACAACACAACAAACAAGTAGCCTCTCTACAGATAAATGCTTAGTTCATGTGTATTTCCAAGCCTATCAATTGATATCAAATTTTAAATGTTACAGTCAAGATGAGATAACATCTGCTCAAATTTTTCTTAGCATAATTGAATTAAATGATGGTGCATTGTTACCTAATTCCCATCAGGTTTCTTTCATTTTCTTGGATAAATAAATCATTGGTAAACTTTAACCTTTGTTTATTAACTTAATAAAGAAGTGTTGTTGTTGTTGCTAAATGCCCTTTAGTTGGTTCTGATCACAGTACCCCTTCTGAGGAGCTTATGGTGAGTTTGAACCACTGGTCTTGCAATTCAAACTTACTTTTCGATTCAGCTCATTATCCTACAGTGCCACACCAAGACTCCAATAAAGACATAAGACATTCAAAGTAAAAATAAAGGAAAAGTAGTAATAGCATATTCAAAGGATAAACACTTATGGACTCTGTTCTGTGTATTTTATGCAGAATATATTGTGCTTTTTCACTGAAATATTTTATTGTAAATTTCTTTTAGTTGTTAAGTGCAGTTGAATTGTTTCCAATTGATAGCGACCTTGTCTCAGGTTTCCAAAAGAGTCCTTAGGTGGCACTATGGGTTAATGAGCAGGACTGCAAAGTGATTTGAACTTTAAGGCAGTTCAAACCCACCAGCTGTTCCTTGGAAACCCTATACACGGTCACTATGAGTCAGAAATGACTTGAAAGCACTTAACAAAAACATAGGGAAGAAATGAGGCGGTCCAAGAGCTAAACAGAAAATGTCAAAGATCAGCTCGACAAGATAAAGCCAAATATTACAACAAAATATGCAAAGATCTGGAATCAAAAAACTGAAAAGGAAGAGCATGCTCAGCATTTCTCAAGCTGGGGAAACTGAAGAAAAAGTTCAAGCCTCGACTTTTGTTATTGAAAGATTCTCTGGGAAAATTATTGAATGGTGCAGAAAGCATTAAGAGAAGATGGAAGGAATTCACAGAGTCACTGTACCAAAAGAAAATGGTTGATGTTCAACTGTTTCAAGAGGTAGCATATGATCAAGAGCCAATGATACTGAAGGAGGAAGTCCAAGGTGCATCGAAGGAATTGGCAAAGAACAAGGCACCAGGAACTGATGGAATAAAAATTGAAATCTTTCAAGAAAGTGAGGCAGCAGAGGAGGCACTCACTTATCTCTGCCAAGAAATTTGGAAGACGACTATCTGGCCGACCGATTGGAAGAGATCCATATTTGTGCCCATTCCAAAGAGAGGTGATTCAATGGAATGCGGATATCATTGGACAATCTCTTTGATATCCCATGAGACTAAAGTTTTACTAAAGGAAACAGAGAAACAGCTACAATCATGCATTGAGAGAGAACTTCCAGAGGTTCAAGCCAGATTCAGAAGAGACGGTGGAACGAGGGATTTCATTGTTAATGTCCCATGGATCTTGGCTGAAAGCAGAGAATATCAGAAAGATGTTTACCTGTGCTTTATTGACTACACAAAGGCTTTCGATTATGTGGATCATGACAAGCTATGGAAAACATTGCGAAGTATGAGTATTCAGGAACACTTAATTGTGCTCATGAGGAATCTGTACCTGGATCAAGAAGCAGTTGTTCGGACAGAACATGGGAACACTGAATGGTTTAAAATCAGAAAAGGTGCGTGACAAGGTTGTATTCTTTCACCATACTTATTCAACCTGTATGCTGAGCAAATAATCTGAGAAGCTGGGTTCTATGGATAAAAATGTGGCATCAGGATTGGAGGAAGACTCTTTAACAACCTGCGATATGCAGATGATACAACTTTGCTTACTGAAATTGAAGAGGACTTAAAACATTTACTGATGAAGATCAAAGAGCACAGCCTACAGTATGGATTACATCTCAATGTAAAGAAAACAAAAATCCTCACCTCTGGATCAGTAAACAACATTCTAATCAATGGAGAAAAGATTGAAGTTGTCAAGGACTTCATTCTTCTTAGATCAACTATCAACACTCATGGAAACAGCAGTCAAGAAATCAAGCAATGTATTGCATTAGGCAAATCTGCTGCACAAGACCTTTTTAAAGTGTTGATGAGCAAAGATGTCAGCTTGAGGACTAAGGTGGGCCTGACCCAAGCCATGGTATTTTCAATAACCTCATATGCATGCGAAAGCTGGACAGTAAATAAGAAAGACCATAGAATTGATGCTTTTGAGTTACGGTGTTGGAGGAGAATATTGAAAGTGCCGTGGACTGCCAAAAGAACCAATAGATCAGTTTTGGAAGACGTGCAGCCAGAGTGCTCCTTAGAGGCCAAGATGGCCAAACTTCGTCTCATAATTCAGACATATTGTCATGAGGGACCCATCACTGGAGAAGGATATCATGTTTGGTAAAGTGGAGGGTCATAGAAAAAAATGAAGACATCCAACAAGATGTATTGGCCACAGGGCAGCATCGATGGACTCAAGCGTGTCAACAGTATTGAGGTTGGCCCAGGATTGGGCAGTGTTTCGTTCTGCTGTGCATAGGGTCGCTATGGGTCAGTACCGACTCAACGGCACCTAACATCAACAACAACGATTCCTATTCATTGAATTTCAGAAGTAGAAGATATAGTAAGTCAAGTCGTCAGTTATTTATCCATATTCATAAGGAGACAAATCATCTGTCAGGTCCTGACCATTGTATAGGCCCTTCTGTACCTGTAAATATGTTTAAAAAAAAAAAACCAAAAAACTAAGTGAACTCTCTACCTTACACAAAAGGGTGTTGCTGTTCCATTACCAGTTAAAATTAAGCTTCACAATTCAATGAAACTACGTCTACATTTCAAAACTCATATTTAATAAGGCAGTCTCCTCCTTTTCCAGTATAGATGGAATTTAAAAGACTGCCCATATTCAAAGAAAGAGATAAATATATTGTTTTCTTACTTAAACTATTTTTGGATGCATAAAATAAAAGGAATGTAGAATATAATACCAATCAATCTTAATGCTAATGTTTGCTATACGTATGCACATACCTATTAAGGAAATATGTTCAACAGAAAAATAGAACAAAGTAAAAATAAAAGTTAAAAGAAACAAAAAGCAAGAACAATAACCAAAAAGTAAAACTTTGTCTGACTATTGGACTGTTGTATTTGTTATAATGGTGTCAACCTGAGGAGCTGACATCCTCCCCCAGAACACATTTATGTACCTTTATATCACAGTTTCAAATGTGGACAGATGTCTTCTGCCAGTTTACATAGATAAGTCAAATAATACCCTTTGAAGTTCCTCATCTATCCTGTGGTTCCTGGTGTTGATGCTGGCTGCCATCTTTGTCATCAGAGGAATTGCTGTGGTAGTACCATGTTGAGAATAGGAATTAAAAAGAAGATCTCAGATATGACTGAAGTCTGTTACCTGTCCGTGCAGTGGGAGAGATGACATTTTCATATAATCCCACAGGAAAATAAGAGAAGTAATTAACGTTTACACTAAATAACTACAGATGACTTTTCCAACATGGAAAATGTCCATTTCCTATGCAGAATTTCACACTTCCAGTACAAAGTTCATTTTAAACTTGAGACTCAAAAATGGCAATGCTGAACTTTGAAGAAAAAAAAGCAAACCACAGGCCAGCATTTCTGAATTCTACACATTTATTGTAGGTTTACAAATTCACTATTTAAACCTCCCTGGTACTGACTTCTCTGTTTCTTAACAAGATATTTGTAGGTATTAGGAATAGAACGATCACTGGCATACTTTAGATGTGGTTGTCCTATGATGATGAAGAAGTGTTTATGTGTGTTTGACTGGATACATTCTTCACTTTGTTACCATATGTGCAACATGGTCAGATGGTTAATGAGTTTTCAGGGCTGAAATGCATCTGGTCCAACTTTAAACTTATGGTTTATAATACTTCTTTGGAAAGCATGTAATTAATCTTTCTGTGGATAATCTACCATAACTCCTAAACTAATTAAGAAGAGATATTCTTTATAACAGGGTTTGAAAATTAAGTTTTATATAGGTTAAGAAAAAAGTTATGGCATTGACAGAAGTAGCAAAATGATCAAATAAATTTGGCCCCTCCTCCTTCATCCCTCCTCATCGAATCTTGTTGACAGAAATGTGCCCTTTCACTAAATATGCTTTCAAATAGACTTACCCTTAAGGAGAAGTACAGTCTCTTATTCATCTTTGAATCCTGAGCATCTGGCATAGAGTAAAAGCATAAAACAGGTGTTTATTTTTCAAAGTATGGTAAGTGTCATGAGAAAAATATAGGTTGAAAAGACTTTATCTTTTAATCCATGAAGTTACAGAAATATGTGGGTAAATATATCAATACGATTATATATGTGCATGCATTTATGCATGTATGCAAGCACATATCTGTGTATTCTTGCACTATGTTATGAGGTGTGTATGACATGTATCCACATTTTAGACATGAATAAGGTAAAGTTCAGAATTTAAAAATTATATTTAAAGTTAGAGTGTTTGTTAAAGTCTAGGGTTGTGAATCAAATAAAGGAAATTTGATGCTGAAGCTCAAGTTTCTCACACTTCATAGTTGATTCTCTAAGTTGGTCCTCATATGGATATAACCTGATTTTTTCAGGCATTCTTATCTTTTTATTTGCATTGTGTTTTTTAGTTTGTTACACTTTTGAATATTATGAACAATGTATTTATAATAATCTATAAAATTCAATGTACACATAATTTTCTAATAATGTTTACACAAATGGAATTGTAGAATCAAATTATATATATATATTGTTGTTGTTGTTGTTAGGTGCCATCAAGTTGGTATCAATTCATAGCAACCCTATTTACAACAGAACAAAACACTGCCCAGTCCTGGGCCAACCTCACAATTGTTGCCACACTTGAACCCATTGATGCTGCCACTTTGACAATCCATCTCATTGGGGGTCTTCCTCTCCTTCTCTGACCCTCCGTCTTATCAAACATAATATCCTTCGCCAGTGACTGGTCCCTCCTGACAATATCTCCAAAATATGAGAGACGAAGTTTGGCCATCCTGGCCTCCAAAGAGCACTCTGAATGCACTTCTATTTTGAGAGTCTCAGTTTGCTTTTAATTATCCCAATATGAGGGGGCTTCCAAAATTCATGGGAAAATGCTATTCTCTCTCTCTTTTTTTAAAATTTATTTAAGGTTTTTATTGTGGAGTGAGTGAAAGTTTACAGGGCATATCATCAGTTTGCAGTCAACAAACCATACACCTTCTTTCATTACAATCATTATAATCTCCTCCATGTACCACCAGTTAACAGTATTTCTCTCTATTCACTTTAGTTTTTTAAAAAACACACAAACAATAAAACCACTCAGGCATATATAATAATTTACATCTCCAAAGG
>NW_006408530.1:15853587-15856226 GCF_000296735.1 Chrysochloris asiatica
AATTACAATAAACAAAAACACACACACACACATATATATGAGGTTTATTATTTTACTGAAATGCAAACTTTCTAAATAAAACATTGTAATTTATATTTCCAAGCTCATTGTAAATACTTCAGATTTCTTCACACATTTGGCAGCATTGGTCATGTAAAGTTGTTTTCTTACAGAACTTTGCCTTTGAAGAAAATAAAGCTATTGTTGTCTTAATTTACATATTTCATGTTCAGGTAAAAATTCTGTATGTTTCTTCATTGCTTAAACTTTTGCTTTATTTGTATATGCAGGTGATTTGAAAATGGATCTGCTCATGCTTTAGTGTTGCATATAAGTTTTTGGTTTTTTTTTTTAATCAGTTAGCCAGCATTTTTGCTTAGTGTCGTCCAGTTGTTCCCAATCCATAGAGACACTCTATAGGGTTTCTGAATAACTATTGCTTGATTTGAACTGTAAATCTTTTAGTTAGAAGTCCAGTGCTTACTCTATAGCACCATGTCTAAAAAATGCCCCCCATCCTTTTAAAAATTTGAATGTACAGAATTTCAGATACTGTTTAATTTCAAATCAACTTAAGCTTTCTTTGTGTTTCATTAAAGATGAAGGTATTTTCCACTTTGCAGATATTTATTTTCTTTTTTCCATTTTGTTTTTCTAAATTTACTTCTTTAACAGAAAAGTTTTTTAGTTTATTAGATGAAATGACCCTCCTCTATTTTAATGTTGTTTTTGTTATTGTTAAGTGCCGTCGAATCTGTTCTGGCCCATGACAATCCTGCATAGGATTTCTGAGGAGCAGCCAGTAGGCTTGAACCACCAACCATGTAATTCACACTGACCTTAGAGTCTAGTGCATTATCCTACAGCACCACACCAGGACACCTTATTTTAATATACAACTTGAAATTACTTGAGGTCTGCTGCTCATCAGAAACATCTATCAAAATACCTGGCACAGAATCTGTGGCAGAAACCATCCTTAAATAATTGATTAATTGAATTTGATGCAGTGTTTGGCACATTGAAAACATCAGTAAAAACATATTTATGAATTAATTTATTCATTCATTTGTCCATTCATTCATCCATTCAATAAATATTCATTGAACACCAACTTCCTATAAAATAAAAGCTTTGTCTTGAGTACTTGAAAATTTGATTCAAATTAAATATATGTGGAAACATTTCTGTGGCATCTTCCTAAGCAATCACTTTTTAATGAATTGCTGGATATTTATACAATAGTCTGTGTAATATGTGAAAAGAGAAAACTATAATTTGAACAATATAAGTATCGTTAATGAGAAATGAGGAAAATAGAATACTGAAATCTATACTATTTCTCTGTATCAAAATTAGCTTGCAGCTATTTATATCATGTTAGTTATTTTTAAACTTTTTTTTATCATTTATTAAATCATCAAAAATGAAAAGTCAACATTTGCATAATATAATAATGTTATCACTTATCTTGGTTGCTGAATATTGTCTAACTGACTTTCAACATTCTTGTGAGACCCTTAATTTTCTCAGTGGCTAAAACGTAATAAGTTTAGAAATTCAGAGGGAAAAGTTTAAAGCAAAGAGTGTCACTGCAACTGTTTTTTCTGAAGTATCAAATACCTTAGTAACCCTTCATTCATAATCCAAAATGGATGGTTATTTGAAGAGTTAACCACAGATTCACCTAGAGCTTTCTCTCTTTAGGGACTTAGTAAGTTTTCAAGAAATGCTTATGAGAATCAAATAGTTGTAACAGAACAGTAGTGCATTCTCAATATTTTTACCAAAAATTGATAGAGTAAAGCATTATGGGAAGAAAGTTGAGTTAATCAATTACCATGGAATCAAGAAACTATGCAAAGGTATGTTCTCTTTAGTCTGAACACTCATTTTATATTGAGAGAGTGTTTGAGAGAGCAGTGAGGGTTATGTTATAGTAAAGAGAAATATCACAGAGATCTTGCTGACCACTAGAAATCTATTCTGATTATAACTCTTAATTTTGAAAATCTTCTTTTATTATGTATTGAAGCAATTCTTTTCCTATAACTTGTTGAGAGGCTCATTTTTCACATGCTGTTTAAATTGAGGATCTTCTAAAAATGTAAAAGCTGCTCAGACCTTCCAAGTGATTGGGCAATTCCTCTTTTCTCAGTCTCCCTTAAAAGGGCAAAGAAACTTTCATTAGTTATACCAGTTATTTTATCCCCTTTAAATTAATATTATAGTTGAAGCAAAGAAACAAAATGATAACAATAACTTGAGGATTCTTTTATTATTATTTTTTTAACATTACTGATCTATCACTCCATTCACTTGTCTTTATATGAACCCTGGAATGACTCTGATGAACTATTTTTAAAATGCACTCACAGAGACACAAAAATAGTTGTCATCTAGTTGATACAGTTCATGGACAGCTCATGTTGTTGTCATTGGACTGTGCTTCATAGAGTTTTCAATGGCTGATAGTTTTTCAGAAGTAAATTGCCAGGTCTTTTTTTCTGAGGCATCTCTGAGTGGACTAAGATCAATACAGTAGTGAGCCAACCTGATTAACTGTTTGAAATATGTAGGGACACTTTAATATGCATACTAGTATTCTAAACTCCCTGCCTCTTTGACTCTTTTGATTT
>NW_006408530.1:15856602-15864260 GCF_000296735.1 Chrysochloris asiatica
AAAAATAATAAAACACATAAGCTTATTGTCTGCATTCATCTAGTATGTTGGTGGTGGTGGTTATGCGCCATGGAGTCGGTTCCAACTCTAGCAACCCTGAATAGGGTTTCCGAGGCTGTAAGTCTTCACGGGAGTAGAAAGTCTCATCTTTCTCCTGCAGAATGGCTGGTAGTTTCGAGCTGCTGACCTTGCGGTTCACAGCCCAATTCGTAACCACCATGCTACCAGAGCTCCTTTCCATCTAGTATGGAAGATAGCAAATAAGAAGTTACAGAATTTCTGCATCTATATAGGGAAGAGTAACAAGACCAAGACTTACTCTCTGTCTGAAAACAACTAAAAAGCTGTACAATATATGTAAAATAATTATTTTTAGACATTGAACAAAAGTAGCACAGGTCTTCCAGTTTTAGAGATGGGAGAAGCAGTCAGGTAGGAGAGGTTCCTTGGGGAAGGTGATGAAAAACCAGAAAAGGTGCTTTCACAGAGCAACTCTAGAGCTCTGGATCTAGTATAAGGTGCAAGGCATACGTTTACCAACACCCCGCCCCCAGTGGAAAAATCAATGTATAAAGAAAAATATTACGAATTTGGAATTCATTGGGACTTGGGACTCTCTCTGTGGCCACTCGGCCCAGGCTGAGCTAAGAGGGTGGGGCCACAGCCAAACTGACACAGAGATATGGTGTTAAAACCATGCATCAACATTTGAATAAAGAGGTCTGGGGTATTCTACACATTTTTTCCTCCTCTCCCCATCACATCCTCTCTGCCCAGTCCAGGCACCTTCAGGTGGGTGAGTGCACACCCCCAAAAGGATCCAGCATTGAGCCCAGTTTTCCCAGGGCACAGAGAGAAGGAGCCCCATTGGTCCCACAGGCTGATCCTTTGGCGGCTGCTTATAACGTCTGACTTTGGGACCCAGCCCTAAATTTGAACTGGGTGGGAACTTTATCCCTGCCTACTCAGAAAGAAAAAGCAGGTCTGGCCAGACAGACAAACCATATGAACACTCTGGTAAATCCCAACATAAAAGGCAAGAGCCAACAACTACTATACAAGAGGATGCAACTATTTTGAGAATTACTCTGTGCACACACAAATATCTAACTTGATCTTCAGTGTTAAAAAACAGTGGACAATCTTTCTCCCATTAACTTCTCAATATCTATCTGTGCGCTCCATGGTGGTGACTAAAAGAGGGACCTGAGAGAGTGGAAACCCCCACCACTTCTGGAGGTTTGTACTGTGCATGCACACTGACCTGCGCAGCAAAGGTTACTGGTCAATCAGCTATGGTTTTACTTTTGTTTTGTTTTTTTGTCTACTTTTGTTTTTGAATGGTAGTTTTTGTCTCTGCTTTTATATTGCTTCTGTTTTGGGTCCTTCTGTTCAAATTTTTTTTCCTGGGAGTGGGAGCTTTTTTTCTACATATATTGCATGGGGAGGAGACAGTCTCTTCAACAGATGGTGCTGGAAGAACTGGAAAGTGATATGCCAAAGATTGAAGCAAGATCTTTACCTCACACCTTATACAAAACCCAACTCAGCATGGATTAAAGACCTAACTGTGAATCCTAGACTTATGAAGGCCATCAATGAAAAAACAGGAACAAATGTGAGGGCTCTAATTCAGGGCATACACAGACTACCAAACATTTTGAAAACTATACAAACAAAAGTAGACAAAATAAATGATTGGGATATATTAAAAATGAAAAATGTATGTGAATCAAAAGACTGCACCAAAAGAGTAAAAAGGGAGCCCACAGAATGGGGAAAAATCTTTGGCAAAAGCGCATCAGACAAGGGACTAATACTTAAAATATATAGGAAACTACAACATCTCTACAAGATAAAGACAAATACCCCAATTACAAAATGGGCACAGGAAATGAACAGACACTTCATCAAGGAGGAGATCCAGGCAGTCAACAAACATATGAAGAAATGTTCACAATCACTAGCCATTGTTATGTGCCATGGAGTCGGTTCTGACTCATAGCAACCCTGTACAGGATTTCTGAGGCTGTAAATCTTTACAGGAACCAAAAACCTCATCTTTCTCCCACGGAACAGTTTGTAGTTTCGAATTGCTGACCCAGAGGTTATCAGCCCGATTTGTAAACACTAACTTGGCATTGTTGTTGTTGTTAAGTGCTGTCAAATTGGTTCCAACTCATAGCAACCCTGTATAGGGTTTCCGAGGAGCCACTGGTGAGCTTGAACCACCAACCTTGCAGTTCAAATGGCTTCACAGTCTGGTACATTAACCCACAACACCACACCAGGACTCCATTAGAGAGATACAAATCCAAACAACAATGAGATATCATCTTACACCAGCAATAACAGCAAAGATAAAAAAAAAAAGTAGAGGAGAGTAAATGCTGGCAAGGATGTGGAGAGACTGGGACCATCCTACATTGTTGGTGGAATTGCAAAATGATCCAACCATTCTGGAAAACAATATGGTACTTCCCCAGAAGTTTGGAAACAGAAATACCTTATGATCCAGCAATTCCTGTAATTGGTACTTACCCACAAGAAATACAAGCAATAACACAAGTAGATATATGCACACCAATGTTCATAGCAGCACTATTTACAATAGTAAAAAGATGGAGACAGCCTAAGTGCCCATCAATGGAAGAATGGAAAAACAAACTGTGATACATACACACAATGGAATGTTATGCTACTTTGCAGAATAACAAGGAAGTTGCAAGCCATGGCATAACATGGATGAATCTTGAGGACATTATGCTGAGTGAAATTAGTCAGTCACAAAAGGAGAAATAATGCATAGGACCTTTAATGTAAAAGATTAAGAAAAAGAGCCCACCCTAAAAGGCAAGATTCTGGGATATAAGGATTGAGGCATGGTTTGAATGGGTAAAAGAGGGGAAATAATGTTAAGATGTTTGTCTATCTTTTGAATCTTGGTTTCCCTTGCTTACCATTGTAAAATAGACACTTGAGTGGGAGAGAAAGGAATAGTCGGAAATATCACAATAGGAAGCTTGTAAGTCCGTCTTCAGCCTATAACTGATTGGAATACCTTAAAGGGGGCTAGAACTTACTCAATGAAAGAGGCTTCCTGCAGAGCCTTTGCCTTTCATAAGACCATAGGTAGAATCCTGAACCCCATCCAGAATCTTTTGAGGTGGGTAATTTCCTCTTGAAAGGACAAGTAGAGCAACTTGGAGAGGCTAGAAGAACAGAAGATACTTCATGAAAGAAAGACCGGCAGGAAAAATAAAAAACAAGAACAGCAGCCTGATTGACTACTACAAGAACAAGCAAGCTGTTCACCTAGGAGACATCAAGGCAAGTGGTTGGGTCCCCTCAGAACAAACCCCCTTCCAAGACTAACACTCAAGGGGAATACACAAGCAATGTTGGTTACCCAAAATGGAGATGCTACAAAGGCTATTCAGCATTCTATGCATTCATCAAGGTCTCCTCACTTTAGCTGGTAAGAATTGAATGTTTCCTGGCCTTTTTGAGCTCAGAAAATTGCTTGTCAAGACCCTAGTTAGGTGTTCTTTGCACAGCCTTGAAGAGCTTTACCATATTCATACACATATTAATCCATCCTCCATAAAGGACTCCAGGGGCTGAGTCTAAACACTTTGCATAATTTCCTCTGTTCTAGTATTAAGCCCTGAAAATTATATAAATCATACTCCCTCCAAACTCTAAATTCTGATTCTATGCCTCAGCCAAGATAAAAGTCTCTTGTTCAGTTATGTCAAACCAAAACCACCATTTGAAATTGGCTCCAGTAAGAAAACCTTTGCAATTATAAGGCTTCCCTCAATTGTTTCTCTTCTCTCACTGGTCAATTCTGTGCTACTGCTTTTTGTTTGTTTGTTCTAATTATATTCATTTTTAATTTTTATGGTATGTTTTATTACTATTATTTTTAAGTTTTTATTTTGAATTATGTGATGGTTTACATGGGTGAACACCAGCTTTACATTCATCTCATCAAATTTTGTTCCATTGCAATGATTACAATCCCCTCCCTGCATCATCAAACAACCAAAGGGTACACCCTGCAAGCCTGAACCCTGGGCTTCAGCACACAGTCCCTCTCCTTCCCAGAGTCCAGAGTCCCCAGCTGCTCCATCTTTCCACATCATCCTCTCTGCCTCCATTTCTGGCATCACTGCTCTTCTGGATAGGGTCCCGCACTCCACTCTTTCTCACCTGATGCTCCCAGGGACCTCCGCTCCTGGACTGCAAAATCAACCACTCCCCTCCTTTTATTGCAAAACATCTGTTTTACATTTCTGACCCTCACAGTCTGTCCTGATAGCAATTATTCACTATTGTACCATAAGAGTCTTATCAGTCCCTTCCCAATAGATTGGAAAACACTCAGTGGAGATTCTAGCTTCTCCTGCCCCCTCTGGAACAAGGCTACTTCATGAAATCTTATAAGCCAGTCACTTGTTGCCTTTGTAGCCCTCTCCCCCATTTTGCGTTGTTGTTATTGTTAAGTACCATCAAGTTGATTTTGACCCATAGCGACCCTGATATGGTTTCTGAGGAGCAGCTGGTGAGCTTGAACTGCCAATCTTGCAGTTCACATGGCTTTGCAGTCTGGTACATTAACCCACAGCACCACACCAGGACTCCTTAATACAAAGAATTAGAGTTTCGAGAGAGTATGATTTATATGATTTTCAGGACTTAATACTAGAGCAGAGTAAATTATGCAAACAGTGTTTAGACTCAGCCTCTGGAGTCCTTTGTGGAGGATGGATTAATGTGTATGTATATGGTAAAGCTCTTCAAGGCTGTGCAAAGAACACCTAACTAGGGTCTTGACAAGCAATTTTCTGAGCTCAAAAAGGACAGGAAACATTCAAGTTCTTACCAGCTAAAGTGAGGAGACCTTGATGAATGCATAGAATGTTGAATAGCTTTTGAGAAGAGAATCATACCTCAATAGTGGACAAAACCTGGAGTAAAAGTCACTCTATGAGCACCTGAAACAGTTAATGTGTCAACTTTACTAGGTCATGAATCCCAGACTTGTGTGATTACCTCCCATTTCGTGATCTGATGTAATTATCCTCTGTTAGTAACTTTATGCTAGTCTTCTCCATTTCATGTGTTATAAATCCTAAACTCTATTTGTTAATGAGATCAGAATAGTACATAATTAGCTGTGGAGTGTCTATCTAGTCACAGCCTTACAAGAATGTGTGATTCAAGTGTTATACTTACTATAGTCTCATCTTACTCATCATATCTTACTGAAATTATATCCTTACTCAAGTCAAACCCATTAATATGATATAAGGGGAGTTTCCTTGGGGAGTCACTTGAATCCTATATATATATATATAAAATACACTGGAAAGACTCTTCTTTTCTCTGGATACTGCATCCAGCTCAACATTATGTGACTTCTGCTTCTTAGTGTTTGAACTATCAGTCTGTCATCTGACCTGTCAATTGTGGGTTTGTCAGCCCCTGCAAACATGTGAGCTAGGAGAAACTTCCTGCCTGATGTCTGACACACAGATTTGAATTTGTCAGTCTCTACATGAGATTTTTCCTTGAGACAAATCTCTCTCTCACCCACCCTATATATATATATATATTTCACTGGTTTTGCTTTTCTAGAGAACCTAGACTAAGACAACACTCAATCTAAGTTTAAACAATAAGCCTCAAAAGAATTAATATGATTCACAAATAGCTATGTGTATAAACAGTCAAATGTATTGTATAAACAAACAATAAATTAAATATAAAAAAATAGCACTCAAAAACATAAAATCTGTATACACTGGTTCTAATTAAAATACAAATACTGTATTAATTGTTGTTGAGTTGATTCAAACT
Organism: Chrysochloris asiatica; assembly: GCF_000296735.1. Taxonomy (NCBI): domain Eukaryota; kingdom Metazoa; phylum Chordata; class Mammalia; order Afrosoricida; family Chrysochloridae; genus Chrysochloris; species Chrysochloris asiatica. The sequence continues at coordinate 15,862,468 of NW_006408530.1, forward strand.
CATAGCGCTTCTATACATGAGACTAAACTGCACATAGTGTTTCCAAGTCTTGCAAGACAGTAATGAAACAGAAAGCAGAAATGTCAAAGACCATAATATTCTCTACGAAGATATTGAAAGAATGGTTGCAAATACTGTTTAAAATGTTAGAATATTTAAGGAAAAACTTAAGCATAATGAACAGAGAAATGACATCTATAGAGAAAAAACAAATTGGACTGCTAAACATAAAACTAACCCACCACAAATAAAATTCATTAGGATGGTAATAACTGCTAAGTAGAAATGAAGAAGAAAAGACTGTCAATAGAAAACATTCAAGGGAAACCACACAGAAGCAAAAGGAAAGAAAAGAGGTACTAAAAAAGAACAGAATATCTGTGGGGAAATATTAAGCGGTCACAGATATAACTCTAATCCCAGAAAGTAAGAGAATAGGGGTTGTGGCTGAGGTCAAGGCAAGCTTTGTAAGCATAAAGAAATAATGAGAAAATATTGACTGCTATTTTCGCAAATACAATGAAACTATAAATCTACTCATTTAAGAAATAATAAACCCCAAGCAAGGTAAAAACAAGTAAAATTAGACTGAGTCAAACCATAATTTATTGATAAAATTGATAAAGAGAAAGTCTTTAAAAGCTTAGAAGGCAGTAAGGGGGGGGGGCAAAAAAGAAAGAAAGAAACATGCCGAATACAGAGGTTAAAAAAAACAAAATCAAAGAATGTAAACTTCTATTCAGAAATTGTACAAGCCAAAAGAAATACCCTTATGTTGAAATATAAAATCAATTGTTTAACTTTAATCCCTACCAGTAAAAATATCTTCAAAAGAAGTAAATACAAAGATATTAAAAAGGTAACTAAAACTATGTTTGGAAACTTGGCCACTTTCATTTTAGTACTGATAGAACAATCACAGGAAAAATTGATTTTTGTTGTGTGCTGTCAAATTGGTTCCAACATATACTGACTTATATACAGGAGACCAAGCCGTCCTTATACTCATTCCCATCTTTAGTCCATTGTTACAGTCATTAAGTCAATTGATCTCATTGTGGCTTTTACCCTTTCTGATCCTCTACTTTACTAGGAGAGCACAGTGGCTCCATAGGATAAGCACTGGACTATGAATCACAATATTTGTGTTTCAAGCCCATCAGCCCCTCCTCAGGAGAAAGATGAGGCTTTCTTAAAACTTAAAGTCTCGAAAACCCTATACAGATTCACTATGTATTGGAACAACAAACAACAGCAGGTACTTTACCAAGCATGATGCCTTTCACCAGAAACTGGTCCCATCCAAAGTACATAAGATGAAGTCTCATCATCTTCTCTTCTAAGGCTGTACAGCATTCTGACTGTACTTCTTCTAAGACAAATTTGTCTTGTCTTCTGTCAGTCCATGGTATGGTCAATATTCTTCAGCAACACCATAATTCAAAGGCATCAATTCTTCTTGGGATTATCTTATTCATTATCTAGCTTTACTATGCATATGAGGTGATTGGAAATACTATGGCTTTGGTCAGACACACTTTAATCCTCAAAGTAACATCTTTGCTTTTTAACACTTTGAAGAGGTAATTTGTAGTATATTTGCTCAATGCAGTTTGATCTCTTGACTGTGGCTCCAAGGGACAATGACTGCAGATCCAAGTAAAATAAAATCCTTAACAACAGCAATATTTTCTTTATTAATCGTCATGTTGCAATATAGAAAAAGTATTTTCAACCATCCTGACCTCATGACATTTATGGAAAATGTTATGATCAACTTCAGAGTAGACATT
>NW_006408530.1:15864613-15865155 GCF_000296735.1 Chrysochloris asiatica
AGAACATTGTCAGATACAGCACCAGAAGATGAGCCTGTCAGTCACATTTTGGAAAGCACTCAAAATATATCTGAGGAAGAGCTGCCTCCTCAATGTACAGTTGACCATAATGACATGAATGGAATAAAGTTTTCAGGACCTTCATTTGCTGATGGGGCACAACTCAAAATGAGGGGAAACAGCTGCAAACATCCATTAATAATCAGAACATAAAATGTGAGAAGTATGAATGGAGGAAAATTGTAAGTTGTCAACAATTATATGAAATGCATCAAGATTGATATCCTAGCATTGATAAACTGAAGTGAAGTGGTATTGTCCATTTTGAATAGGAAATCCTACAATTACTATGCTGGTAATGTCAAATTGAAGAATATTAGCATCACATGCATTGTCAAAAGAGGATTCTCTGGTAGCGTAGTGGTTACAAATCAGGCTGCGAACCTTAAGGTCAGCAGTTTGAAACTACCAGCTGCTCCATGGGAGAAAGATGAGGCTTTCTGCTCCTGTAAAGATTTACAGCCTCAGAAACCCTGTACAGG
>NW_006408530.1:15865590-15866478 GCF_000296735.1 Chrysochloris asiatica
CAAGGAGGAGCTCAACATCATCAGTCAAACAAGGACAGGGACAGACTGTAGAACAGACCATCAATTGCTCATGTGCAAATCCAAGCTGAAGCTGAATCAAATTAAAGCAACTCCACAAGAGCCAAAATATGATATTGAATATATTCCACATTAATTTATGGACCATCTTAAAAACAGATTTGATGCATTAGACACTAATGATCACAGACCAGATGTGTTGTGTGATGATATCAAGAACATCACACAGGACAAAGGTCATTAAATAAACATGTAATGAACTGTCTGCCAAGGCTGGTTGCCTGCAGGAAGGAGACGGGCTGGCAGAATGTGCCCTTTGGGCATTTAAATGAATATGTCTTTTCTTGTTTTGTGATTGCACATCAAATATTTTTGCTTTGTTCATTTGTGAAATAGAAGATGTAAATAGGGAGACATAGGAAGGAAGCAGGGTAACTGTTGTTGCAGGGAAGGGGTTGTAATCATTGAGAGGAAAAAAAATGTGTGTAATTTGCTGAATGTAAAACTGATAATCTTGTCTGTAAATCTTCACCCAATTCACAATGAAAAGTTTTAAAAAATAAGAAGTGAAAAAGAAAAGACTAAAGTGCATATCAGAAGACTCTGAAACTTGATTTTGAGTGTAGAGAAGCTACAGTGAATGAAAGAAATGGGGAGGTAAAAACATTGGAAAAAAATTCCAAAGGCCAGTTCAAAAAGACAAAGTAAAGAGAACAAACAACTTCCAAACCATAGGCTCTGAGGATCAGACTTTAGCTACCTAGTAGACATAGCAAACTGTTCCTCATCTGATTATTCAGTAATGCTTGTTAGTAATCTCATACATGAGCCCTGGATATCCACAGACAAATGTAAAAACCTTCCCTAAAA
>NW_006408530.1:15870648-15872048 GCF_000296735.1 Chrysochloris asiatica
CAAAAATTCTCACAACTGTACCAAAAAATAACATGATAAATGGAGAAAAGATTGAATTTGTCAAAGGCTCCATTTTGATTGGGCTCACAATAAGCAATATGGAAGCAGCAGTCAAGAAATCAAAGAAAGTATTGCATTAGAGAAATCTGCTGCAAAAGACCTTTTTAAAGTGTTAAAGCTCCAATATAACTGTTTGAGGACTAAGGTGCACCTGACATGTCATATTATTTTCAATTGCCTTATATGCATGTGAAAGTTGGACAATGAATATGGAAGGCAGTATAAGAATCGATTCATTTGAATTATGGTATTGGAGTAAAATATTGAAAGTATTACGGACTGCTAGAAGAACAAGTAAATGTGTCTTGAAAGAAATGCAGCCAGCTTGCTCATTAGAAGTGGGGATAGCAAGAATTTATCTGTCCTACTTCAGCCATGGTAAGGAGCTCTGGTAACGTGGTTACGAATCGGGCTGCGAACCTCAAGGTCAGCAGTTCGAAACTACCAGCTGCTCCGCGGGAGAAAGATAAGGCTTTCTGCTCCCGTACAGATTCACAGCCTCGGAAACCCTGTTCAGGGTCACTATGGGTCGGAACCGACTCGACGGCACTTAACAACAACAACAACTTCAACCATGTTATCAGGAGGATAAGGATTACTAGTACCTGGAAAAGGATTCTCTCAATGCATTATTGGAAAATCCAATTCAGCAATGTTTATAAAGGTTTATAGAAAGACCAAGTAGAATTTTTTCTGACGAAGAAGTAGGGCTCAGTATTTGAAATTAATCAATATAAGGCACCATATAAATAGATTGTAAAAGAAAACTCATGTGATCATATGAATTAACACAGAGCAGCATTTCAAAAACTATGATCTCTACAGAATAGCTAAATCAAGCCTCTAGTTCTTTTGGTTCTTTCAAAAAGATAACTGGGAAAGAACTGCAATTCAGAATTTACACTTGGAGAGCTCAGTTTTATAATAAAGCCTCAGGATACATGCACAGTCTCAAGCATTCTGTAACATTTTGCCTCACATTTAATCACACCTGGCTGGAAAATAACAAAATTTTAATGTAGCTCTATGATATTGTACTTAATGAAAATTTTCATTTTTAAAATTGTTTCCAGTAGATACAAGAATTTCAAAGAAAGAGAGTAAATGAAGGAAAATGCTTTTCATTCTACTACATTTGAAACAACGTTTCATTATTACTTCCCTAATTCTTTCTATGAAAGTATATTTCTAACTCTTCAGTCTTAAAACACTTGGGGACTAATGTCTCTTATCCTGTGCATTTATGCATTTTCTTCCCTTTCTTTTTCCTCATCAGGCCTTTATATTTATGCCTTTATTGTTCAATGTTGCTTCTTTACCTTTAAGGACTTACTATAACT
>NW_006408530.1:15873518-15874628 GCF_000296735.1 Chrysochloris asiatica
AGAAAGTCTGGCCATCCTGGCTTCCAAGGAACATTCAGGCTGTACTTCCTCCTATATAGATCTATTGAGAAAAAATTTTAGAAAACCTTAAATGTTTGTCTAAGAAACTTAGTCTTCCGACACCATCTGTCATTAATCTATCTCTCTATCTTTCTCGCTCTCTCTCTCTCCCTCTACTTACCTATATACCTATCAGTTATCTATCAATAGATCAGTCTATCATCTCTCTATATATTTCTCTTTGTCTACCTATCTAGAAGCAAAATCTCCTTCCTCTGAACTCTAACAGCATTTTGTTGATTATTTATATTGTCTTGAAATGGATTTTAATGCCTATTTTGACTTTCATTACTATCTTCCTAATTCAGATATTTATAAATCAATGGATGATGTAAGGAGAAATGTGATACTGATGTATTATAATTGTTCAAAATTATAACAGAAAAAACAGATTATTTATGCTTTAAAATTTCCCATTAGCTGCTTCATCATTTATTTTTCCTTTTCTCTTAAAGGATATGTTAGAAAATACCTAAAAATTTTTGCAGTAATTTTTGACAGAATTAGAGCTGACTCTGTATCACGGTTACCAGATATTTGTCAGAGTAGAATTCTTCTCCAGAGGGTTCTCGGTGACTGATTTTCCAGGCCTTTTTCTGTGATGCTCAGGGTGGCTTTGAACCTTCAACTCTTTGGTTAGTAGACATGGGTATTAGTTATTTGTGCCATCCAGGGACTCCTATCATTGCCAAGGTGAAGTAAAATCTTCTGCTCATCCTTGCTTTTCCCTCTTGATCTTATTACTGAATCAAAAACTGCATGCTTTCTCTCATGGCAAAAGCATTTTTTCAATATTTCAAGATCTGCCAAAAAATTGATAGCATAGAGCCATAGAATGTTATTGCTGCTAAGCATGAGTTTATTATCACTAAAAAACTAATTTCATTGCCGGTAGTTATCACTTTATTCTTTTAAATTATTACTATTTCACATATACAGTAATAATACAATTTGGGTAGTAGTGGGCTCATTGTTTAATTAAATTTTATTCAATGTAGAGACCCCTAATATATCCTCTTAATAATTTAAACTATAGCAATGATCTATATA
>NW_006408530.1:15874803-15890113 GCF_000296735.1 Chrysochloris asiatica
GTTTTCTTTTCTCTAAATCCTGACTTTGCTAAGAATAAGTTTAAATTTCTGGAATTTCAGAAGCTTATCAAGAAGCCTTGGTGGCACAGTGATTAAGTTCAAAGCCACCAGCTGTTCCATGGGAGAAAGGTGTGACAGTTAGCTTTGATAAAGATTAACCATCTTGGAAGCTCTCAGATACAGTTCTAACCTGTTCACAAGAATCACTATGATTCACTCAACAGAATCAGGTTTAGTTTAAAGGGTATCAGATACCAAAGTGTTTACATTTATGACTCTTAAAATGTCTGTCTTCCACAGAAGATTATGTTACAGATAGACCGATTGTTAAACTTATTATTATTTTTTTTTTCCTGTGGTGTAATGGGCCATGATTTTAAGGTTACTTTGGGAAATCAGCCCTATATTGAAATGACTCCGTATTCCTACCAAACCATCCATAGTCTAAGCTCCAATACTAATATTGCCCCATCTTAAGTGGTGTTTTTTTTTTTTCATCTACTATAATTGCAAACATTTTTATGAGAATGAAAACATTTTTACGTTAAGCACTTAACAAATAATTTGTGGTAACTTTGTATCAGGTATTGCTAATGGATCCATTCATGATATGTAAGAAACAGGGAGATAGTGTGAAGGAATCGGCCACCCAACACAATGCTTACCAATACTTTCCAAGTCAAGGGACACATCAAATTGATATCTTTGCAATTTATTGGTGCCACTAGTTATTTGGGTAAATCAATGTATTTGTTTCCTAGCTTGGTGCTAACAAAGTATCCCAAACTGGTCAGCTTGTTGTAAGAGAAATTCATTGTCTCACAGATCTAGAAGTTGAAAGTTGACTTGAAGGTGTCATCAGGGCATTCTGTCTCCAAAGGGACTAACAGAAGATCCTTCCTTGCTTTTGTTTGCTTGTACTTTCTAGCAGAACTTTACATCCTTTAACTTGGAGATCTGTCACTTTAATCTTTGTCTCTATCTTTATGTGGCAGTCTTACCTCTCGGTGTCTCCTCTCCTTTTAAAAGGACACCATTCATATCGGATTAAGAAGCTCTGGTAGCATCGTGGCTGTCAGTTGGGCTGCTAACTGAAAAGTTAGCAGTTCAAAACTACCAGCTGTTCCATGGGAAAAAGATGAGGCATTTGGTGCCCATAAAGATTTACAAATTCTACACAGGGTGACTGTGAGTCGGAACTGAACCCACAGTGCGCTACGGCCACCACCATCACAACCATTTGTACTAGATTAGGACTCACCCAACTCCAGTAAGACATCATGTTAACATCTTCAAATACCCTATTTTCAAATATGGTTACTGACAGGGACCAAGAGTTCAGACTGCAATATATCTATTTGGAGGACACAATTTAATCCATAACTCGAGGACTATACTCAAAGTTGATGATACCTAGTTATGACTCCAGTCACACAAATTTTTGTCAGCTGCTTCAAGAGCTTATGGGTTCTAATAATGACACACCTGCTATCTATTCACTATACTAGTTAGAAGTGGTGAAAGTTTGTAACTCAAGGGAAGTTGAAAATGAGACTACACCAAGAGACAATAACAAGAGGATCACAGGGAGCACAACTGTTATTGACAGTTCTAACACAGCTTTGTCTAGTCACCCATATGCAGCTACTGACTCCATCACTTTTTGTCTAAAACCCTTGGTGAAAGATGTGCCTTGGAAAATAACCTTTCCCACTTAAAAATATATTTTTTGGTAGGTGTACCATAAATAATTTGGTTATTCCAGTAGGATCAGAGCAGTATCCTGTAAGGATATCCACACAAAGTAGGACAATTAGAGCCTATGAATAGCTTACTGCCAATTAAGTTTTACTACCAAATAAGTTACCTTTTCCAAAACACATTTATGTGGAATCAACTTGCCACCAAATGAGTTACAACAAAAGTTTGAACTTCAAAGCTATTTTGTTTTCAGAATTGTAGAAAGGAGTTATTTATATTATATATTATCTATATTTATAATATCTGTGCTTAAAAATATGTTGCTACAATGAGCTGAATCTTAAGAATTAGCCACAAAAAGACACATATTTATACATGTGTTCTTGTTGTTAAGTGCTGTCAAGTTGGTTCCGACCCACAATGATCCTGTATAGGGTTTCTGAGGAGTGGCGATGAGCTTGAGTCTCTGACTTGTGGTTCAAACAGACTTTGCGGTCCAGTGCATTAACCCACAGTGCCACACTAGGACTTCATTTATATATATATACATATATATATACACACACATATGGACTTGAAATACCAAGGTATCACACATTCTTGCCAATTTAAAAAAAATACTAAAGCACTTAGAATTAATTACATTGAAAGTCTCAATACTCAATGATTTTTCTCGCGCCATTATTTCCTGTATTTTTAAAAGATCACATTTAAAACTTTACTGTGACTGCTAACTCATTACTTCTTTGTGTCATGTGCGTAGCACCATCTCATTTAAGAAATGGAATGCACAAACTGATTAAGAGGAGTGATGGTTTCCTTTGCATTTTGTCTTTAAAAACAAAACAAAATAGTACCCTGTAATAGCTGGGCTTATTGCAATGAAACAATCTACTCTAAGGGCACTGTTTGTATCAAAAGCCTTCTATACATAATGTGAAAGTTTCTCCAATTGTGAATAGCACAGTAGTAGTAGTTAGGGCTTTATTACTTAGTTCTAATTTGTATTGATGGCCTAAAAAAAGTAGCATGCTTTGCAGTTCTATGAAAGAAAAGATTATAAATGGAGATTAATTATAATTTTGCTAGCTCAGTACTTGTAAAACTAAAGCAATTTATATTCTTTCTCTTAATGATCTCCATTCCTGATTGCAGTAATGTAATCTAATTGTGATTATGATAGTATCTGAATCATGTGGGCCTCAATGTGATTGAAACTACTCTTTGCATTAAAAAGTAATTTTGGAGTAATGATGAAAAGTTACTGTGGAAAATTGGCAAGTAATATATTTTACTCTGTATCTTAAGTTTCTGCTTTCATTTTTGATTATATCTCGTAGCATGGATAAGTATGATATTCTATCAAGGATTTATTACATCAAAGCTTTATCGATGCTAACTATGAGTATGAGTATCAGGGATAAACATATTATTTAAATAGCAGGGCTATATTGGAGTCAGGCAAATGACTAAAGATTAAAAATGCTAGGATAAGGTTTACTGAAAGTACAAACTAAATAAGGTGGGGGAAGGTTTAATATTGCACAGATATGATAGCTGGCTAAAGAAAAAAAAAAGCTGTGTATGTTTTAGCTGACACAGCAGACACTGTTTGGATAGACATTAAAGAAAATAAGGATAGTCAGGTATTTTGTGAATGTTGAAATACACCTCCAGGGCATGAAGAGAAAATACGGCAGGAAATGTTTTTCTTCTTGATAAAATGTCTTTTGTGGGACTGAAACATGTCCAGGAAACAAAGTACACATCACATTTGTATGCAGTGAAGGAAAGTGATTTGTGAAAGCACATTGTAGATTTGAAAACAACAACAACAACGACAACAAGTAAATAATTGTAAAATGAGAAAACCTTTACTGTTGTTGTCATTGTTACTAGGTCCCATCCAGTGAGTTCCAACTCTCTCTCTGTACAGCAGAAGGCAGCACGGCCTGGCCTGCACCATCCTCACAATGGCTGTGATGTCTGAGTCCAGTATTGCAGACACTGACTCAGTCCATCTTGTTAAGTGTCTTCCTCTTCTTGACTGACTGTTTACTTTACCAACCACAATGTCCTTCTCCAGGGACTGGTCCTTACTTAAGACATGTCCAAAGTATATGAGATGAAATCTAGTCATCCTAGTTCCTGAGGAGCATTGTGACTTTAATTCATCCAAGACAGACTTGTTTGCCCTCCTGGCAGCCTAGAGTATATTTAATATTCTTTGTATTGGCATCAATTCTTCTTTGGTCTTCCTTATTCCTTGTCCATCTATTCTTTTCATTTACTATTAAAACACCTAAGTACGTTCTTATGCTGAAAATAAAGCCATACAAGAGAGTTTTCCCTGGTAGAGGATATTTAGAAATAAATTTTAAAAACATATTTATCAGAATCTTAGAATGTCTGATGAATTTGTTGGAGAAAATTATCATTTGAAAAGGATGTGATATACTTAATATGCATCTAAATTATGAACATTGAATAATATTAATTATGAATAAGGGAGAAAGCTAGTATAATTTTGAAAGAACAATATTAATAAAATCTTATTTAAACTCTGATAGCATAGTGCTTATGAGTCAGACTGCTAACCTCAACGTCAGTAGTTCAAAACTACCAGTCGTTCCACAGGAGAAAGTTGAGGCTTTCTCCTACTGTAAAGACTTGCAGCTTCAGAAATGCTGCACAGGGTCCCTATGAGTTGGAACCGACTCCACGGCACATAATCATCAATCACCATTGAAACTATTATGGTGAAACAATATTAGAAACAAGTATTACATTTTAAAAAATTGAATTGATATATGTACTAAATGGAGAGCTGCTAATTAATGAATATCTATGAAAATGTTTGAAGAAAAGAATAACTCTTTATTGTGGTTATTCTTTATATATGTGTGTGAGAGTGTGTGTATATGTACACACAATTATATAGTGGTGGTTGTGTGTTGTCAAGTCAGTCCCAACTCATAGTGACCTTGTATAGGGATTCCAAGCTTCAACTGTATCCCACAGGCTGACTAGTGGATTTGAACTGCAGACCTTGAAGTTAGCAGACCAAAATGTAACCCCTATGGTACCAGGGCTCTCTATATATGTATGTTGTTGTTATTAAGTACCATCATGTCAGATATGACTCATAGCAACCCTGTATAGTGTTTCCAATGGAGCTCTGGTATTATAGTGGTTATGAGTCAGGCTTCTAACTGCAAGGTTAGCAGTTCGAAACTACCAGTCATTCTGTGGGAGAAACAGGAGACTTTCTGCTACCATAAACATTTACAGCCTCAGAAACCCCATGCAAGGTTGTTTTGAGTCAGAACCAACTTCATGGCACACCACAAATACTACCATAGGATTTCCAAGGAGAGGCTGTTGGGTTTGAACTGCTGACCTTGTGGTTCACAGTCCAGTGCTGATCTAACAGTGCCACATCAGGAATCCCATCTCCCCATAACTGTGATTGCAAATGTATGAAAGCAAGTCTTTCAAGTCATCATCTCAAGCTAATGCTACAGGGAGGGGAAGATAAGCAAACACTAAAAATCAAAATTACAAACTCATTTTGTAGTTACTACTGACAGTGAAAACACACACACACACACACACACACACACACACACATACACACAAAACCCTTCGTATTCCATCTTTGGAGACTGTGAAGAATAATTTTTAAAATGCCTCTTACATAACTGATGTGACTCAGGAGAAAGAAAGCTATTATCTACATATAAATGCCTTATTGTTGCTAGTGATAAAAAGTATATTAACTCTTTCAGACCAGTAGAGTCCATTTACCAAATGACTTTTCTTCTTCTTTTTTTTTTTTTTTTATTGGTGCAACAAATTGTGCTGAAGAAGTAATACAACTCCATGAAGTGCATCATTTACTCCCATTCTGTCTCTGATACTCATATACAGATAAGTGTATCGCCTTTTGCCATTTTGTGGACTCTCCCTTTAAAGGGAAAACACTGTGAAATAGATATTCTCCAGGCTCAGTCAAGAAGAGAACATCTTGGGCCTCTATGGTACATTACAGTCAGTTATAATAAACCAGGGAGGGAAGTGTGCCTGCTGCCATAATGACTGTAATATGATGACCCTGTGAATACATAGATGCATCAAAGTGTAGCACTGAAACTTTTGCAGTTTTTCTTTCTCAGGGAGAGGTAGCTGGACAAATTTCCAAAACAGATGAGAGGCTTATTTCTTTCCACCACATTGGTGAATTTATATCCTAATACAGAAAGATGATGAGTCTGCTCCAAATCATTTCCACAGTCTCAAATGAATCCCAAAGTATTCTCACTTTAGAAGACAAAAATGCATCTTTTTTTAAATTAAAAAAAAATGCAGAATTTTGAGTCTCTTAGCCATACTGTTTTTTATTTTTGTCCTCAGTTGAAAGAGCATGTCAAAGTTTAGTAGTAGAACAATTGTTAGATTTTTGGGTGAAGACTCTAGATATATTAGACCTAATTGAGACCCTTCTTTTTGAAAAAGTCTTTGTGAGAAGAGCTCAATTATTTATTCACACATTTGGCAAATGCTTTGTAAGTTAGTGCTTGCTATTAACAAACGCTGAAATAGACTCTGAGGAAACAAGGATGATCCCTCCACACCTGGGCACTGTCATTTGTTGCCTGTAATTCAGTGGGAGAACATATCCCATCATGCTCAGGCATCTTCAATCAGTGGATCCCATGATGTTATAAGGGAATTTGAAGACAATAGGGAAAAACAGAAGAGGTATAGTGAATTTACTTTTGGGATATGGAAGAATTCCCAGAGAAAGGGCCTAGAACTTTCAAGGTAACTTACAACCTTAGTGGGTACTTAAAAAAAAAAAAAAGAACATAGAAAATCAGTCCTCTTTCTGTTTCATTGTTTCTACACTCTAGACATTTGGTGAAGATAAAGTTTTAACATGGTGCATTTTAATACAATCATACAATTTGTTGAATGAGATTGTCATGTGTGTTACTGATTTTCAAGAAGACACAGAACATAACAAGGCAGTTAACTGTTCTACACAGTACAGTCTCTTCTTTCTTTTCTTAGACTTTAGCTGCTTGTTTTTCCCTCTAATGACTCAGTGACTGCTATTTTACAATATTTCTCCTGCAAAATTAGTTAGCACTACTGACATTTAGCATATTTTGTGAGCAATGATAATTAAGTTAATTAAGTTTTCTTTATCTAAGGCAGTGATGGTCTGCCCCATAAGAACTTTACAATCACCTGGGAAGTATTTCAAAAAATGCTGAGGTTTACCTACACTAATTAAACCAGAATATCAAGAGAGCTGGCCACATGATTTGAATGTATCAGCATGCATGTGCTTGTAGTTGAATACATACAAAAAAATACATGTGTTCATCCAATGAAAGCATTGATTGTATTAACTTTTTAAAACCAGAGACCTAGTCAATTACTAGTAACAGAGCAAATGATTCAAGTTTGTGTAACAACAGAAGCCCGGTAGTGTCAACATTTCCTCATATTTTCTCCCCTCTTGTTCAAGCACTTTCTTTAATAATCTTCAGTCTAATCCTGGGTTCAAATATGTCTCAAAATTTCTCTTTGTAAGTTTACCAAGTTATCTTTTCAAAGCTATTATAACAAAATCTTTACTTAGCACTGAGTATTAATCTTTCTATTCTGGAAATCAAAAGATTCAGTGATTGGACATAGGTAGAAAATTATTTAAAGTTCATAATGGTTATTACTTACTAGGCCTGAGTTACTAAAGGCTATGAAATCGTGAAATATATTTGATAAATCAGCATCACAGTAATAATAATCATTTATTGAAAATCTGTACCAATGACTATTTGTATCATTTCCATTCATATAACTTCATTTAATCCTTGGATAGTATTGGCTTTATTTAATGCACAAAAAAGTTATATCTCAGAGAAGTTTCATAATTTTGCTGAGGCAACACAGATTTTGTGAGCTGATATTCCAACTAGGGACTCACAACCTTTTGAATCAGCTCATGATTCAACAAAATAAGAGTCCAATTTATAAAATGTGAACATACTAGAAGAATAATTGGCATAGGAGAACTTACTGGTTGAAATACTGAAATACGAGGCAAGAGGTATAGTGAGTCCTTTCAGGAGCTTGATGGGGGAGACTGGTTTATTGTCTGGACTGTGGAGAATTACACACATTCAAAGAGGGGGATGAGGGAAGTTGGCTGCCATCTTTGAGTGGGACACCATCATTTCTGATTCTTCTTTTCAAGAGATTTGGTTGTTATGCACATTTAGCCTTTGTTTTCTAGAGGGAGATTAAACTGGTGTGGTGCTGTTGGCTAATGCACTGGACTGCAAGGTTGGTTTGAACTAAGAGGTGGGAAATTCAAACACACCAGCCACTCTTCGGAAACCCTATACAGGGTCGCTATGTGTCTGAACCAACTCGAAGGCACTTAAAAACAACAACAAACTTCTAGCAGGGCATTGATGGTACTTTTTCTTGTTCGAGCTATTGTTCTGGAGTCCTGGTGTGGCACTGTATGATAATGACTGGACTGCTAATCACAAGGTCAGTGATTCAAATTCACCAGTCCTTCCGCAGAAATCCTATGCAGAGTCGCTATGAGTCAGAACATACTCAATGGCATTTAATAACAACAAAAGCAACAGTTATTGTTGCAATACATATACATTTCACAAAATCAAGTCCATTATAGTTTCACTTGCTCAGCTACCATTGAACTGGGAATAACTGGTTTGAAGCCCTGATTCAAAAGCTGGGTATATCTGGCACCAAGGACTATACTCTTCTTAGCTTGTTGTACTGTCTTCTTCTATTGAGAACATTTGAACAGTCTTTGGGGAAAAAAAAAATCATGTAGAAATTCCTTCAAAAGCTAGAACAACTCTTTATGACAAGGGACATATAACTGTAGTTATAGGCACACAACAACTCAGTTATATTTAACATTAGTCCATAAAAACAAGACCTCTTAAAGGAAGATTAATGCCATCAAATCCTTTCAACTCAGACCTACACCTGTTTATACAATTGGCCTTTCACATACCAGTCGGTAAAATCCAGCCTCAGGAGAGAGACACATGCAGTATTTATATTGCTGTTGAACATTTCACAGCCTTCAAACCACACAGGTTGGAATTGGATTTGATAATCTGTCTCCTGACTTATTTTGAGGAATCACTAATCTTCCAAAGGATGTGTGTTTTTCTGCATGACTGGTTTGGCTAGAGAGAATGGTTATGCTGTGGTCGCTAAAACAAGCTAAGATATTTGCTTCTTTGCTCAGAACAACAACAACAAACAGTACTTGCCACATTGGTGTTGTTCAAAATCAGTAATGGAAAGAACAGAACACTTTCTTAGCCTTTGAACAATATAATAGATTCTTCCCCCTCTCATTATGACTTCTAAGAGAACATGTACAATAAGAGAAATGGCTAAGTAAAAGGTTGAATTAAACAGTCTCTTGATCTACTAGACCTAGATGATCAGGAACAAATGGCTGCAGCTGCCCCAGCATTATTTCTCAGCAAATGGGAGGTAAACTCTGGCATTGGAGATGCTACTATTGTCATTTTTAGCTAGTAACTGAGTTAAGAACAAGCTATTTATACATTATTTTGCTCTAATATCCAAATTACTAGCTAGCTGATATTTTTTGCTTATAAAATAAATATCAGATTTTAAAATAAAATTTAGATTGCCTAATGCTTCTTTCTTTTCAGAAACAGGTGCAAATAACTAATTCCTAAACTGTATACATGATAGATTTAATATATGACTATGGAGTTTGAAGGGGCACAAAATGATTCCATTTAATCCTTTTTTTAAAATCTTGTTTTTATAATAGATGATGTTTTCTGTTGTCATACGAAGAGAGATAGTTTAAAGTGTTTCCCAAAAAGGCAGAGTTGTAGAAATAAAACCTATTGCTAAAGGCTAGTTTCACAGCAACAGCACCCTCTCAAGGTGTCACAAAGTCTGAAGCCCTTTGGCCCCTCAAAGGAAGTTCCTGAGGTGTCTTTTACACATTGAATGCTTTGTGATAGTTGACGCCTGCTGGCTGTCAACTCTGTCCCTTAAGGGAACTTGACAGATCTTAAAAAAAATCAATTTTAAGCTCACATGCCCCAGTGGGTGCCAAAGCCACTTCAGAGAGCCTGAAAGATGGTTGAGTCGACAGGATTTGACTTCTAGAGGTAGAAAGGTGACAAACTCTATCATGAGAAAGGGGCAGCTCGGGGCCTCAGAGGCCTAACCTGCTCCCAGGATCTGGGGCCTAGTGCTGTATTGAACCTATTTATCTCTTTCATGGGCCTAAGGTACCACAGGGAAAGAAAAGTTGTTCAAAAAATGCTGGCAGAATTCAGGGGTGTAAATGATGAATTACTTTTCATCAGCTGAAAGGAAACATACTCCGGAACAATACTGAAAGGGAGCAGGAGCGGCTGACCCCCTGCTTCAGAGCAGCCAATATCTTCATTCAAGAAGACAACCATGAAATTACACAGAAAATGGGATTGTCATGAACAGCCCCTTGAAATCTCAGTATACAGTCATTACTGCATGGGAAAAAGCCTTCATCCACACATCATAACTTGTAACAGACAAGAAGGGAAAAAAAAGAACAGGGAGAAAAAAAAAAAAAAAAAGGCTTGGAGTTTCCAGTAGAAATGTACAAAATATTTGTTGATTCAAACTTTCCCCCATAACTTTCCCAATACTTTTACATAGCTTTAGCAGTGCATTTAACTTTATACTGAGTATTGATTTCTTTTAATGAACTATTTGGGGAAGGTTTGTATCAATTCAGAGAGCAGCAGTAAAAGGAGAAAGAACTATCATTATATGTGTAGATATTTACTCTGTATGATAATTTAATTAGCCAGTATAAAACGCCCCCCAATTTTTTCCTGATTAGTATTCTAAAACCTGAGTTATTAATTCAACTGTCAGTCTTTGAAGGATCAACGAATTTTCAATCTTCTGTTGGAAACATTTACGTCACAAAATAGAAGCATAAAACAGAACAGCAATTTTTAATAGAGCAGTTATAGTATAAAATCTTGACTATCCAAAACATTAAAGTAAAAATATTACAGTTAAATACAAGTATTTTTCTTGGTTATTCTTGTTACTTTCTCCAATGAGTTTAATGACGTTTGCTCTAGGCTGTTATATTTTATTTTTCCCTTAAAATATTACTCATTATACTATTTTCTTCCTCTGTGTTCCAGTGGTTTAAATGACTAATCCTTGTTAAAATCTGAATTGCACATATTTATAAGCTCAGTTGTCAGTAAATGAAAATTAGGTCCAATTTTTGAGATGTCTTTCTGCAGGTGATCATTAAAAGGTAAGTAGAATACAAAGTATCTCCTACTGCAACCAGTGGCTTAAACACTTTTTGGAAACTACCTTTTGGGATTCTGGGGAATTTTTCATAGTCACTTATCTGTGTCCTATACCACAGTATATGTTAAACAGCAACAACAAAAGATAATTTGTATTGATTAGATGATGATTCTTTTTCTTGTGACATAGATTAAGCATTGAGCTATTAATTGAAAAGTGAACAGTCGCTCTATGGACAGTATGCGTCATAGCCTTGGAAACCCTATGGAGTAGTTCTGCTCTCCTATTGGGTCACTATGAGTTAGACGGGACTCAATGGCAATGGGTTTGGTTTGGGTTGGTATTTATAATTATCCTAAATGAATCAATTTAGACCATAAAACTAACTGAAAAGAGACAGAATTCCCCAAAGAGCAGTTCAATCAAAACAATTATATTCTTACAACATAATTTCTTACACTGTTCTTTAGTACTTAAGAAGGTACTTGTGATAAGTATATCATGTAAAAAATATCTTGTGGCTTTTAATGTTTTGGAAATTCTGCCCTGGTACAATTAATTAAATGGCTAAATAAATTATGTTCAGTAAATTCCTATTTAGGTGTGTGAGATATGAGGATTTCCCCAAAGAGTAAAGGAAATGTCTTTTACACTAGCAGCCAGATTTTACATTAACTCTCTAAGTAGAATGATGATGAGATCATTCAATGGATAGTGGGTTTCAACTGTTGACCTTGTGGTCACCTGTTCAATGCTTATCCTTCACACTTTTTCACCCTTAACCTTCCATGTTAGCTACCATGAGCACATTAGCTGACAAAACACAACCACATTTGAATGGTGATAGTTTTCAAAGCCCAAGGCTGTTTGCAACTATTTATACTATTTCAGGAAATATAATTCACCTAAGATGTTATAAGAAGTGTATAGAAAAACAGAATTCTACTCTAATTACAAAAGGATTTCTTAATGTAATTTAAAAGAGTTCAGGACCTTACTTTTAATGACTACATGATGAGAACCTGGGAGTAACCATTCACTTCCCGAGCTTATTTGTTAACTCTAGGCAAAAAGTGATTTTCCCCTATGTCATTACTCCTGCTTTATTTTCCATGTAGCATACCACTGAAAAACCTCATCTGGAACTACGTTTATGCAGTTGGCATTAGAAACTGAAGAGAAAAGGTGGAATAGTTTAATTTGACCCAACTACAATTTTAATAGTTATATTAAATCATTAAGTAATGTGAAAAAGCTGAACTTTCCTCTTCACAGACTTTAACAGTTTGTGGGGGTTCAACAAAGCTGTCTCTAATATTGTGTATATATGTTTACATCGGCATATGTGTATGTGTGTATGTATTTTGTTGTTGTTGTTGAGTCAGCTCTGGCTCACAGCAACTCTGTATATGCTGGTGGGTTTGAACTATAGACTTTGTGATTAACAGTCAAATTCTTACCCTATATTGCCACACACACACATACATATTTGTTGTTGTTGTTGATAAGTGCCATCGAGTTAATTCCAACTCATACTGACTCTGTGTAGCGTTTCCTAGGAATGGCTGTTGAGTTTGAACTGCCTTCTTTGTGGTTCAAACTGACCTTTGGTCTAGTGCTTTATTCCACAACACCACACCAGGACCATGCGCACACACACACATAATTGCTGTTAACTGCTGTTGAGTCAGTTCCGACCCATAGCGACTCTACATAGGGATTCCCAGGAGGGGCTATATATACGAGTTACAAATTCAAAATTGCCTCTCTTCTTTTATATTATTCTCCCAGACTTTTGCTATAAATGTGAAATTTCATCTCTCATGGCAAAATTATGTACTATAGGTAGCATATCTTGGCACTTAATATTGATCATGTTGTTATTATATTACCATGGTAATTTTTAACACATAATCATTGTGATGATTATAAAATTTTGTCAGCATCTTTCATTTGAAGATTGTAATTTAAAACAGTTGAAGAATTTACCCCATGCCCACTTTCCCAAGAAAAATTAAACCTAGAATTAGTTCACAATGTTTTCATTATATTTATAGTTCCATATGTTCAAATAGATTATCAATTCTTCTGCAACAGAACAAAATGAAAGTAAAATTACAACCAGTGAGAAAAAATGTGATTATTAATAAGTAAAATTATCCAAAGTAGATGTACATTCCAGCATATAGCCTGGTTAATGTTAAGTTAGTTCTAACATTTGGCTTTCATCATCCTTCTAATTATTTTTATTTTAAAAAATCAGGTTAGAGGAACCAAAATAAGTTCTTTGGCAGATAGGAATCCTGTTTACTTTCCAACTCTGAACTCAGCAGGTTAAGTAATTGGGCTACAGAAAAGTTCCTCCATTTCTATTTCCAGCTGGTGATACACAAAAGGCAGGAAGTTATCTCATTAATGGGGCACCAGCTTTATGCAAATTATAGTAACAAAAAGGCTTCCCTTCATACTTTTTCATAAATTACCTAATAAAGTGGGAATAAATGGCCATATTCAAGAGCCTTTGTTGTATTTTTAGCACAAGACTCTTTCTGTTACTGCAAATATGACTAAATGTGCCTTGTTCAAAAGGGGTGTTTATGAAATAAGGCCACTCAAAAGCTTTTATTCCTTAACAGCCTTCAGTTACTTTTATGGCACAAAATTAACATAATTAGTCACAGAGAATAGATGACATAAGCAGCGTGCCATGCACAAAAGGGGGAAGCAGTATCTAAGGAAGGTATTTTGAGAGATCAAAAATTTTCAAAGTGCTTAATACTAGAAGGTCCTTTTTTATTTGTGCACAGCCTTAAGATACTTTTTTTTCTTTTTTTTTTAACTCCGTGAAATTCACATAATGAGATGCGGTAGACAGATGACATTAGCGATGTGCCATTAGAAAGAGGTCAGTATCCTCTGAAAGATGGTCACTGTTCCTGCTTGTCATTAATTTGCAGCTTCAAAGCACTGAACATAGGATAGCCTGGCATGTTAAGCAAGTTGCAGTTATCTTTAAATAACCATTTTTTCCAGTTATTAGAAGCTAAAGTTTTTAAACTATCAATTGAAAGTAAAATTAAATCACACAGCATTGGAAGGATCGGAAGGGGAAAAAAAAAAAAAGGAAGGAATGAAGGAAGAACAGCTTGAAGATTAGGTAAAGAAATTAAAATGTTTTTAAAAATGAAGTTACTGTGGTATTCCCTAGGGGTGGTCTGCTTCAACTTCAGTGTCAGAATTTTGGGATTGGTATTGGGCCTAGAAGATTTGAATTTCAGCTAGTAAATTAAGCAAATGGAATTCTTGGTTTCTGAGTATTTATGATGACATGTATTATGAGGCTGAAAAGTGAAAATTATCTCTAATTCTGCTGAAGGAGAACAACATTATTTTGAAGCCTGTGTGCTCCATGAGATAGCAGAGTACAAAGGGTTCTTTTTTGAAAGAGTACTTAGGCTACTGATCAAATCAAAATACACTGTGAAATATACCAGATTATTAGATTTTAAAAAGAAGAAAAATGACAGAACCTAGATATTAAAATAATTAAGTCATATTCTTCTGAGTTCAAACTTATTTATTACAAGACTCTTTGGTTTCAATTTATTTCAAAATAGTTTAGTTTTTGGATAGGAATGCAGGCATCTAATACAAGATTAATAATATTCACAAAAACACACAAGCTCTTCTGTTTCAAATTCCCATACAATTTATTTTTTCACTTGTACTTTCTAGAAGCATTACGTGGGGATTGTTTTTGTTGGTAAGTGCCATTAAGTTGGTTCCAACTCATAGCAACTCTGTATAGTGTTTCACAGGTTGTAAGTCTTTGGTGGCACTGAGAGCCTTACCTTTCTCCCACAGCTGAGATGCTAGTGAGCTCCAAATACAGACCTTATGGCCCATAGTCCAATGTTTTTCCTACAGAGCTATTGCAGTCCTACATAGAGATTAGTTACTTAATAAAAAAATCTTGATTGACAAGTTCATCTCTCATGTTCTTGTTGTTGATAGGTGCCATCAAGTCGGTACCGACCCACAGCGAATGTATGCACAGCAGAACGAAACACTGCCCAATCCTGGGCCAACCTCACTACTATTGCCATGCTTGAGTCCAGCGATGCTGTCACTTGGCCAATTCGTCTCATTGGAGGTCTTCCTCTTTTTCTCTGACCCTTCACCTTACCAAACATGATATCCTTCTCCAGTGACTGGTGCCTCCTGACAATATGTC
>NW_006408530.1:15890858-15898678 GCF_000296735.1 Chrysochloris asiatica
GCAATGTTGTCCATAGCTTGTCATGATCCACACAATTGAAAACCTTTGCGTAAGCAATAAAGCACAGGTAAACCAAATAATTTATACTCCACACTCTCTGGCGAGCACATAGTGACTGGTTTTCTGCAATGTTTTTAGCTTGCATGTGATTTCACAGGCAAGACTGAATGGCCTTGGGTAAATAGATATGATCAAGAAATGGAAAGCAACATTTGTTAGCTTTTCAGAGTTAGACTGACTATCAAATATGTTGTAACATCTGCAGGGACATTTTGCTATTGTTTTGGGGTACCTTGGAATCAATTCCAACTCATTGTGATCCTAAGAAAACCATAAAGTTTTCTAGACTTTAATCTTCATGGAAGCAGATTGCCAGGTCTTTCTCTTACAGAGACAGTGGGTGAGTTCCAACACTAACCTTTAAGTTCGCAACCAGACACTTAAACATCTGTGCCACTAGGGTACCATTCTCCTATGAAAAGTGCTACTTGTGAACATTGCCTTGTAGTTGTTGTTTAGTGCTGTCCAGTCATAACCGACTCATAGTGACCCTATTTACGGTTTCCAAGGAGCAACTGGTGAGTTTGAAGTGGTGATCTTGCAGTTAGTAGTTCAGGGCTTATCCTGCAGTGCCACATAGAACTCTAAACATTGTTACTGTTTCGTTGTTGTTAAGTGCTGTCAAGGGAGATCCATCTCAGAGCCACCCTGTATATGTTTTCCAAGGAGTGGCTAGGTTAGCAGCCCAGTGCTTATCCTACAGCAACACCAGCTTGGAGAAATTTAATTCAGGATTGGGACATAGCACGTGGAGCCAAAGCTCCATGCAGGAGAATGAAAGTAGACTCCCAACTCAGACTCATCGTATAGTGGGGCCGTGGAGAAGCTACCTGTGAAAACTTGAAGAGTTCTGACATGAGAGCAAAGTATTAAGGAGTCCTGGTGTGGCACTGTGGGTTAATGCACCAGACTGCAAAGCCATTTGAACTGCAAGGTGGGTGGTTTGAACTCACCAGCTGCTCCTCGGAAACCCTATACAGGGTCACTATGGGACAGAATTGACTCGACTGCACTTAACAACAACAACACCTTTAACTGCACATTTTTCTGTCTAAAAGGTGGTTTTCAAAACAATCTGCTTTTGACTACATTATTTTATTAACTTATTTAGTTAATATTTAACTCTAAATTCAACTTCATAGGATACATTTTTTTAAATATCTATTTGCAGTTGTTTCTCTTCCAGTATCTTGCAGAAAACATTGGTGTTAGGAACACCCATTGTTACAGCTCAAGGAGTTTATACTTGAAAATGTGAACGCCAACTGATCCAAAGAGAAGTGCTTGATGCTACAATGATAGAGAAGCTCTAAGAGAGTATTTGTATCCTGTTCCTTTAGAGAAGGTTTAATTGAAAAATGACTAGGAGTTCACTAAAGTAACAAAACAATAAGACGCTGGATTTCTAAATCATAAATGTGATTCATAGTGCACAGACAGCAGGTTAGAGACAGCACTAATGAATCTGGAAGTTTACTCAGTTTATATGAGAAATTTGGGATAATGCAGCACAGGCACTGTGAAATTAATAGTGATTAGCAGAGTTCTGCTATGCTGCTGCAGGATAATGCATTGGACTGCAAGGTAGGTTTGATCGCAAGGTCGGGTAGCTCTAACTAACCAGCCGCTCCTCAGAAACCCTATACAGAGTTGCTATGAATCAGAACTGACTCAACAACACTTAACAGATGACAAAGAGAATAATTTAAATTTTCACTATTTTTTTTAAAACGGTATCTGGTATATAAATTCAGGCTTATTTAGACTGTCTTCAGGCATTATTTTATTTAGGAAAATAATCACGGCAATTGCTTCAGCCTTTACTGAAGGCCTACTGTTTATTATAGGAGCACAATGACTCCGACCATAAAGGTGGCGGTTCAAGCCCACTAGCCACTTCATGGCTTAGAAATAAGAATGATAAGACTTAGTCTCATATATTTAGGCCATATCATCAGAAGGCATCATCATCTTTTAAAATAGAAGAAGCCCTTCAAAGTTCTAGATTATGACAATGGCTCAAATGTAACAATAATGGTAAAGATGGTGTAGGACCCAGCAGTGTATTGTTCTGCTGTACATTGGACCACTATGAATCCGAACCAACTCAAGAGCAATTAACAACAGCATCAACTTCATTAGAAAAACAACTCTATGAAGTAGATATTGTTGTCAGTTTTTCAAATTAGAAAATTTCAGCTCAGAAATGTTACTTGACTTACTTAGCATCATATAGCTTAGGAAATAGTATCTGAATTCAAACACAGTTCCACCAATTCCAAAGTTCCTGACCTTTTCTATTACACTATAAAGGAGCTCTGGTAGCATAGTGGTTACGAATCGGGCTGCAAACCTCAGGGTCAGCAGTTTGAAACTACCAGCTGCTCTGCTAGAGAAAGATGAGGCGTTCTGCTCCCGTAAGGACTTACAGCCTCGGAAACCCTGTACAGGGTCGCTACAAGTCGGAACAGACTCCACGGCACACAACAACAACAATATAGGTAAGGATTGTACATTTATAAGTGATGACATATTAGAATTCATCCTCTTCTTTTCTACTAACTTCCAAGGAGTGCCCTCAGGGATCTGAGTAACTTAACTTGAATGACAAGTAAGGACACTTGGATAATATAATATTAGAATTTTCAGAGATTCATTTATTAATAGATTTTATATGCAGCTTTTCATCAATTTAAAAAATGCTATATGCATTATAAATAAAATTTCTGACAGATATTTCTTTGATTCTCAAATTGATGAATAATAGAAAGGCAGGTACATGGCAAAAAATGAATAAAATAAATAGAACAACCTAAAACCAAACAAAATACCTGTATATAATATAGAATAATTGAAGGAAAACACCTACAGAGTTCAAATTTAATAATTACCTTTTTGCCATTGTTCTTTTCTATAAAGATCTGTAGAGTAATTATATGAGTTTATATATATGGAGTCCTGGTGTGGTGCTGTGGGTTAATGCACCAGATTACACAGTCAGTTTGAACCGCAAAATCAGCAATTCAAGCTCACCAGTTGTATCTTGGAAACCCTATACAGGGTCGCAATAGGTCAGAACCAAGTTGATGGTACTTACCAACAGCAAAAACAGCATACACACACACACACACACACACGTATATATATATAAGCAATGGTGGTTAATACTATACTTTTCTCTTACAAAATGGATTCCATCTGCTTTTATTAAGAGAACAGGTATAGTAGAATGAGATATTTATTAATCTAACTGGTCTAGGTAAGGTCTAGTTCACTTTAATTAAAACACTGAATTTCTAAGGAATTGATTGTATACATACATACTAAAAGCACCTCATATTGTAGTCTTAACCTTTTATTTTAATCCTGAGTTTTATAGATTGTTATTTTAAGTACATGTTAATAATATGCAAGCTGATGCTTTGAAAATTCTGAGATGTGGTTAATGAAGAGAAACCACCATAAATTGTATCCAAAATATGCAATCCATGTTGATATGATTTTTCTTGAACTACAGTATTTTGCAATATACATTTTTCAGCTTGTTTGGATTTATTATCTATTTTTTGAAAAGTACCATCAGGCACTACTGGCTGAAACAACTGCATATAGTAGCAGGCAATCTTTGTAAGTTAATAAGATCCTTTGGATAAAAATAGATTTCAGATCTATCTTGTGCTAAGAGAATGCAAATACTGATGAAATTGCACACTAATGTTTTTCATAATTTAAAGTTTGTCACATGGTATAATACACTTGCTCACTTTCCCCTGAGTTCTGCTACAGGAAACACAGTGGCTTTACCAGTTTATGATCAATTGAGACAGAATGTTCTACAAGGTATTCTGGGAACTGTAGTTAACTGAAAGCATTTTTCTTTCAAATGCATTTGTAAAAAAAAAAAAAAAAATGCCCAAAAGAGACATGATATTCCGGCGACTGCCTGAGTTTCTGTTGTAAACCCTGCATTTTTCAGAGGGTAATAACTGGCAACTTGGTCATTTTGAAATGGCACATTTGTAGCGTGGCCTGCAGGTTGACTCATACTTAGATGCTGTCACCATTTAGGGAAGTGTATCTTTTAAAAATGTCATGTAAACCTGAGTAAAGAAAGACATGAAGAAGCTGAACAATCAAGCATGGAGAAGGTATGCTCACAGTGGGTAGGATATATTCTGATCATTTTATCTCAAAATGGATTGTGTTATACTTGTGCTTGTTTTGCTGTCCATATTACATTATTGTTGTTGTTGTTAACTGCTGTTGTGTGGATTCTGACTCATAGTGACACCATATAAGATTTCTAAGGAGCAGCTGGTGGGTTTGAACTACCGATCTTTTACTAAACAGATCAGGTCTGATTGTACAGTGCCATTCCAGAATTTCATTATATTACTGTTGTTGTTGTTGTTAAGTGTCATGGAGTTGGTTCCGACTCTTAGTGACCCTGCACAGGGTTTCCAAGGCTGTAAATCTTTACGGGAGCAGAAAGCCTCATCTTTCTCCCACAGACCTGCTGGTAGTTTCGAACTGCTGACCTTGAGGCTGGCAGCTCGACTCGTAAGTACTACGCTACCAGAGCTCCTTCATTATATTATTAGTATTGGGGAACTCATGGGGAAATTAGCAGACAGGAAATAAGCAATAGTGTTTTTCTTGAAGAACTAAGTATTGTTTGGACTATAAATCATCCTGAGTCAGAAACTGAATCATGAGACAGACATGTTTGGTAGATTAAGGAAATGGGCCACTGGTAACCTGGGAAGGAAGAGAAGCTCAGTTAATAGGGAGAGCATACATGCAGCTCCAGTATATGACTGTGGTGTCTTATGCTGCAAGCTGACCCTATAATTTTTCAAGAAACATTAGAAATACGAATTTAAAAAAAGCAATGTAACATTTCTTAATGTTTGAATGTTGACAACATGTTCACAGTTTAAATAATCACACAAAACACAAAACAGTTCTCTAAGTCAGATTGGGCTCATTCACTTCAATTAGAGAACTCCATTTCAAACCAGCAAAATTTTGTTGAGATTTAAAAAAAAACCTAAGAGGTTTTTAAAAAAGTAGGAAACAATCAGTTGTAACATTTAAGGTAATTCATCTCTTTCTACACACCCAACTGTTTCTACTGTTATAAATAAATGTACTAATTTTAAATTATTTGAATAACTTTCCAACCAATTCCCTTTGAATGCACATAGAATATGTTTCTATAATTTATGTGTTCATATTCTAGAGATGTTATAAGCCATCAGTACTTTTTATTTGTATGATTGTCATCGTAGGTTTGTTTTGGTTTTTTTCCTGATGGCCACAGTCCATATATGAGAAATCATCATGAAATAACTAAAACACGGATTCTGATTAAGAAATGTATGTGTATGTATTTCTGAAAAGGTTATTTTATAGAGGCCTCTCTGAAAGCTGTACAAAAGAAAGTCATGTTACATGTTATTGTTAAATGCCATTGAGTTCGTTCCTATTCATAGCGACGCTGTATAGGGTTTCTGAAGAGCGGCTGGTAGGTTTGAACTACTAACCAATGATTATCCTATAGTGTTACATCAAGAAACTGATTGCTATTGATGTTAAGTGTCATGCACTGTATAGTGTTTCCAAAGCTTTAAATTTTTGGTGGGAGCAGAAAGACTCATCCTTCTCCCATAGAGTGGCTGGTGAGTTCCAACCACCGACTTTGTGGTTCACAGTCCACTGCTTATCCAATAGTGCCACCAAAATCCCAAAAGAGTAATAGTTACTGGTAAATTTGTCTGAAAAATAATTAATCTCTGATAATTAAGTCCATATTTATGTAGTTTACAATATCCTAACTTTGGCGGCATAAAGATTAAAGTGGTGAAATAGCATTATGTTTAAATTATCTACAAAAATAGGGCAATGCAATTTTATAGAATACAACAAAACAATGAGAGTTCTTCTTGTCCTAAAATAATTCATGTGCAAAAATGTAGACTTTAATTTTAAATGGAAGAAAAAGACAAACACTTATTAAATGACAGGACTTATTATTTTGACTATGCTTACCAAAATTGATGTATTTTATATTCACTGCCAAGGTAAGGATTCTTATAACCCAGTATATATTTAAGTTTTACAAAACCTTTCCCAAAGTTCTGTCATCTTATTTGGAACAACTATACCAAGCTAGTATATCAACTGACAAGCTCTCTGATAGGAATCGGTTATTACCTTAAAATCATTGTTTTTGTTGTTGTTTTAAGTCTAAGTATGTTTCTTATCTTGCCTTTTTAATAAATGCCTGTTGCCTTGTTTGCTTTTCTTAAAAGTCTGGTGATAGCTGGGAGATAAACAGACACACAACAAAAAACGAAAAGTACATGTACTCTTCACTGAGGCAGAAAAAGTCCTAATCATAAAGATTCTGACCAGAACGAGGTCACCTACACTTAAATTTTCTGTAAACAAATAAGTGCTGAGACAGCAGATTGACTTCCTTAGTACATTTTTCCCCTAGTAAAATCAGTTTGAGATAAATTACAAAATAAATAAATGTCAAATAACAATTCCCATGACTGGTATTTGAACTGAATTTAATGATTATTATGAAGACAAAGCTGTGATAGGCCACTGGTGGAATGCTAAAAGGGGACAATCTGGAATGATTTTAGCTTGGAACCATTTTAACAAATGGATATATTTCTTAAATTGCCACATCAACTGGCCCTGTTATCTAATTATAGCCAGCAAGAAGGCTACAGATTAACTATTTCAAAGCTTAAGTCATTATTTTTGGTTGACATTCCTGAACATTCAGTTAATAAACCCAAAAATGCATTTCAGTCATTCAATATTTCAGGTTTCCATTTTGCAGTTGGTTGAGAATATAATAGGAAGTTACATTGCTTCAAATTAGGAATTCCCTCAGAACTTCATTCAGACCTTTTGGTCTTCTTGACCATCAATATTTTCTTGAATCACTTTCCAGGCTGAAATAACTGTGGCTCTGCTTTTAAAAGTAGAACTCTGAGCCATGCAGCACTAATTATTTAAAATAATGTTTTAAGAAAAAAGCTCTAAAATAGCAATCCTATAACCTATATCCCACAGAATTGGAATGGTATTAAGAAAGTGTGATTCTTCAGCCTCAGGAAGCAGTTTTTTGTTGTAGTTGTTGTTTTTTTAATGTAGAAAATACTTTTACTTATTTATTTATTTTTATTGTGAATTGAGTAAAGGTTTACGGAGTAGATCGTCATTAAACATATTTTATAGTCCTGGTGTGGCGCTGCAGGATAATGCACTGGATTGCGAGGTCAGTTTGAACCACAAGATTGGTGGTTCAAACCAATCAGCTGTTCCTCAGAAACCCTGTACAGGGTTGCTATGGGTCGGAACCAAACTGATGGCTTTTAACAGCAACAACATACTTTGCTTCATTACATGGTTGTAATCCCCTCCAGTTATCAAGAGTTAACAGTATTTACCTCTACTCACGTTTTTTTTTCCCTCTAAGTCGTTCACATTTTTTTTTTTTTTTTTACTTTTTGTTGTAAATTGAGTGAATTGATTACAGAGCAGATCCTTAGTTTTGGATTCAACAAATCATATACTTTACTTCATTACAATGATTGCAATTCCCTCTGTGTGCCAACAGTTAATAGCATTTGCCTTCTATTCACTTTAACTCTTGCCCTCATTCATGTGTCTTCAGCTACCTTCATCTTTCTACTGCTAACCTCCCTCTTGTTGTCAACTATCTTCCCTGTCACTCA
>NW_006408530.1:15899312-15901754 GCF_000296735.1 Chrysochloris asiatica
GTCCTCTGTCTCTGGACTGTAAGATTAACCATTCCCCTATTTTTTTACAAAACTTTTACCATTACAATTGTGACAGTCGCAATTAGTCATGATAACAATTATTCACTGTTGAATCATACGAATCTTATCCCCATCTCTTTTCACCAGACCAATCTAGACAAGATGAAAACTATTCAGTGGGGACTCTTTCTTCCCTGCCAAACTCTTAAACTAAACTCTCTCTTGAACCTTGTAAGCCAGTTACTTCATGCATTTATTGCCCCCTCATTTTAGGTAGCCAATGTCTAAATTGCTCATCCCTATCTACCCTGTGTACAGAGGGGATAGCATTGATACTTGATGTAAAGATGTAAAGATTCCTTCCCTCTCTGTTGGTATTTAGAGTTACTACCTCCATGATTATAGGTCAGATTCATGAAATTGTAGCAATTTACCATCGATTCCTTTATCAAAAGAATTTTTTTTTTTTTTTTTTTTTTGTAGTCTTCCTCTATTTGAGTTCTGATTATCAAGCCATCCAGGCTAGGTCAAATGGGTACTGTCTCCAAGTTTGGGTGTTCTTGTGCATCTCTCCTCACTTCATGTCAACAGGATGCTTCACTCTCAGCTCTAGCCCTCTTTGGCTATGTCCTAGTCCATGGGCTCAAGTGTCCCACACTTTGAAACAACCAACCCTTCCTCATCTCTCTCTCATCTTCAGGTCAACAGGGGTCAATGGACTGTGGTTGAACTTAGCCCATTTCTTCCTTGCTGCCTTTCCCCCTCTTCCACGCACCAGTAGACTAACATGGTCTCCAGCAACCTTACATGTCTGTTCATGTGTTCCCTTTGAGTTTCAGTCTTAGAGGGGAGTTCATCCTGATGGAACTTGATTGCTTGCGTTGATGACTTCCTGGCAAACAGCTTGCTTATTCTTGTAGTAGCCAGTCATGCTAACATTTTTGTTTTGGAATTTTCCTGATGATATTTCTTTGAAGATGTATCTTCTGTCGCTCTAGCTGCTCCAGGCTAGTCTACTTGTCCTTGCTAGTAGGAATGTCCCACCTCTAAGGTTCTGGATAGGACTTGGGATTCCACGTAAGGTTCTATACTCTGCAAAGGCTTTGCAAGAAGCTTATTTCACTGGGCAAGTTCTAGAACCCCTTTAAAATATTACAATCAGTTATAGGCTAAAGACAGGCTTACAAGTTTTATGTAATCATGTTTCCCAACATTCCTTTCTATCCCACTCAAGTATCAGTTTTACAATAGTATGCAAGGGAAACTAATATTCATTAGATAGTCATGCATTTTAGTATTATTTCCCCTCTTCAAACTATGCTTAGATCCCTGTATCACAGAGCCCTGTTGCTCCAAGGTTAAGCATGCCTCACTATTTACCTATGTCCTACTTAGGCCATGCAAAACTGTCTCAGTGTTCCCCTATCTATCTTGTTCTTCTGCCTCCTCCCCCTTCTTGTATTGCCCTCCCCAATACCTGAATTGAACCACCAACCACAACCCCACTGTTGTGGTTATCTTATATTCCATTAACTCTTCCCTCCATTTAAGACAGTCTATTGTACCCTGTAATCTACCTGATCTCACCACCTGGATCTCTGTTCTTCTGTTTTTGCCTTCTTTCACATTGTAATTGTTTTGATCATAGACTGACCTCCCAGATGCTCTGTTCTTATCATTTTATTCTGTTCTTGACTCTTCCATTTGTTCTTTGAGTCCAGGGTGATGCTGCCACATATGTCAATCTCTGGTTGTTGTCTGTTCAAGTTGGTTCTCAGTTCACAGAACTTCCTTTAGGATGTTTTGCAGTGCAGGCTTGGCTTTGGCAAAACACCTTATCTTCTGTTTATCCTGGAATGTTTTGATTACACCGTCATATTTGATTGACATATTTGCTGGGTAAAGGATTCTTGGTTGGCAGTTATTTTCTTTCTGAGTTTTATATATGTCTCCCCATTGCCTTCTTGCCTGCATGGTTTCTGCTGAGAGATCTGAGCTTGATCTGATTTGCTTGCCTTTGTATGTTACACTTCCTTTTCCCTAGCAGCTTTCAGGATTCTGTCCTTATCTTTGATTTTGGAGACCATGATTATTACATGTCTTGGTGATTTTCTCTTAGGGTGTATCCTTCCTGGGGTTCATTGAGCTTCTTGAATGCTTATCTTTTCATTTTTCAAGATGTTAGCAAATTTTCTTACAAAAGCTCTTCAACTATCTCTTCTGCGGATTTGTGTGATTCTTCCTGTTCTGGAATGCTGATAATTCTTAACTTATTCCTCTTCGTGTTGTCCAACATGAATCTTTTGCCTTCTTCAGATTTTTTTATCCCTTTTTGTATTTGCTCTTTTATCTTAGTAGCATTGAGAGATTTATCTTCTAGCTCACTAATTCTGGCTTCTAGCTCTTCAATTCTACTCCTTTGCCCTCATAACTGGACCAATA
>NW_006408530.1:15902160-15908819 GCF_000296735.1 Chrysochloris asiatica
TCTCTCATACTTTGGACATGTTGTCAGGAGGAACCTGTCACTGGAGAAAGATATCATGTTTGGTAAGGTGAAGGGTCAGAGAAAAATAGGAAGAATCCCAGTGAGATGGATTGGCAATATGGTAGCATCAATGAGCTCAAACGTGGCAACAATTGTGAGGTTGGCCCAAGACTGGGCAGTGTTTCATTTTGTTGTGCGTAGGGTTGCTATGAGTCGGTACCAATTTGATGACACCTAACAACAATGACAAATCTCTTTCACTCGAATGTAGTCTCTATTAACACGCAGTTTGGAGCACAGTTTTTCCCTTGTTAGACACTGTGTTTGTCAGTTTGGTTGCAGTCATAAATAATCCCAAAAATCTGGTGGCTCACAACAGACATGTATTTCCTGGGTACTTGTTCAATTCACACATGCTGGTTGTGTGCTGTTCTGTGTTTCTTCTTGTATCATATACATACTGAAGGAGAAGCCACTATTTGTGACTTATTATTTTCATGGAGTCCTAGTGTGGCACATGCTCTGAACTGCAAAGTCGGTTTGAACTACAAGGTAGATGGTTCAAATTCACCAGCCATTCCTAGGAAACCCTATACAGGGACACTATGGGACTGAACCGACTCAACAGCACTTAACAACAACAATTTTCATGGAAGAGAACTAGCAAAACTGTCAGATTTTTTTAAAAAGATGTGGAACATGTTACTTAGATGTGATACATGTTATATCTACTCACATTAAATTGGCCAAATCATATCACATAGCCAAACCCAACATTGCTGTGGTTGGATATGAATTCCTATTGAGAAAGGAGAGTGAGCTAGTGTTACCTGGTTGTGGATAACAGTGGATAATTTTACTATAGGAATGGATCGGTGCAAGTTATTTGGGATAATAACACAATTTACTCAAAACTATAATGTTGTGTTTTTAAGTATCACCGAGTCAATTCTGACTCATAGTGACCTTGGATAGGGTTTCCAAGGAGCAGCTAGTAAGTTTGTACCACTAACCTTGTAGGTTCAAACCTACTTTTATGTCCAAAGCTTTATCCCTCAATTCCACACAAGTGGCTCACGATTCACATTAATAAAATTCAATTCTTTATTTGAGAGGTTTTCAAAACACTTCATGGAGCTCTAAAGCCACTTGTTCCTATTGTTGTGATGGCCAGAGAGGTTGAAAAGGGCAAGATTTGAGTCCACTACACGTAGGACCGCGTAAGCATCAGAACTCTGTGCAAGATTTGTTTGGGGAAAAATAGCAAGTTTCTTCACTTTCAGAGAAAAGTTTAAGACCTTCTCTCATAAAATGTTCACCTGATATTTAAAATATTCTACTCTATTCTCTATCATTCAATATACTTTCACCTTACTTAACCACCTTGATTTCTCTAATACAGCACCTTTTCTTTTCCTTCCTTGAGTTTCTTCACATCATTCTAGTCACATAGACTCTATTATTGTTTCTATGGGTGGCACAAATGGCTAAGCATTTGACTACTAACCAAAAGGTTGACACTTTGAACACACCTAGAGGCACCTCAGAAGTCAGACCCAGTGATATGGTTCAGAAAGGCACAGCATTTACAATCCTATGGATCAGTCCTACTCTGCACACATGGGGTTTTCATGACATAGCTTCTATCCACCTTCAAAGTATGCACCCTTAACTCCAACATCAAAACTTTAGAAATGTCATTTTAAAAAATGGGTGAAAATACTGACTTAATTTCTTATAATTATATTGAAAATATAATATATTCATCCTAAGTATATTATATAAAGTTGAAGAAAGATGAGCATATATTTCATTACTTTCAATAATTGATCTATTTGCTTTAGTTGCAAAGGTCACAGAAAGTTAAATTCTGCATGACTAGGGTTCTCTCTCTTGTATCTTGAATATAATATTGCTGAAGAGACCATTCTTGGCCACAAACTAAGATACCTACCAACTTTGCTCCTTAATATTCCACCACACTTAAAGCAATGCACCCTTTTATTTGGTGCTTTGTTTACTTTATTTCCTCACTACTCTGTTCCCCATCAACAGATCAAGGAGTTTCTCTACTTCATAATCCACTGAATCACCATGTTAACACTGTATTGGGCATACTGTAGAGACTCGGTGATTTATTCTTGATTAAACAAATGGAGAAGAAATAGCTTCAGATATCAGCAGACTGGAATAGATAAAAATTGGGTTGTAAAAAGAAACAATTTAACAAGGCTAATAATTCAGTACTTCAAAACAAGTCTTATTTTTTAATATGGTTTTAAACAATATTTGGGGAGCAATAACATTTTTAAAGAGTAATTGCAGAATCACTCAGATAGTAGGGAGTTGATTATAATTTAAATGAGATGATGATGAATGAGTTACTGCTGTTATCTACAAACCTTTTACATCCATCAAAGAAACTAGCAAAAATACCTGTTTTAAATATATAAATCAAATTGGATGTTAGGAAAATTAGTTGGTTTTCTCTTTATATTTAATTTTTGATATGTTCCATCACAAAAAAAAAAAAAAAAAAAAGTGTCTTGGCTATAATAACAGTATGAGCATTTTGAGATTTTTTTAAAATCTAAATTTATTCATCTATTTGTACATATATATCTAACAATATAAATATCACAGAGATAAGTTGTTCATTATTGATTCTAACAAATAGGGGTGCCACAGTAAAGTTTTAGGAAGAAAATCTGTGTTTTGAATCTGGTATCCTTTTCATGAATCTAGCTCATTGATGCAAAATATTAAACCATTGAACAAGAAAATAGATTCCATGCAAGAAGTAGTTTCTTTAGAGGTAGAAATTTGTAGGAGTAAAGACTTGATTATCTGAGTATGGAATTCAAAATAACTAGTAAAGAAATAATGGGAGGATTTGATAACTTCCCAAGGGAAATTGTAAAGAAGAGTAAATTATTTCATGCTTATTTGAAAGCTAATGAGAATTAACTGTGGAAAGAAATTTCAAAAAGTTTAATGTAATTGTAATTTTCAACTGTTTTCTTTTATCAACATTACCAAATAGGTAAGGCTTATTGTATTTGATACTCTGCTTCAAATAGCTTGTGTTACTTTTGAAAATAATTTTGTATAACAATGTATATGAATGTCTTTTTGAATTGGTATATTAATTCAAAACATTTCTTTCCTGCTAACTTTAATTAATTTCCAATAAAAGCAAAATTGAACATGTTGTTGTTGTGCCATCAAGTCGCTTCCAACCCATAGCGACACTATATAGAGTTTCCTAGAAGTGGCTGGTGAGCTTGAACCACCTACCTTGTGATTTAAATCGAGTTGCTGCCCAGAACATTGACACACAAAGGCATTTGTTATTTGAAGAATATAAAATACCTTATTACTTTCTCTTTATATGTCCTGTGCTCTCCTTTTTCTAGTTTCTTCATTCCAATTTACATATTCAGATGGTAAAAAGTTAGTATTTTTCATATGACCAACCAGAGAACATAATTATTTGAATAAATTTAAAATTAAATTGTTCTAAAGTGATTATAATATTTTTTTCTCCATGTCCTTATTTGGCACTACTCAAAATTATTTAGAAGCACTCTCAATTTTATGTTTAGTGTATGCCAGTAGGTGGTGGTAGTATTTTCTAGAAGTACTACAATTCTATTTTCATTAATAAATAATTCCAAATAGAAATCATTTCCAGGTCTTCAGAAACTCCTAGGACTTCAGCGATCTCTCTTCCAAGTTGTAGTCCTAGCCTCTGTTTAAAAGCAAATCTAGGCATTTTAATCAGTGTATCCGTATTTTTTGGAGGGGTGGAAAGGGAACCATCTAATAAATTTAGGAGGCTGCAGATTTAATTCCATAGCATTGACCATTACATTTTTCTTTTCTAACAGATGCCAGCCATTAAATTGGAAAATTGAAATTGAAGATAAAAGGTGAGCTATGCATATCTAGCTAGTGGGTGATTTAAACTAGATTTTCTCCTTCATCATGGCTCATTTGCATTGTGAATACCCTGAAAAAGACAGCTTTTGTGGACTCTGTGTGTTTGTTTCTCCTAGAATATAATGCTATTCAAAGAGTTTGATTGTGTATTCAGATATTACATACATATTGCCTGGGTCTGGGATTTCCTGTAACTGTGAATGACAAAGATTGTTTCCTATTTAATGCACAATTCACTCATTGTGTTTTCATATGTGAAAGGGCACCTCTGTGGGACATATATAAGCAGGAGAAAAGCCTGAGAAATATGGGGATACAGTATTTTAGCAGAACTGAAAAAAGATTTCGTTGGGGTGGAGTGGGTAGAGAGATGAACACCAGCAACTCCTACAACAAAGAAGCCAACTTCAGCTTAAGATGGGATGATTTCGAAAAAAAACAGCAAGTTATTCTGAATTGCATTTCTAAAGAGTTTTCCTAATTTATATTTAATCCAACTTTTGGGAATAGAAAATACTCTTTTAGCTCTCATCCCAGTTTTATTTTTAGAAATCAAAAACAAAGAATGTACGGAGACATTATTCACATTTAGAAACCCAAAATCTCTTTAAATTTGTTTATATAGGGAGGAGGAGAATAGATATGAACCATGTCACTCTCAGTCTGATGCACACACTGAGATTGAGAGCATCATCTGATTTGAAAGCTTGCTAGAAATAGATACTTTTGCCCCAAACCCAATGAATTAATCAGAACCTGCAGCTTCATGGATGCCCATGGGGATTTGAATGTATGTCAAAGTTTAAGAAACACTGGTTTAAGCCACTTTGTTAGCAAGACCTGCTTATTCTTTTTGGAAATGAGGAGAGAAACCACACATGATATGTTCATACATCACACATGATCTCAGTAGAATATCTCACCTAGAGTATGAGCTTCTTTCACTCTTGCTGGTTCTGATTTACTTATCCTAACTCTAGTTGGAGATTCTGTTTATACTGTAATAAAGCATTGGGGGAAAAAAGGCTGGACAGATGGCCATAAAGGAAAAAAAAAAAAAAAAATCAGGAGTGAGCTGCAATTTTAAGGACAACTGAATCTTAAAGACCTTTTAGTTTTTGGTTCCCCTGTATAGGCAGACGTTGGCAATTTCCTTACATATTATGCTTACAGCAGAAACTGGTAAATAAAATATCCTGGAATGCTTTGCACATAAAAACTGGCATTGCACTGCATTTGAAGCTGAAAGCAAAAAAATCACGTGAATTTAAGCACCAACATTTTGGAAGTTCAGCTTTGGCAGGGGAAGAGGAAAAAAAAGAAAAGTAGGTTCATGAGCTACAGTCAATTTCCAATAATTCTGCAAAGTTTCCTGATTCAATGAGTCTAGAAATGTTTGAAATAGATTAGAAGCATGTTAAAATAATTTTAGTCAATTATTTCTATTACAAATATCCATCTTTTTAAAAAGAGGAAGAAAAAAACCCAAAACACCCCAAACCATTATGTCATTGTTTTCCTTCCGTTTTTAAACATCTTAGGCAAAATAAATTCAATAATGATTGCATTCCAGTTTTAATAGTCTTCATGACATAAGAATGCTCCCCAACATGTCAACAGAATAGATTTTAACACTCTTTTTAAAGTTACAAAGTTTATAGAGTTCACTTATTGCTTACTCATAAAAAACAAAGCTTAATCCAAAACTATTTGGCCTAAAGTATCAAAAGAGGAACAAATTGGGACAAACACAGTATATTCCTGAGTCCAATGTGAGATAGTACAGGTATAAAACTGTACAAACAATATCTGCTGTCTTAATTATGAACAGAATATTGGTGGGTACATTTAATACTGAGTTTATATGCATCCACATGAAATGGTAAAGAGATGCTTTCAAAAATGAATTTGGGTCCTTGAAATGTTTTAAATTTTACAAAGTAAAAAGTTCATTTCAGTAGAAACATTCTTGCTAGGTTTCATTAGGACTGGTAGCTAACAGCATAGGATTCTCCTTCTTTTGGATTTCCTTTGTGGCCTCCAGTGTAGAGTAGGACTGCTCCCCATTTGTATAATCCCTCATGCCTTTCCTACCCAGACCCTTCATAAATAGTCCTCTGTAAAGAAAATTTCTGGAATTACCAGATGTTAACTGAGCCACATGTTTCATTTTGAGATCTGGACTGAGTTTGAACTAAATAAAAATAATTTAAAATAAAAAAGGTGTGAAATCAACAGAATTGAGGTACCAGTTAAACACTGGAAACTAACTAATTTCCCTGAGAAATGCTAGATTAGAATTATTTGAACAGTTAAACCAGATTTCTAAAGTGTCATAGTTCAATTCTGTCTGTCTAAGGACAATAATATAAGGTTCTTCAATATTTCACCTTGAAATTGACTCAACATTAGTTCATGAAACTTAACACAGCACAGTGACTTTTCATGGTTCTAAATCTTTTGGTACTTTTTAAAGTCTCGATAAAGGCAGAAATAGATTAGCTAAATTTACAAATTTATGCATGATATCATTGAACTTATATTAGTAATAGCACAAATTTTCTTTTTATATTTGAATATAAGTTCTTTTTATACATAATATGTAGTATGTAGTCCTGATGGGTGCTATAGGAAAGTGATTTTGAGAGTGAAAAATCACCTACAGGAAACATCTGCTTGTTAAAAACTACATATATATATATATATATATATATATA
>NW_006408530.1:15908919-15941775 GCF_000296735.1 Chrysochloris asiatica
TATGCTGTTATTTGCTGCCATGGAATCAGTCCCCACACCATTGTTGCCTCATAGATAAGTCTTTGTCCTTGTTAAATGCTGTAGAGTCAGTTGTCATTCACAGAGATGTTTTATAGGGTTTTTGAGGAGTAGTTTGTGGGTTTCAACCAACAATGTTTTGGGTAGCAGTCCAGTGTTTATCCTATAGTGCCACACCAAGATTCCATATATGCTGTTGTTAAGTACCATTGAGTTGGAATCAACTCATTGATTCCAACTCAATGACATTTAACAACAACAACCACACACATACACACAAATACACCTACATATCTACAAACACACACACACATATATTAATTCCTTCACTCATCACCCATTTATTGTGATGTGCTAAAACCCTACACTAAGATCCCTAGTCTAGAGATGAATAGAAAACCTCCATTTACAAAAGCTTGGAAAGTCAACCTTGATAATGTGCTCTTTAAAACAAAGGTGGGGAGAAGAGTTGTTGTTGTTGTTGTTAAGTACCATGGAGTCGGTTCCGACTCATAGTGACCCTGTACAGGGTTTCCGAGGCTGTAAATCTTTACAGGAGCAGAAAGCCACATCTTTCTCCCATGGAACAATTGGTAGTTTCAAACTGCTGACTTTGAGGTTAGCAGCCAAATTTGTAACCACTACACTACCAGAGCTTCTTAAAAGAGTTAGCTTCTAATTAATACTCAATGATTCATGCATCAAGTATCTTATCAGTGAGTTTGCTCACAAGCTCTCTTTATCATTCCAACATTTTAACATCATTATTTTACATCTTTAATCCATCTTGGTCTTCAAGAAGACTTTCTTCATATGTAAACAACAAGAGAGATGATTATGAAACTTCATCTTCATCAGTTAACATAATGATCTAACCACAGGCTAAAAAGACCCTATGAAAATAGGGCACCAGATATGCTGTTGATTGGGAAGAGACAGGCTTGTAAACGACCTTTACAAGTCTCTCATAGGGATAGCCTGGGTCTAGGGCTATGAGCATTCAAAGCTCTAGTAGACAGCTCTCTGAAAAACTTAAATGATTATGAAGTTCACTTTAAACTTCTAACTTGAAAAAGTGGTACACTTCTTCTGGTCTTTAATTTTAAATTCAGGAGGTACAACCAGATCCATAGGGCCACTCTTACATTTGTCCTTCATAGACCTAGTGAGTAAGTTTTGTCCCTGCACCCACGTAGCTAGAATTGGCATCTACAAAGGAAGTGGAGGAGGCCCCGGGGGTGGAATCACGAGGTTGTGAATAAGGTAGGCAGGCCTTAAAAGTCACTGCGCAGGAAACAATAAAGTCATAGAACTGGGTGTTTGAGCAGCACGCTATGTGGGAGGAGGAGTAAAGAGTCTCTTTTCTTGGTCCTGAACCAAATTAAACACTTTTGTGAAGACCAGTGAAGTCATCTGATGTGAAGCAATTGCTGCAGGTTTCGAGGCCACTTGTCTTTTTCACTCAGAGCTTAGATTATATTCAACTTTTGAGTTTAGAAGTAATAAACTGAGATTGAAGAAAAATTTATTGTTCCTTGGCTCCCAATATTGATTAACTCTCGTTTTCATCCCATGTCCCTTTGGGTTGGACTAACTACATTTTTTTTTTTCCTTTGTTTTCTTCATTGCCTTTTTTTCTCTAAAAGAAAAACAGGTTATCTTAAAGAAAGAATGTTACATCAAAAACTATAGCAGACTCAGAGAATAAATAGAAGTGATCCTAATTCATCATTCCCTTGCTTTGGAAAGGTATTTATCAAAAGCATCATTGTCAAAGATTTGAGAATGTGATTTTACTCATCTAGTCATATGAGAATTAGTAATTACACAATCATAACCCTTCCAAAATGTGTCTACTTTCCTCCTGCAAAAGGAACTACATTTATTAAAACTGGAAAAAAAGATGTAAAGAAAAGAAAAAAAGACATTTCATAATTATAACCACTTAGGCACTTGCTTTCACCAACCCCTCATTTCAATTCATTTTGTATCATGTGACCATAGACTTAAGGACTCCATGAAAACCATGTCTAAAAAAATATGGTCCTATTGCATTTTGATTTTTAAAATTTTGGGATTTAAAAATTTTGAAAAATGTAAAAAGAAAAAAAATTCCATAATCCTACTTTTAAAATGCAAGTTAATATTTTGAAGCATTTCTTTAAAATACTTTTCAATTTTTCCTATGTAACTTTGTAAGCCTAATGGTGATGATAGTGTATGTGAAAAATTTTATAACCTTATATTCTAATTTATTCTATTTTTATGTATGTATTCATTTTGCCATAAATTTAGTTGAGTTCAATTAATTACCTCCTTTATGACTGGAATTTGGTTTTTTTCTCCCCATGGTTTTCTATTATAAATAATGTTAGTTAGTTTTTGTTGTTACGTGCCGTGGAGTCAGTTCCGATTCATAGCGATCCTGTAGAGGGTTTCCGAGGCTGTAAATCTTTATGGGAGCAGAAGGCCTCATCTTTCTCCCACGGAACAGCTGGTAGTTTCGAACTGCTGACCTTGCGGTTCGCAGCCTGGTTCGTAACCACTACGCTCCCCGAGCTCCTTAATGTTAGTTACTAGATAATAAGAGTTACCACAAGTAGGTGGCTTTAAAAAATATAAAATAACTTTCTCACAATTTTAGAAACTATATATCCAAATCTGTCGATAGCCTAATTCTCTGGAGTTTCTTGACATTCATTTGTGTTCCCTTGGTGTTTGTCTTCACCCAGTGTGTGTCTCTGTGTCTCTGAATTGTTTTTATAATTCCAAGTGATTAGGCTTAGGATACTTATCCCACGACTCTGGTGTGAGTACATGAAAGTAACAAAGGAAACCCCTGTTTCTAAACAGGATCTTTTGTAAAAGCATATATTTTCATATGTATTTTATACTTTTATATAGTTATTTGTATTTTTACAAATATATATTTATATATTATATTTACATTTGGGGTCCTAATGTGATGCTATAGGATAAAAACTTGACTGCTATCCACGAGGTAAACAGTTCAAACCTACCAGCTGCTCCTAGGAAAGTCTATAAAAGATTGCTATGAGTAGGAATAAGGAGCTCTAGTAGCATTGTAGTTAAGAATCGTACTACTAATCTCACCGTCAGCAGTTCGAAACTACCAGCTATTCTGTGGGAGAAAGATGAGGCTTTCTGCTCCTGTAAAGATTTACAGCCTTGAAAACCCTATGCAGGGTCACTATGAGTCAGAACCAACTTCACGGCACATAACAACAACAACATGAATAGGAATGACTCTAAATAATATAAATAACTTAACTATATTTGGAGTTCTGATGTGACACTGTAGGATAAGTACTGGACTGCTTACTGCAAGGTCAGCTGTTCAAGACCACCCTATATAGGATCACTATGAGTAAGAACCAACTCGATGGCACTTAACAATAACAACAACATATTTAGATTTACAGTTAGAATGTAAACAGATTTTTTGAGGGACACAATTCAATCTATCACACCATTTTTTTTTGTGTATGTGTGAATAGTTTAATTTTTTTTTTTGCTTAGTTGTCAACTGGACATTGGTTTTGTTTTCTTTTTTCAGTAAATTCAACATGCTCTCTATAGTAACAATATTGTTTGCAAAATATTTAGTTACTTTTATAGTATATATTGCTCTGATATTTACAAATTTCATTTTATTTAACAAAATATTATCCTTTTTCACTTGTGAATTCCTCCATTGTTTTTAAATTTTGAAAGACTCCACACAGTAACTGATTTTGTCTTTTTCTAAAATCCTTCTATTTAATGTTTTAATTTAGCATTTTAGCCAACCAGAAAGTAATGTTCCTACTGCTTATTACAAGCAAAAAGCTGTGTTATCTATAATATTGAACTAATTGTCCCTGAACAATTTAGTAAAAATTCAAATGGAAAACCATTGACTCAAGATGTCAATTTAATTATTTTCAACCTTTTTTGTACCCTACTTCATTTTTCATCTCCAAATATGAACTTAAGATCTATTGATTGTTTTGTCATATTTATCACACCTTATGTATTGATGATGAGGAAGACATTTCAATATTTTTGGTTTCTGCTTTCCTCATCTCTTTTAATTCTTGTATTATGAGTGAGTTGTTTTTATATATATACTTAGATTTTTTTTAAATTTCTAAAATAAATTTGATTGCAATAGGGTCTTATTCAGAAAAGTGATGTCTCATCATTCATTGAAATATTTTCTTTTTTAAAAAAATTCTGGCTTCTCAGTAATGTTTTATAGAGGTCTTCTTACCAGGCTCCTAGATATTTGAATTTATTGTTTTAATACAAATTTACAAATTATATTTTATAAAAAGTACATTTAAAAAATAAAGTTGCATTTTATTACCTTGCATTTGGTTAGTTATGATTAAAAATGAACAAAACAAAATAAAAATGAAGACTAACATTTATTAAGTACTTAATTTGTGCTAATCACTTGGCCATCAGTTTGTTGAATTGTGGTGGCTTTTGTTGGGGGAGGTGGGTTGAAATGATACTGCCATTAGTTTAAATACCAGCAGGGGAACTCATGGTGGACAGGTTTCAAAAGAGCTTACAAAGACAGATTAGGAGGAAGGAGAGAAGATCACTTCTGAAGGGTGAACCACTAAAAACCTTATGAATCGCATAGCAGTTGGACACTGTCTGCTGTACTGCCAAAAGACGAGCCACTCAAGTTGGAAGACACTCCAAATATGACTAGGAAAGAGCTGCCTCCTTAAACTAGAGGTGACCTTAGTGACGTGGTTGGAGCAAAGTTCTTGGGACCTTCATCTACTGATGTGGCACAACTCAAAATGAGAAGAAACAGCTGCAAATATCCATTAATAAATAAACATGGAATATACGAAGTATGAATCTAGAAATATTGGAAGTTGTAAAAAAATGAAAAGTTTGGACTGCACCTCAATGTAAAGAGAATGTACGCCATCATAACTGAATAAATAAATAACATAATGATAAACAGAGAAACTATTGAACTTATCAAAGATTTCATTTTGCTTGAATCCACAATCAACACTCATGGAAGAGATAGTCAAGAAATCAAATGATGCACTGCATTAAACTTTGAGGACTAAGGTGCACCAGACCCAAATCATGATATTTTCAGTTGCTCCATATGCACATGAAAGCTGGATAATGATTAAGAAAGACCAAAGAAAATTCGATGTGTTTGAATTATGGAGTTGGTTAAGAATAATTAAAGCACCATAGACTGCCAGAAGAACAAACAAATCTGTCTTGGGAGAAGTATAGCCAGAATGCTCCTTAGAAGTGAGGGTGGCAAGACTTCATCTCTCGTACTTTAGACGTATTGTCAGAAGGGACAAGATCCTGAAAAATGACATTGTGCTTGGGAAAATGGAGGGCCGATGAAAAAGAGATTTTAAAAAAATCCATTGAAATGGAATGGCATAGTAGCAGCAACAATGAGCGTAACCATACAATTGAGAGGTGGTGTAGGGCAGAAAGTGTTTTGTTCTATTGGGAATAGGGTCACTATGAATGAGAACC
Source organism: Chrysochloris asiatica (assembly GCF_000296735.1). Classification (NCBI taxonomy): domain Eukaryota; kingdom Metazoa; phylum Chordata; class Mammalia; order Afrosoricida; family Chrysochloridae; genus Chrysochloris; species Chrysochloris asiatica. The sequence goes on from NW_006408530.1 coordinate 15,914,476, forward strand.
AACTTGATGACACCTAACCACAATAACAGAATGGATCATTCTGTCTTTTTCCTAACTTTCCTTCCTTGTTCTTCTAATGGTCTTCAGGATAAAACTTCAGGACCAAATTTGGTCTAAGCTGTTGCTCGTCTAATGATTGACATTTCAACCTGAAGTCAATGCCAGGAAGGTGGGCCACAATCTCTTGTTTGAATGGAAAGGGTCCTTCTTTTAAGTCAAAGGAAGCATGTGCTTAGGAAGTTATGTTGTTGTTGTTAGGAGTCCTCAAGTTGATTCTTACTCATAGCAACCCAATGTGATAGCATTGTTATGAAGTGCCGTTGAATTGCTCTGACTCATAGCAACATTGTAAAGTATTTCCAAGGAGTGGCTGCTGGATTTGAACCCCTAACCTGTGGTTAACAGTCCAGGGCTGTAGGATAAGAACTGGACCTCAAGGTTGGTTTGAAACATAAAGTTGGCAGTTCAAACTCACTAGCTGCTCTTCGGAACCCCTATACAGAGATGCTGTGAATCGGAACTGACTCAATGGCACTTAACAACAACAACAACAATAAATGAACATGCCCAGCACTAACTCAAATGCATTGTGTATTTAATTATTTTGTGTGTTATGATTATAGAGCACACACATAGCCTTTCTGTTTTAATTTGGGTATATTCTAATTGTTTTATTTTTTAGGATCATATATTTGACTCTGTCCAAATGTGCAACTAGCATAGATTTCAAAACTAAGCTTTAGAAAAGATACATCAGTGAGATAGTGTACCCATTGCTATTAAACAACCCTGTAAATTATGGATCTGGAATCAAAATTTATTTTATTACAAATTTCTAGTCTGATATTTAACACACTGAAACTCACAGCCGTGTTGTTTATAGGTTGAAAAAACGGCTCACAGTGGAGCTCCTGGCTGTTAAGGAGTGTTTCCTATGCACTATGGAAAGCCTCCCAACTGGATTACAATCATTCCTGGGATCCAGAAAGTGAAGCATCTCAGGACAATAATACCCTTACCAGCCCATCCTATCTTTGTGACTTGAAAAATAATGTTTGAAAAGACCACTGTGAATGCTATTGTACAAATAGTCTCTCTGGAGGTAGACTGGGCTGAAAAGGGTAGTTTCCTGGAAAATTACAGGGACCTAATTATATGTCTGTGATATAAAACAGTTTTTGATATTTTCCAAATGGGCTATTGTTCATGTTTAAGAGATTATAGAAGTGATTCAAGCCAAACTAAATATTACTTTTCTAAGGAGCTCTGGTAGTGTAGTGCTTACGAGTCGGGCTACTAACACCAAGGTTAGCAGTTCATAACTACCAGCTGTTTTGCAGGTAAAAGTTGAGACTTTCTGCTCCCATAAAGTTTTACAGCTTGGGAATCCCTATGCAGGGACATTATGAGTTGGAACCAACTCCACAGCACAGAACCACCACCACCACCAAGGAATACTTCAACTCATTCTAATTACTCTCATCTAAACCTGTCCAATTATGATTATTTATATGTGGGTATTTGATCCTATAGGAAACCTTTATTGGGTGTAGAGTGTGAAAACGCAAAAACAAAGGGAAATAAAAGAAGAATGAGTGCAAAGGTTGTGCAGCTGGTAAGAGGTGAGGGCAGGATTGACTGTAAGTGATCTAAGAGAAAAATAACATTGTATTGGCATGAGGTATCATTTCTTGCCAACGTAATTTCTGAAGCTCTGGAATCATCTCTATAAAGAAATGTGCAGTTACAGGCTTACAATTGCACCTAACGCTGCTTTTGAGAGTATTAGTAAGGAGTCCTGCTGGTATAGTGGTTAAAGTACTCAGCAGCTGACCAAAATGTCAGCAGTTCAAAACAACCAGTCTCTCTGCTGGAGAAATATATGACTGTCTGCTTCTGTAAAGATTTATACCCTTGGAAACCATATGGGGCCATTCTATTCTGTCCCGTAGCGTCGCTGTGATTCAGCATTGACACGGAAGCTGTGTGGGTTTTTGGATACAGTTACTAAGGGCTGATGATCAAAAAGTGCAATCCATTGATTCTGTGCTTGTCTTGGAAAGACCTACTTGTGGAATAATTTCTGAATCAAATCTAAAGACACCTTGAAAATACTATATACATTTGTGTATATAATTTTTGCTCTATCATAATAAATCCTTGAGTTTTTAAAAATCATTTTCCCTCACAAAACAAAGTGCTCATTTGTCACAGGAAAATGAAATTATTTGAAAAATACAATATGGAAATAAAACAGTTGTTTATCAAGATACAAATGATAACAATTCTGATGTTTGATTAAGCTGTTGATGTTATTTCAAGACAAAAAAAAAGGCCATGTTAGAGACCAAGTTATTATATTATCAAAATAGAAGTAAAAGAGGAAAAAGAAAATAATCTGACAGTTTGCATATTGCATTTCAATGTGATGTGATTTAAAACAGATAATCTATTAAATACTCAGATTAGACTTTAAAAACAAATAACCAATTAATTCTACAATGGCTTTAGAGTCCTGGTGTGGCACTGTGGGTTAATGCACTGGACTGCAAAGTCAGTTTGAACTTCAAGGTTAGCAGTTCAAGCTCACCAGTTGCTCCTTGGAAACCCTATACAGGGTCACTATGGGTCAGAACTGATTTGATGGCACTTAACAACAACACATTGGTTTTATCACTGCTTATATTAATATCTGAACAGTATTTTAAGAGTGTCGCTTTTGGAGACTGGGAAACTTATTAACACTTCGATATTCAAAGCTAGGACTCCCCAATGGGAAAAGCAGTACTCATACTTGATATTAGTCTGATTGACAGAACCTTGACAAACGTCGAAAAACCAAACCAAATACCATTGAGTTGATTCTGACTTGTAGTGATCTTGTTTAGAGCTTATGATTCTGTGAATGTTTACAGGAGCAGAAAGCCTCATCTTTCTCCTGAGAACAGGCTGGTAGGCTTGTACTCCAGACCATGTGGATAGTATTCTTGTGCTTATCCAGGACTCCTTGAGTTTTGACTATTTTTGTTTTGTTGTTAAGTGCTGTCAAGTTAGTTCTGAGTCATAGCAACCCTTTATATATAGGGCTTCCAAGTAGCAGCTGGTGGATTTGAACCACCGACCTTGCAGTTAGCTGTCCAGTACCTATCTTACATTGCCACCATAGCATCTCTGAGCCTTGATCTGTTGTTGTCGTTGTTGTTGTCAGGTGCCATTGAGTCGGTGCCAACTCATAGCAACACTGTGTAGGGTTTCCAAGGAGCAGCTAGTGAGTTTTAAACGATCAACATTGAAGTTCAAACCAACCTTGAGGTCTTGAGGTCCAGTGCTTATCCCTATAGCGCCACACTTCACTGTTGTTAAATGCCGTGGAGCCCGTTCTGACTCATAACGAATCTGTACAGGGTTTCCGAGGCTGTAAATCTTTACGGGAGAAGAACGCCTCATTTTTCTCCCGCGAAACCGCTGGTAGTTTCGAACTGCTGACATTGAGGTTGGCAGCCCGACTCATAACCATTACGCTACCAGAGCTCCTTGACTGTTGTTGTTGTTGTTGTTGTTGTTGTTGTTAAGTGACGTCAAGTCTATTCTGACCCATAGCGACCCTGTATAAGGTTTCCAAGGAACAGTTGGTGAGCTTGAACCACAGACCTTGCAGTTCAAACGGCTTTGCAGTCAGGCACATTAACCCACAGCGCCACAACAGGACTCAGAGCTTCTTGACTAGTGCCTATTAAAAAGCGAAGTTGGCTGCTCCTTCCTTTTACCAATTATTGATTCCCTTTGTAAGTTCTTTTATGTTTTAAATTAACGTGGGGATTTTCCACCTTTCCTTTTTTAGTTGCAATGAGAAATGGCATGCTGAAAGTTTCCTGCTAGCCTATCACATGGGGCAGAGTTTGGTTTCTATAATCATATACTTGGAGCACTATAGAGAGCTTCTAAGTGATAAAAGGAACGGAAATTGGAAGGAGGAACTGAAGATATTTGACTCCTGTGAATTAGCACAACTATAGATTTATAGTCTACACATGTGTTTTGTTTTCACTGATGGTTGTAACTAGGGACACCTGTAAGACAGAGCCAAAGGGGAAGAATTAAAAATAAATGGAAGAAAAATGTAATAATCAGCCTCATTTCAAAGCTGATTTGAAGCTGAGAATGTGAGATTTTAAAATACCATTTTCCTGGAAAAATGTTTTATCATTTTGCTTAGGTAATTTAGCATACAGTATGAAAAAATATAACAACATCTTAAAGAGATTCTTTCAGTATTTCCAAAGGAAATGTTGAGCTAAGTGTAGAATTTGTGGGATCAGTTAGCTTATAAATAATGATCCTTTATGCTGGCATTGGGAAATCCCTGTTCCCACAGCTAGTTCAATAAAGCAATTAATATCAATAAATGCTGAAGAAAGCAAATCTCTATTCACTTTTGTGTGGATTAGTTAACATGAGAAAAATCCCATTTCTCTACTAGAGTATTTAACCTTCTCATAGGCAGACTTTCTAATACAAAGTAAATAAATTATGTTTTGACATATGTTCCTTTTCCCATATATGATCTCTTTCTTATCAGATGATTGACCTTTCACTTTCCTCCAGATATTATCAGCATATTTTCTGTTTCCACTAGATCTTTTGAGCAACTTGTCCATATACCTTGGCATTTAAAAAAATTTAGTTTCTGTCTATATTTATTTCATTAAAAGAAATATACCTTCCAAAATTTAGATGCAATGTTTCTTTTTTACTACATACTGTTCACACATCCCATGTTCACTGGTACTCACAATTTACAAAAGACATTCAAGAGAAAATAATTTTTCTATGACATTGCACATTTAACTGGAATTCTGAAAATGATCTACACAATGTGAGGAACAAATACTTTGTCAAGGCCAGATGATGGGTGAGGTTTAATTGACCTCATTGAAAGATAAGAATTTGTGCAAATCTTCACTGATCAGCATTCAGTAAGTGTGACATGAAACAGCCCTGAACTTTCATTACATTTGGCGATGTTGTTTGAGATTTCACATACACACAGTAAAAAGTTTAAAATATATTATCCTGTAGAGTCCAAGAAATGTGGTAATAAGGTAATAGTTGAAATTCATTGTTGGCATAAGAAACGCATGGTTCATGCTTGATTGATAACACACCCAGTTTTGTCAGAATTGGTGTAAGTAAACTCTTTCTGACAGTTTGGTGATAACATACTGCAAAAGATGAAGCTGCCAATTCTTACAGCTTCATTCTACTAGCAAAGAGTTCTAAATCAAGATTTCAATATTACTGCAATACAGACTTTACTGGTTCCCCTAAACTGGCAGACTTATTCTGCCTGATTATAGGTAGCTATTTTTAATGAACTTAAATGAATGTATGTACATATATCGGTTAATTTCATACATACCAAAAGTAATACAGTTAAAATCTATTGTGAAGTGCCTAATTACTAAGCCATAGACAAATAATAGTTTAATTTTGAAGTAGATTGTCATCGCAAATCCATGCCTTAAAATCATAACAAACAAAAACAGAAATAAAATTATTGTTTCCATTGCAAAAAATATTTTTGGTCATCAAGTCAATGGAATTTTAATAAGCAAGAAGCCTTTAGAAGCTCCATTACAGCAAAGAAAAAGTTTTCAGAAGAAGCTGAAGTTTACTTTGCACTTTAAAAAAATACAGATTATAGAGGAAAGAAAAGAATAAGGTAGGAAAGTAAACAGTATGGAAACATTAGAGGATTTTTAGATATGTCATTTTTCAACTTTCACATTTATAGTTTTCATTGTTTTTTTAAATAGTTTTTTTAAATTCAATAAAAAGTATAAATTGAAATATTTTGTATGTAAATTGAAATGTTTAAAAGTGCATACAATCCTATTGATCTATTTATCCAGAGATTAGTAACACATTAGGGAGTACAGTGGCTCTGGAATATAAGTACTTCTGGAAGATAAGATAAGTACTTCAAACCAGAGGGCAGTGGTTCAAACCCATCAGCCGCTCCTTAGGAAAATGATTAGTGTTTCTGCTCCTGCAAAGATATATAGACTCAGAAACCCTATATGGAGTAGCAGTGAGTCAGAATGGACTTAAGAACATTTAAAAACAACAATTATCACAAGCAAGATAGTGAAATTGACATTGATACAATTCACTGGTCATATTCAGATTTCCCCAGTTTAATGTGTGCTAGTGTTTGTATGTATGTGTATTGTAGTTGTTGTTAAGTGCAATCACACTCCCTGTATGTGTATTAATTTTATACAATTTGATCACATCTCTAGATTCATGTATAAACTACTATGATCAAGAGTCTAAAGAGTTTCTTCTCCAAAGTTATCCCTCATGCTACCTTTTAAATACAAAACTCATTTCCTATTTCCATTTCTATCCTACCTAAACTATGACAACCACTAACTTTTCTTCTAATTATAAAATTGTCTCATCTTAAATATGCTACATAAATGGAATCAAACAGTAAATTACCTTTGGTATTATCTTTTTTTGTCTCAGCAGAATTCATTTGAGAATCATCTCTGTATCAATAATTTGTTTCGTTTCCTTTTATATGAGTATAGATGTACTACAATTTAAGCATTTATCAGTTAAAGGAAACTTATTTTCCTTCTCCATTTTTTATTATTATACTGAGTGCATAGAGATTTCTTACCATCCTTTTGTTACTGATTTCTTGTTTGATTACATCTACTAGTACTTATTCTTTGACTTTGGCTATGAGTGCTTGAAAAAACTGGATATTTCGCTGTTGTTGGGTAGAGTGTTTGTATATGTCAAGAAGATCTTACTGATGGTGCTATTCAGATATTCTATATCCTTGATTGATATTCTGCCTATAGTTCTTTCATGTGCTAAGGTCAGAATGTTAATGTCTCCCATTGTTGGTGTTGTGTGATGCCATCAAGTTGGTTCTGACTCAGAATGACTGTATAGCTTTTCTGAGAAAAAGCTGGTGGGTTTGAACCAATAATATATATGGTTGATTTCTCCCTTCAGTTGTAAGTTTTTGTTTCATGTTTATTGAAACTCCTGTTCGGTGCCTACACATTTAAAGTCATTATGTATTATTGGTGGATTGATTTTTGCATTGTTATGTAATAACTCTTTCTTTGTCTCTGGTAATATTCCTTGCTCTGAATTTTATCTGATATTAACCCAGTCATTCATGCTTTTTTTATTGGCATTATCTTGTCTTCCTGTGTATAACTTGAACATTTTTGGGGGATTCTGTCTTGATTTATATGTTGAGCCTTCCCCTGTTTTGTTTTCTTTGTGGCTACCTTAAATGCCATAACAGACATTTGTGAGTGCAGTGCAGTAAATTATTTACTATGTCTTTTCTTGTCATAGTCTTTGTAATTCCCATCAAACCACTGGATGACTACCATGCAATTGAGTGTTTTGTTTTGCTTTTTCCCCTGATGGGTCTGGAATAACTGAAGATTGGGGAAGATGCTGATAAGATTATATGATTCAATTATGAGTGATTGTTAACAGGACTAATTATGATTGTAAAAACTTGTAAATCTAAAAAGAGAATTGGTAAATTTTGCCATCCTGATTGGTTTAAAATTAGTCATCTCAAAAACAGGAAGGTAGATTTCATCACCATCAAAGAATAAGAACCAGGAGTGGAGTACATATTTTGGACTCTACATCCCTACATATTGAACTTCCTTGCTCCAGGGACAGAAAGCTGTGATGCCATAGATCTGCACTGGAATGAGAACAGAATCTAAAGCCAGAGCAAGAGGCAGAGAAGTGGGCTTCCTAGTTCATGGAGTGAGAAAGCTGAATGCCTTTTTTAGGAAGCTCTCTTGAATAGACAGTGGGGCACCTCCAGGCACTTAAACATTGGGATTTGGTCTGCTGAATCATGGAGCTAGAACTGAGTGCTTTGGGATTGAGTCTTACACCAGAGTGGAGTGTCCTTTGGGCCTTTATGTGGTTGTTGTTGTTGTTATGTGCCATGGAGTCGGTTCCAACTCATAGCGACCCTGTAGAGAGTTTCCAAGGCTGTAAATCTTTACAGGAGCAGAAAGCCTCATCTTTCTCCCGCAGAACAGCTGGTAGTTTCGAACTGCTGACCTTGCTGATCGCAGCCCGATTTGTAACCACTATGCTACCAGAGCTCCTTTATAAGCAGCCCTAAAAGAGTTTTATAGCATTACACAAGCAGGATGGAAGCCAAATGGCCATGTGAATGAGAGGCCAAAGGCCAGAGAAAAGCATGCTATTAGGCATAGCTGAGAACAGGCTGTCCTGACTGGAAGAACTGTGTCCTGAGCATTTCTGATCCTGAATTGTAACCTGTTAACTTCCCTAATAAACTCCATGTGAGTATGTTGTCTGAGTTCTCTGCAGTCACTACAATGAATTCTTGAAGCTGGGAGGGAAGTAGAGTGCTGTGCCAGGGATAGTTGGTATCAGAATCGGTGGAAAAGTTTAGCGGGTGAAGGCATGTCTAACCTCAGATTCATAAGAATTGACTTTGGGCTGATGTTGTGTTTGATTCTCCTTTTCTCTTTTGAAGTCATAAGAAGTCAGATGCTACCTTCAAGTCTGTTTTTTATTTTTATTTTTATTTTTTTTGCAGTTAGTGTTGAGGATGGGATTTATTGTAATGATCCCAGATTCATGGAAGCATGGGGTTTTGTGAAAGAAGAAATAAGGAAGGGGGTCACCAACACTCTTTGGCCTGGTTTCTGCCCTGCCAAGCATTTACCTTTATAAGTTTTCTTAGTGATTGCTTTAGATACTACAATAAGCATATGTGACCCATAAGTCTGCTAGTATCAACATTTTATCACTTTGAATGAAATGTGGAAATCTTATCATCATTTAAGTTTCTTTAGTTTCCCCACTTTAAATTTTATTCTCTTAAATGTCAGATGGCATTATAATTTTTGGTCCAGTAATTAAATATAATTTTTAAATATCATGATAAGAATCTCAGTATATTAGATGTACCTGTGTTTTTTATCTTTTTCTTTTCATGCCTTCTGGATATTGAAAGATTTTTTTCATTTATTTATTTATTATGTTTGAGGAACTTATTTCATCCATTCTGCAAGTGTAGTTCTGTTAGCAAATTCTTTTATTTTTGATTCATCTGAGGATATTTGTATTTTACCTGCATTCCTAAAGGTGAGTTTTGCCAGATGGAGAATTCATAGTTGACATATCTTTTCATTCAGTACTTAAATAATGTGATTCCAGTTCCTCTTGGCCTTCATAGTTTCAGGTGATAAATCTTCTGTCACTTTAACATAGCATTTCCTTATAGGAAATGTGGCATTTCTATCCTGCTGCTTTCCATTTTTTCTGTTGTTAATTTTCAGAATTTTAATTGTGATGTGCCTTGATGTGGATTTCTTTGGCTTATCTAATTTGGGGTTCTGTAAGCTTGTTGAATCTTTTACCAAATTTGAAATATTATCAGAATTATTTGTTCAAATACTATTTCAGTTGCATTCACGTTCCTATTTCTGGAATTTGAATGCTATAAATGTTGTTTATTTAGTATAAACCTTTTTCAGAGGTTTCTAAGACTTAGTTTTGCTTTTACTTTTTTTTTTCTTCTATTGATCAGGCTATTCTTCTGATCTGTCCTCAAGTTCACTGATTTTGTTTTTCATTATCTCCAGTATTCCATTGAGGACATAAAATAAGATTTTTAGTTTGGTTGCTATAGTTTTTTAGTTCTTTGAAGTCTAGATTCCTTTTATGTCTTCAATTACTTTGATAATCTTCTTTAAATTTTTCTTTCTTTATTTTAAGGTATTTGAAATGACTTGTTGAAGCATTTTTATAATGCTGTTGTGAAGTGCTTTCGAGTCAATTCCGACCCATAGCGACCCTGTACAGGATTTCTGAGGAGCAGCTGGCAGGCTTGAACTGCTGACCTTGTAGTTCAAACAGCTTTGCCGTCTGGCACATTAACCCATAGCACCACACCAGGAATCCATGGCTCCTCTAAAATTTTTATCAGATAATTCCAACATCTTTGCTTTGGCATCAGTTCATTATCTTTTCTCATTCAAGATGTGATTCTCCTATTTAATTGTTTGTTTTTTTCTTTTGTTTTGCTAATGCACTGGACTGCAATGCCCACAATTCAAGGTAACCAGCCACTCCTTGGAAACACTATACAAGGTCTCTATGGGTCAAAACCAACTCAACAGCACTTAACAACAACAAAAACAACACCATTATATCAAAGATATTTTGACAATCTTTTAGGATATGCTTTTTCTAGTTATAGTGTCTATTTTACCAGGCAATCGTCTCCTTAAGTTTAGCACACAAGTCCTTGTCTACTTTTGTGGACTGTAGTTCAAGTAGACATTTAATCTACAAACTTCATGGTGATAGGAGCTCTGGTAGTGTAGTGTTTAAGAATCGGGCTGTGAACCACAAGGTCAGCAGTTTGAAACTACCAGCTGTTTCACAGGAGAAAGATGAGGCTTTCTGCTCCCATAAATATTTGCAGCCTCAAAAACCCTGTACAGGGTTGCTATGAGTTGGAATCGACTCCATGGCACATAACAACAACAACAACAACGTGGTGCAGTGGGTTAAGCATAATGCTGATAACCTGAAGGTCAGCAGTTCAAATCCACCAGCTGCTCCACAGAAGGAAGATGAGGCAACTTGCTCCCATAAAAATGTACAGTATTGGAAACACCATGGAGCCGTTATACTCTGTCCTTCAGGATCACTATGAGTTGAAATCAACTTCATGAATGGTGAAGATGAGTGGTCACATTTTAGAGCCCTGGGAGCACAGGAGTTAAGTGCTAGGTTGTTAAATGAAAAATATGCAGTTTGATGCCACCAATCACTCTGCAGGAGAAACATGTCAGTCTGCTTCTGTAAAGATTACAACACTGGAAACAACGGTGCAGTTTGTCTTTGGTCTTTGGGTTTGCTACAAGTCAGAATCAAAACAATAACTATGGGTGTTGATACTATGGCTAAATTTGTTTATCAGTTGCTCCTGTGATACCCACTGGTCCCTGCTCATGTTGTTGTTGTTGTTGTTGTTAAGTGCCGTGGAGTCGGTTCTGACCCATAGCGACCCTGTACAGGGTTTCCGAGGCTGTAAATCTTTACGGGAGCAGAACGCCTCATCTTTCTCCCGCGGAGCGGCTGGTAGTTTCGAACTGTTGGCCTTAAGGTTCGCAGCCCGATTCGTAACCACTACGCTACCAGAGCTCCTTCCATTGCGACCCTGTACAGGGTTTCCGAGGGTGTAAATCCTTACGAGAGTAGAAAGCCTCATCTTTCTCCCACGGAGCGGCTGGTAGTTTCGAACCGCTGACCTTTAGGTTCACAGCCCGATTCGTAACCACTACACTACCAGAGCTCCATGTTACTCCTGTTTATTCTGTCATGGCTACTAGATGTCTTTGTGCAGGGTAAGAGACTCTTTGACCTACAAGGACTCAGCATTTTCCTGTATAGGTCATTTGTAATAGTAAAATTCCTCTATCTGGTACCAGTTGGAGTCTCTTGATGGGAGAAGACAGTCTCAGAGCTGGTAGCAAAAGAGAACATTTTGATATACATAAAGAAATATGGGGAATTAGAGACAGAAGAGATTAGACTGTTTAATGACACCAAAAACCACACCTGTCGCCATAGAATTATTTCTGACTAATAGCCATCCTATACAACTGCCTCATAGGGTTTCTAAAGTTGTAAATCTTTAAGGAAGCAGACTGTCACATAGTTCTCCAGTGGAGAAGCTGGTGGATTCAAACCACTGACCTTCTGATTAATAGCCAAGCATTTAACCACTAAGCCACCAGGGCTTCTCTGATTTGATAATAAGTATGACAAACATTAACTGGAATCAATTTTCACATTATTTCAATCATAAACAATTATATACTATAAACAAAAAATAGCCTACATATTATATACATAATAGGAAAAATAAATCAGGGACTAGATATTTTGACAAGTGTCAAGATAGAAGTATAACTTGTGTCAGTTTCAGTAAATTTTCTAACTCCTTAGAAGAATGGTTAAGAACAAACTAAATAGAGTTAGTTTGCAGTGTTAGGAAAAAAGGGGGCTTTTGGCTCATGAAACTGATTATTGCCACAACTTCAAAAATAATGTTTCTAACTAATTCAGCATTTCAACAGACCAAGAATACCACAGATAACATTTGAAAAAAAAAAAAAAAAGAATAAAATTGGGAATTTATACAAAATAAGAAGTTTATACATGACTTAGAAGAAATCTATAGAAATTGAAACAAATGGGGTTGAAAAGAGACAAATGAAACAAAACAGTCTAGCCAACTTTTGAGTGATAAAAGTGGTGCTGAAATTTAATAAGGTAAAAATAAACTGCTATAAATTATATTGAGTCAATTGTACATTCCAATAGAAAACATAAAAAGAACCTCAGAAAACATCTAAAAGCATATTTAAAGGTCAGCTTCAAATGAATCATGATCTAAATTTAAAAGGTAACACACTAAAGATAACACAGGAGAATGCCTTCATGAACTAGACACAAGAAGAGTGGGAGAAGAAATTTGCAATTCATATATCCAACAATGGACCGTTATCCAGAATATATAAAGGACTCTCACAAAGTAAGACAAAAAGACAGACTACCCAATTTAAAATTTGTCAGAAGACTTGAACAACATTTTATAAAAGAGATTGTTTAAATGGACAATAAACATCTGAAAAGTTGCCCCTGTTCATTATTCATCATGAAAAGTAAAAGTAAAAGTAAAATGAATGATAATATTCACCAGAATGGCTGAAATGAAAAAGACTGAAAATATCAAATGATGGCAGGAATGTAGTGCAACAGGAATTTTCATGCATTTCATCTCAAAGCGCAAATTAGTTGTATTAATTTGTAAAATTATTGAGCACAATTTAGGATAAGCACTGGAGTCCTGGTGTGGTGCTCTGAGTTAATGTGCCAGACTGCAAAGCCATTTGAACTGTAAGGTTGGCTGTTCAAACTCACCAGCTACTCCTCGGAAGCACTATACAAAGTTGATATAGGTTGGAACTGACTCGATGGCATTTACAACAACAAGGATAAGCACTGGACTACAAACTGTAAGGCTGGTGGTTCAAACCTCTCAGCTGCTCCTCTGAAGTCCTATACAGGGTGACTTTGAGTTGGAACCAACTTGATGGCACTTAACAGCAACGTAAACAGCTAACACAGATATTAACTTTTAACACACAAACCCTATAACTCAGCAATTCCATCCCTAGGTATACATTAAATATATATACTAGAATATTAGATTCTTGGTGTGGGGCTGTAGGATAAGCACTGTATCGCAAACTACAAGGCTGGCATTTCAAACTTACCAGCTGCTCATAGGAAAACTTGGACACAGTCACTATGAGTTAGAATTGACTCCGTGGCACTTAACAACAACTAGAATATTTATAACAACTTTGTTCATAAAAGGCAGAACCAAGAAAACAGCCCAAATGCCCATCAACAATAGAAAAGGCAGTGTGTGAGGGAACTTCAAATAAAGAATATAACAAATTGCTGCCAAATGCAACAACATGAAAGACGTAATGGCAAGCAAAACAAAGAATATGTACAACCACTCTGTATAACAAAAGTCAGAATATTCTTTGAAAGTTGAGTGAATAGTTCTGAAAATAGACACAGAAAAGTCTTCACTAATTTAAAATTCATTGAGTTATGTACTTAAGATATATGTTGTTGTTTGTTGTTAAATATTGTCAAGTTGGTCCAACTCATTGTGACCCTGTATACAGCCATTCTGAGAAGTGGTTAGTGAGTTTGAATAGCCAACTTTGCATTTCAAACCAATCTTAAGGTCCAGTGCTTATCCTACTGGACCACACCAGGACTTCTAAGATGTATGTACTTTAGTGTTTTATACAATACTTGGTTGAAATATTTACAGAAATAAAATGATCTACACAAAACCAAACCCAAACCTACTGCTAGCTATCACGTCAATTCTGACTCATAGCCACCCTATATAGATAGAGTTTCTAAAACGGCAAATCTGTTTTGGAGCAAACAACCTCAACTTTCTTCTGGAGAGCAGTGGGTGGATTTGAACTGCCAACCTTGCTGTTAGCAGTGCAGCATCTAACCCAGAATGCCACCAGCACTCCTTAAAATATATCTGTTGTTGTTGCATATGGTTTCCGAGAAGCAGTTGGTGAGCTTGAACCGCAGACCTTGTGGTTCAAATCGACCTTGCGGTAGCACATTAACCCGCAGTGCCACACAGAAAACCTTAGAAGAATACAGGTCTTTAGAATTGGAGGACATGGCTTTGAGTCTGGATTCCTCTGTTTCTCCCTGATGAAATGCAGTAGGCCACCTAATACCTTAGCATCCGTGTCCTTATTTGTAAAATGTAAACTAATATACCTGTTTTAATCAAAATACTTTGGGTGGTAGTATTTGATGATGATTTGAAAAGTGTTATAAATTTGACAACTTTTACAAAATGCACTTTAGACAGGTATACAACATTATTGAAATATATCATGATGTAGTTGGAAGTTCTTAAAATAGTAAAAAGAATGCTAAATGTTCTGGATAAGATACTTAGAAGGTAACATGGAGAAGGTATAATTGGCTAGTCTTTTGAAAGATTTCAATAAAGTTTATACATTTGACCTCAGGGTATTTTCACTCAGTTAAGCATCCCACAGGTCTGTGTGATAATTTAGGTTTTCTGTCAGCTTGTTGGCCAACATTCTCAGTAGCTAAGCAGTTAAAATGTAGTTAACACCTCTATGATTACAATCATCCCCATGATGTGATCCTATGTAATCAGCTCTCATCTGTTGTAATTATCCTATGTGTTGTAAATCTTCACTCTGTACAATGCAATTTACGGGATTTGGTTGTATTTTCAGTCAGTTTTTTCTGAGATATAAAATAGATGGAAATGAGCAGCGATTTCACCAACTACCACCAAAAAGAAGAGCCGGGAGCTGAGTGTATCCTTTGGTGCTGGAGTCCCTGCACTGTGCAGCAACTAGATCCAGGGAACAATCGATGCCAAGACGTAGAGAGAACTCCAAGGAAGCTACCAACAGATGCTGAAAGGACATAGGACTTTTTCCAGAGCTAGTGCTCTGCATTTGGACTTCCAGCCTCCTAAATTTGATAGAATACATTTTTGTTTGTTAAAGTCATCCACTTGTGGTATTTCTGGTATAGCAGCACCAGATAACTGAGACAGCCTGCTAACCCCTTATTATCTAAAACTGTGCTCTTCACATACTATTTGGTTTCACTTGCCTCCTGGTTTCTTTCATTACTTAGACCAGTGTATTTCTATCTGTCGAGATGCCGCATCATCTTTTCTTATCATCCATACTTCCTCTCTCTTCCTGTTACCTCCCTTCACAGCAACTAACAGGTGTTTTCAGCTTATCTTCTGTTTGTTTTGAAAGTCATGCAATTCTCTTCCTCTAGCCTCTCACTATTTTAATTCAGACCACCCTCATCTCTTTAAAAGGAAGCAATAAACTCTTAATTGATGTTCCAGCAACTATGACTGTCTTTTCAGTGCTGACAAATTCAGCTGAAGAAATCATAAATACAATCACTGACAAATAAAAATGTTTCCACTGACTGAGAAATGCCCTCGTATCAGTGTGTATGCAAGTATTTTGAGATAACCTGCTTAAAAGTTAGATCTCTGATTTGAATGTAACCTTCTAAAGGGGCAAGCTCACATCTGACCTGTTGTTATATCTCCAGGATTCAGAATAGTTTTAGGTATTAAGCAGATATTTGATGACCATGTCTTGATTAAATAAATCACTATATCAATAAGTGATCTGTTGTACAGATTCTGTTTGAAAACCTATTAACACTTTGCTCCACAATGGATACAGTGGACTCTCAGGATAGATATTTAATGGAAGAAATTCACCACAGATAAATGTTGGTGTTGGGGAAACCATACGAAATGTGGGAGATGGGATGTTTCTGAATAGTCAAATGAGAAAATACCTTCCCATATATTCCAAGTGATATCTTGTTTTTGTTTTGTTTGTAACTTTTTATTGTTAATTGGGAGAAGTTTATAGAACAAATCAGCTTTCCATTCAACAACTCATACACATTTTGTTTCATGTCATTGATTTCAGTCCTCACATAGTAACATCATTTATCCCACTTTCTCATGTGGTTTCCCATTTCAATTCTTCATTCTTTCCTAACCCTTCTGAAGTTTCTCCTTTGGTATATGGTGCCTTTTTTAAATCTCAAAACCTTGACTATTCTAAGGAGTGTGTAACTCCTTAGCTTTATTGTTCCCCTTATGGATATATCTCTTGTTTGGCTAAAAATTGAATTATGGGGGTAACTTTGTTTCCAGACCTGAAGGTTCCTAAGACATATATTCTATGTTATGTTTTGAAATAACAAAGGGAGGCATCTGAAAAGGGAAGAAAACAAAAATAGAATAGTGATAATAAAATAAATGAAACTTGCTTTATTGATAATGCATAAATTTCTTCAGGTAGTTGTTAATCCAAAAATTTTAAAGCAAGTTAGGTAGAGTTTCAGAAATGAGGGATTAATGGAAAGCTTCCAAGAGTAAAAAATAGGCTTTGAAGAGTGGGAGTTATATAGATTATTGCATAACTATCAGGAAGGTGAATCACAATCATATTTAAAACCACATGAAAAGACTTACCACATCTCTCTTTACCACAAAGGAGGTAAAAGACCCTCATAAAACCCATAAATTTAGTAGCATATTGGTAAGAATATGCTGAAGAGGAATTAGCTAGTTTCAGTAGCGTAGTGGTTATGAATCGGGCTGTGAACCGCAAGGTCAGCAGTTCAAAACTACCAGCTGTTCCGTGGGAGAAAGATGAGGCTTTCTGCTCCCATAAAGATTTACAGCCTTGGGCACCCTGTGCAGGGTCGCTATGAGTTGGAACCAACTCCACGGCACATAACAACAACATATACCAGTTACCACATTATGATTGAAGATTAACATTTGGAAATAATTTTAATTAAAATTTTACTTATTATATGCCTTTTTAAAAATTCTGGTTAAATTGTACCTATAAATGATATATACATAGACCTATTATATTTTGTAAAAAATCATTCTGAATATAACATACTTCATATCTTATATAAATCAGGACAGTTTGGGTTACATTATACTAACAAATCATCCCCAAATTTCTGTGGCTTCTATATTTTTTACTTTATGATCTGAATACATGCACATTGTGGGCCATCAAGGAAGCCAGACTTCTCATATTTGCTTAGGTACCTGGACTATAAAAGCTTTATCTTGTCATGATTTCATCATCACATTAAGAAGAAATTATATATGTTGTTATTGTTGTGTTGTTGTTGTTGTTAAGTGCCGTCGAGTCAGTTCCGACCCATAGCGACCCTGTACAGGGTTTCCGAGGCTGTAAATCCTTACGGGAGTAGAAAGCCTCATCTTTCTCCCGCGGAGCGGCTGGTAGTTTCGAACTGCTGACCTTAAGGTTCGCAGCCCGATTCGTAACCACTACGCTTAGGTGCCGCCAAGTCAGTGACTTGGTGACTCACAGCCACCATATGCACAATAGAATGAAACATTGCCCCATCCTGGACCAACCTCACAATCATGGCTACACCTGAGCTCATTGCTACTGCCACTGTGCTAATCCATCTCATTGGGGTCATCCTCCAACCCTACACTTTACCCTTCTCCAGTGACTGGTCCCTCCTGACAGTATGCCCAAAGTGTGAGAGATGAAGTCTGGCCATCCTGACTTCCAAGGAGCACTCTGGCTGTACTTCCTCCAACACAATTCAATTTGTATTCCATCAATTCAAACCTTCCCTTGGAAATAATGCAAGACATTTTCTTGGGGCAAATCATACTGCCATACCTAAATTCAAATGATATGATGAGACATGAAATCCTTAAAAAAATGCCTCCATAGAACATCAACTAGAATCATTTTGTGTAGTGTGCAGGATAATTGCTTGAATTGCAAGGTTCATTTGAACTATAAAGTCTGTAGTTCAAACTCACCAACTGCTCCTCGGAAACCCTAGACAGGGTCTCTATGAGTCAGAACCAAATTAAAGATACTTAACTAAAAATAACAACAATGATATATTTGGGGTCCTGTTGAGGTACAATAGGACACGCACTTGGACTGCTAACTGCAAGGTCAGTGTTTCAAACCTACTGCTACTCCTTGGAAACCTTATACAGGGTCGCTATGAGTTTGAATTGACTCAACAGCACTTAAAAAAAACAGTAAATTAACTTTAGGACTGACAATAACCAAACACTGTACTGAGAATGACAAGGTTGGCAGTTTGAGCTTACCAGTCACTTCATAGGAAAAAGATGAGACACTGTCTGCTCTGGCAAAGACTTACAGCCTCAGTAATCCTATTATACAATATCCGTATGAATTAGAATCAACCCAATGACACTTAACAACCACAACGATAACTTTGGATCAGAGCATGTAGGTTAATAAAAAGCCTTATCCTGCATTTCTAGTCAACAGAACAAGACTAAGAAGGTATGCCAGAGAGGGAAATGTAATTTTAGGGCAGTAGAATGATATGCCAATGTGAAACAAGCAGCAATGACAGAACTCCTAGGTCAGTTTTTGAATCTTCCCTCCATATAGGTACATATGTTTTTAATAATAGGGTACACTGTCAGGTCTTTCACACACTTAAAAATGGGAACTGTGAATTTCCTATTCCTGTGACCATCTGTGATATGTTATCCATTGTTTGGATTCTCCAATTGTGAGCACAGGACATTTTCACTTGGACAAGCATCCCATAGGCCTGTGTGATAGTTGAGGTTTTGTATCAACATGGCTGGGCCAGGATTCTCAGTGGTTTAGTAGTTAAAATGTAGTTATCACCTCAAATTGCCAAAGAATAATATGGATATAAGATTACCTAGTTATTTAGAGCCACCTTGCTTTTGGTTTATATGTATCATTACAGTTATGAGACCTTTGGGAATCTTTGGTGATCTTTTGAGTAAATTAATATCAATATTAAAGCAAAACAAAACAAAAAACATCATCATGCCTCTGGAAACAAGCCTGTTTAGTTGAGATAGGCTAACTTTATGAATAAATACATTTAAATAAAGAAATTGAAACTTCACATTTGATTCATACTCTGCATTCTTCATGGACTGAAATCTCAGCATCATTCCAAGTCTGTGATTATTTATCCCCAGTTTTAAATGGCAAGACAACCAACTGCTTTGAGAATGAGTCAGGAAAAACTAGTCTCAGACTTCCACCTAACTATATAATTTTAGAAGTAAAAGATAGGATTACATAACCTGAAAGCATATCACTTCTACATTTAGAAAATAATACCACATGCTGGGAATATCCACACTGTCTTTACCCCTTTTTCTGCCCAAAGCTTGTAAGAGATTCAACTGTGCTACTTAATCAATCACAGTCTGCTAATAATATCAAAGTGGCAGATTCAAGTGCACTTTAGATCATTTGAACAGCCTTTTATTTTTCATGTACTCCTTTTGTCTGGTGTAGAAAAACCTTCAAAACTCTATCTCAATCTCTCTTCAGTAAAAAGACAGAGACTAATCACAAATGGAAACTGATTGCTGCTCACCAAACTTGAAACAAAATTCATGTTGAAAGCATTATATGCAGAAAAGATAGATTCCTCTTATCTCATATTAGATATGATTGCTGCCTTTCCCACCCTTTGACATCTATTACCATATTAAGGACATCTGTATGGAGAAGGGAAGAAACTGTATGTTTAAATTTGATAGTCATATTAGTTCTAGCAAATGTATCTTTAATTTTTGTTTGCTTTACCTGATGTTACTGGTCTCCAGCCAGAGCTTTTTTCTCAAACTGGTATTCTATAAACCTGAAAATAACTAGTTCCTAAATTGTTTACAGAAAGAAAGAAAAAAAAAAAAAGAATTTACTAAATTTCTTGCTACTTTTCAGAAACACATGTTCATGTGTTTATCCATCATGCTCTATACCAGAACTTAAACACAAGTTGCCTCTGGAGTATTTCAAGTCTACAGTAGCTTCTATTTGGCCTGAAGATAGATATTTAAATACCCTCCAAATATATACATATACATACATATTAATCTTCTAATATTAATAATTGAGGAGATTTAACCTAACTATGCAATTTGGGATCTTATCTTGAACAGAATCCAAAACATTATTTCAGAGAAACTGCATACCTTATGCATCAGCTACCCACTTAAACTGAGGCTTGTTAATTATCTACTATGGCTCTTCTATCCACATTCCTCCATTTTGGTGTTGTTGTGGGCAGTAAGTCCGTTCTGACTCATAGTGACCCTGTATGTCGCTCTGATATGTCACTCATCCTTTGGACATATTGTGAGGAGGGACCAGTCATGGAGAAGGACATCATGTTTGGTAAAAATGGATGGTCAGACAGAGAAAAAAAGCAAGACCCCTAAGGAGATGGATTGCCACAGTGGAAGCAGCAATGAACTCAGGTGTAGCAACAATTGTGAGGTTGGCCCTGGATCAGGCAGTGTTTTGCTCTATTGTACATAAGGTCACTATGAGTCGGTACCGACTTGATGGCACCTAACAACAACCACATATGGTTTCCAAGAGTAATGGGTGGGTTTGAACTGCCAATCTTGTGGTTAGTAGTCCAGTGCTTATCCTACAGAGCTACACCAGACCTCAATTCTGTGATATATAATAAATCATAGCCTTTAGGCCTGTGGTTATGGTCTCATTTTAGGGTGAGGTACCAATGAGGCAGGATTTAGGTGGGACAGAAGATCAAGGTGGGATAAAAGGATTGGTGATGCCCCCACTTTGCTAGAGGGTGTGACTCAAGCCACCACCCTTGGTTTCCTTGGAGATATGGTTTGCATCCAGTACATAGGGATGCTTTGGCAAAATGTGCTCTCTTCTTCTAGATCTTTAGTCAGGCCTCATTCTTGAGCTCTCGCAGCCTTGTGAATCAATAGCCTGCTCTCAGACCTGTCCATTTGGGTTCCTCAGCGCCTTAGACCACATGGGTGAGGAGAATCCTCTAGACTGACTACAGATTTGGTATTTGCCAGCGTGAGTCATGGTTTTGATATTTCGTGCATTCTGTGAGACGTTGCAACAGTTTGCAGAACTATAGTACATGAAGAAGACTACTGAGGGAACAAGTGGTGATTGCTATCAGGAATCACAAAGTGGTGTAGCATCATGTCCTGGTGTGGCACTGTAGTATAAGCACTGGACTACTAAACACAAGGTCAATGTTCAAACCTACCAGCTGCTCCTCAGAAACCCTATACAGGGTCCCTATGAGTCAGAACTGACTCCATGTAATTTGACAACTATTGTTGTTGTTAAGTGCCATCGAGTCGGTTCCGACCCATAGCGACCAACAACTATAGCATTGTGAAAATTTTAGATATTTGGAATTATCTTTAACCTCCACCTCACAAGGCCCTGCCTTGTGCTGATTCTTCTAAAATAAATAATTCTTGCACTTCCACAAGCATTGTATTTTGTCACTCCTGATTTTGAGCAATAAAATTACATGTTGTTCTATATAATGCCAAAAGGATTGAAGAGTTTTTTACCAAGTATGGATAATTGCAATTTTATACTTGAACTACTTAGAATGGTGTTATTTAATTTAGAAGATGATGTACTTTGAAGGTTCTAAGAGACAATACAAAAGGATGGGCTGTCAGAGACTAAGGTGTTTAAAAATCACCCAAAAAGTACCACTGCTATTGAGTTGATTCTGACACATATCAACTTCATATAGAGTTTCCAAGACTAAATATTTATGGAAGCAGACAGCCTCATCTTTCTTCTGTGGAGCACTGGTGGTTTTGAACTGCCAACCTTTCAGCTTGCCAGCTAGTGCCTAGCCCACAACACCACCAGGAACTTATAGAAAGGGCAGATGTGCTTTATTAACCAGTACACTAGACAGAGAATTGAAAGACTGCCTTCAAATATGAACAGCTCAAAGAATGAATGAACTGACTTGTTGCAGAGCTGCTTATCACATAGGCAGCTCTGTATTAATCCTCCAAAAGCAGTAAATCTTTATTGATTTTATGAGGTTAACAATCCTCAGGAAATGTCAGCTCCTTGAAATATTACAGAGTAAGATTGAAACTGACCGGTATTTAAACAGTGTCATTTAATATTCAGGAAATGCAAATGAGTGAGATTTCATTCCCCATTTGTCTTTCTATTCACTTCTTCCATTCCTCCCAACTTGGAATCTACTGGGGATTAATCCTTTTAGCAACTTTTCAGCTCACCAAATATATCCTAATTCATAACCCGAGTATCTCTGATCACTGTTTATGATGAAAACCTCTACCACATCATTTAAACTCTCCTTTATTCTCATTCCCAAAAGACTCTGTGATTCTTCTCCTTTGGCTACGTTTTTCTCTCTACCTTATTTTCAAAATCGTTCTGTTCTTTGAAATACCACCCTATAGAGAATCCGCGTCTCAGCCAGAACAGCTACATATTTTTCATAACCAAGTGCCAAATAAAAATATGAGGTTCCTTGTTTAAGAAACAGGAGAAAATTGTAGCTGAAGTTACTAAAATATAAAGTTTTTTCTTTTAAAACTATTTCATTATGAATGGTAATATAAGTAATTGTTAAGTGTCACTGAGTTAATTTTCAATTGCCAAGAGCTTTATATAATGCAGTAAATATACTATTAATGTGATATCCTGATTGATCAGAGATTTTACTGCCTCACTCTTCTGCAAATTCATATATTAGACTGTCAAAATTTATACTTTCAATACCTCATTTTCTATTGATGTAATTGAACGTCACATTGGTCATTATTGACAGGTAAAATTACAAATAATTTTATATAATTTTAATTTTAAGAACAATCTTTCTGCTTATGTAATTGTTAGCAGAACTGTGCTTTATTAACCGGTACACCCTGGTTTTCTGTTGTTGTTGTTTGGGTGAACAGATTATAACAATACTGAGATAAATTTATAATTAATTATCTACAAATATGAATTTTAGTATACTTAGACCTGATGATGTGAGGAACAATTTTACTAAAGAGATTTAGCTCTTCATTTGAATCAGTTGCATGCAATTCTGATATAATATTAAAATATAAATGTAATATATTTAATACATAAGTTTAAATGTAAATTTATACAAGAATAAGATAATGCTTCCTTTGACATTTTCTGCAATTTTTAGAGGTGATGCTAGAAACCAAAAGTAGATTTCTGACTTGTATATACTGTATTGTAAGGAGTTCTGGTTGAGCTGTGGGGTAGACATTGGGTTGCTAACCTCAAAGTTGATGGGTTGATGATTCAAACCTACCAGTTGCTCTGTGGGAGAAAAATGAGGCTGTCAGCTCCTGTAAATATTTACAGCCTCAAAACCTTATATAAAATAGCTATAAGTTGGAATTGGCTCGATGACAGTGAGTTTGTGTTTTATATTTTTGCATGTAAAGCATACACGTAATAATATGCATGTCCATATAATAATATATAACGCGAGTAGCTAATATAGGACACTAACTTATGAGGTGCTATGTGGTTATCATAAACCACCTAACACATATACTTCAAAATATGGTACCTTAAACCCTTATATATGTATTCTGCAACTAGTTTCAATTACAAGGAAAGAAAAAACAAACTTTAAAATCACTGCCTTCATTAATAATTGGTTCACCCAGAGTTTCATATGAAAATCACACTTATTTCTGTTAAATGCAAGCATCTTAAATTTAATTTCTAAGTTTGTGGGTGTGTGCTGTGAAATGTCCAAGTTTTTCAAACCAAAACTCTAAATTGTGTGAGAATTCTACTGTCTGTCTGCTATACTTTATTGCAATGTCTATGAATGTATTTGATATATTTTTAATAATTTGAGGACAAAGTTTAGTGCTGGAACAAGGACAGTTCTTGTCTAAATACTGGAAAGTTGATATTTGTGCAGACGTCACATGGACAGGCCCCAAGTTGTGGTTCTCTGCTAAGCGAAGTTTCCCTCTTCATCGAGCCTTGGATACTTCCATGACCTCTGCTGCTATTGCTACAATTTCCATCTTCAACACCACCAATTTAAGTGCGGGACCCCATCTGCCAAACCCTTTGGAGTACCAGGAACCCTTGTCTGCCCCCAGTAGGTTCATACTCCCAGGAGTCCAAAGCCTTACACATGTGTTGCCTACCTATAGCCTCATTGCCCTCCAGTGTATTTACTTGGGTCATGTGTATGTTCCTTTGTCCCATTGGATACATCAGTTTTACTCACAAATGAATCATAAATACCGAGAATGGTACCTACCACATACTGGTACTAAATAAATATTTGTGGAACTTGTCAAATCACTACAACCTACACACTGTTGCTGTGGTTGTTAGGCTCTATCAAGTCAGCTTTGACTCATAGCTACAACAGAATGAAACACTACCCAGTCCTTAGACATCCTTACAATTTTTATGTTTGAGTCCATTGTTGCTGCCACTGTGTCAATTCATTTTGTTGGGTGTCTTCCTCTTTTTTACTGACCCTCCACTTTTCCAAGGAAGGTGTCTTCTAGGGATTGGTCCCTCCAAATGGTATGCCCAAAGTATGAGAGAAAAGTCTTATCATCCTGGCTGCTAAGGAGCTCTCTAGCTTTACTTTGTCCAACACAGATTTATTAGTTTTTCTGGCAGACCATTGTACTTGTAATATTATTTGCCAACACCATGATTCAAATGCATTGATTCTTCTGTGCTCTTACTTATTCATTGTCCAAGTTTCACATATGAGGCAATTAAAAACACTACGCCTTGAGTCAGGGGCACTTGAGTCCTCAGACTGATATATTTGCTCTTGAGCTCTTTAAAATGTTCTTGTGCAGAAGATTTGCCTAATATAATAGTCTATTGACTTTTTGCCTATTGCTTCCATGAGTGTTGATTGTAAATTCAAGCCAGCTTCAATCATTTCCTTGTTTATCATGGTGTTATTTATCAGGCCAGTTTTGAGGATTTTTGTGTTCTTTACATTGAGATGCAATCTATCCTGATGTAGTCTTTGGTCTTCATCATTAAGTGTTTTAAGTCCTCTTTGCTTCCAGCTGGCAAGGTTATATCTGTATATCAAAGGTTGCTATTAAGTCTTCCTCTAATCCTGATCCTAAGGAGCTCTGGTAGCGTAGTGGTTAAGAGTTGGGCTGCCAACCTCAAGGCCGGAAGCTCAAAACTCCCAGCTGTTCCACAGGAGAAAGATGAGGCTTTCTGCTCCCATAACGATTTGCAGCCTCAGAAACCCTGCACAAGGTCACTATGAGTTAGAACTGACTCCACAACACTTAACAACAACAACAATCCTGATCCTACATTCTTCTTCATATAATCCAGATTCTCAGATTGTTTGCTCAGCATACAGATTGAATAAGTACGATAAAGGATACAACCCTGGTGCACACCTTTCCTGATTTTAAACCATTCAGTATTGCCTTGTTCTGTACTAATGACTGCCTCCTTGTCTAAGTGCAGGCTCTTCTTGAGGACAATTATGTGTTCTGGAATATCCATTCTTCACAATGTTAGCCATAGTTTGTCATGATTCATGTAGTCTAAAGACTTTGCTTAGTCAGTAATACACAAGTAAGCATCTTTTTGATATATTACGCTTCCAGCCAAGATCCAGATAATGTCAGCAAAGATATCCCGCCTCAGCCTCTTTAAAATGCAGTATTCTCCATTCTCTCTATCCCTATTTTATCTCAGGCACCATTGCTTTAGTTTAAAAGCACAGCTGCCAAATTAACTTTCTATCCTTCAGACTTACTTTCCAAAGATTTGGTTCCTTCTCATAGTCAGATATGACCAGCTAAAATTAGATACCAAACTGTAGTGTTCTTCTGTGTAATGTTATGTAATTGCTTAGCATTCTCCTTGGCTTATAAAAACACAAGGCTTCTTGAAGGCTGATCAAGCTGATATAGATGGCTAACTGAGAAATTCATTTAACCATCTTTACACTGTAACTCAGGACCTCCGGACAAAGGAAGTATGTAATTTCTGAATTCAAATTCCATTGCCTGTCACATCTGATCTCTTGCCTATGTTCTTTGAGTAAGGACAAACTCCTTTCTTCCTCTAAGTTTGGTCTTTTCCATCATTTCTCAGCATAAATGTAGTAGCCTCTCATTTTCTCTCTCTAAAATTGAGTAACCTGTCTGTTCCAAATGCTTGAAACCTCCCAGTATGATAGTTTATGGACTCTGATTTTTTAAAATTAGATGACATGTGCAAAATTCTGGTTCCTCAAATTAATTGGATTCAGTCATATGTAGTATTAAAGTTCATTTTTGTATAGGATAATGTGAGAAAATAGCAAAAATCATATGCCATAAGGATGTAGAAAATATTAAATTAAGCAATACAACAAGTAGACACATATTAAAGATTGTGCCATAAAGTAAAGCCTCAATAGTTTTGAATAACTTTTTATTTCAACCTCAAAATTCTGTAGTTCACCATGTGATTTTATTTCTAATACTTTGCTATAATAGCATGGCTACTTGTCAGAATTCTTCCACTAAACTATAAACTCCTTGAGGGTTAGAAAGACAGCAAAATCACATACATTCATTCCTTTCAACTGGCTAAGGGTTGATGATTAATTGAATGAAATTTAAATCAGTTACAGAGCTATCTCTGGGAAATTCGAAGCATCGACTGGTTGATGACATAGGAGAATACTTGATAAATGAAATTGAAATAGATAAATCATTAAATGTCCAACCCTATGCGTTACATCTACTAGAATAATAATTTTACAATCAAAATTGTTTCAAAGAAATGACACTGAAGCATTGTAAGAGCCTCAATTATCTAAATTGTTATATTATTTTTAGGATACTAAGTATACAGAAAAGATTATTTCAACAGTGGCTGAAATCAAAGTGTTTCTTCTTTAACAAGCTATCATCCAGAAAACTTTTTTTTTTTTTTTTCCCCATGTTTTATTGTGAATTATATGATATTCTACGTGGGAGAACTTTAGTTTTACACTCATTCTACCATACATCGTTTCATTGCCATGGTTCCAATCCCCTCCATGAATCATCAACCAACCAAATGGTATACCCTATAAACCAGCCCCCTACACTCCCCTCCTCCCCATTCTTCAGCACACAGTCTCTCTTCCTCTCTGGATCCAAAGTCCCCAGCC
>NW_006408530.1:15943533-15946531 GCF_000296735.1 Chrysochloris asiatica
GCTTCCTTGTTATTCTTCAAGGTAGCATAATATTCCATTGTGTGTATGTACCTCAGTTTGTTTATCCATTCTTCAGTTGCTGTTCGCTTTGGTTGTCTCCATCTTTTTGCTATTGTAAATAGTGCTGCTATGAACATTGATGTGCATATATCTTCTCATGTTGTGGCTCGTTTTTCTTGTGGGTAAATACCAAGTAGAGGAATTGCTGGATCATAAGGTATTTCTATTTTCAACCTTCTGAGGAAACACCATATTGCTCAGAAAATTATTTTTTATATGACTTTCTCAAATTATTTTAGTGTCTAAACCATTATTATATACAGATTTGTTGTTGTTAGGTGCCAACGATTAGGCTCCAATTCATAGGGATTCTATGCACAACAGAGCAAGAGATGACCCAGTCCTGTGCCAATTGTTGTCACGCTTGGTTATTACATTGCTGTTGTCACTGTGCCAAACATCTTTTGAGCGGTCTTTTACTTTTTCGCTGACCCTCCACTCCGTTGTTGTTGTTAAGGGCTGTTGAGTTGATTCCCAGTTATAGAGACCCTGTAGAGGGTTTCTGAGGAGCAGCTGAACTGCTGACTTTATGGTTCACAGTCAGTGCTTAATGTACAGTGTCACACCAGGAATCGACTTTACCACAGACTGGTCTTTCCTGGTAACATGTCTGAAGTATGAGAGAAGTCTTACCATCCAGGCTCTAAGGAACATTCTGGTTGTACTTATATCAACACAAGTTTTTTCTTCTGATAGTCCATGGCACTTTTAATATTCTTCTCCAACACCATAACACGACTACATCACCTCTTCTAGGGTCTTCTGTAGTCATTGTCCTACTTTCACATGCATATGAGGCTACTGAAAATACATGGCTGGGGGTCACAGACACTTTAGGACTCAAAGCGATATCTTTACTCCTGATCACTTTAAAGGGGTCTTGTACAGCCGACCTCAAAAACTATGCCTAGAAACAAACAAACAAAATTAGAGGTACTGATAGCAATTATTATTATTTATAATTTTTAGGTAGATGTTTTAGGCCATAACTTTCTAAATAATAATTTATAAATCCCCAGAAATATCTTCTGGGAGATTTCCTTATTCCTATACTACTATATAAGGAGCTCTGGTAGCATAGTGGTTACGAATCAGGCTGCAAACCTCAGGGTCAGCAGTTTGAAACTACCAGCTGTTCCACAGGAGAAAGATGAGGCTTTCTGCTTCCGTAAAGAGTTACAGCCTTGGAAACCCTGTACAGGGTCACTATGGGTCGGAATCGACTCAACAGCACTTAACAACAACAATACTACTACATATGAAACAATTTGAAAATCTAGGTTACTAGGTATATGATCTTTCCTAATCACAGTTTTATAGCAAAAATGAAAATCTAATTTATAGTACTAGAATAACTTCAAATGCATTATGTCATTTGACATCTTGACTGATGCTTCCATGAGTGTCAATTGTGGTTCCAAGGAAAATGACAGTCTTTGTTTATCATAATGTTATTTATTGATACAATTTTGAGGAGTTTTTCTTTGTTACACTGAGGTACAATCCATATTGTAGTCTTTGATCTTTATCAGCAAGCATTTTAAGTCCTCTTTGCTTTCAGCAAGCAAGGTTTTATCATCACATATCGCAGGTTGTTGATGAATCTTCCTCCATACCTGATGCCACAATCTTCTATAGATAATCTAACTTCTCATATTGTTTGCTCACAATACAGATTGAATAAGTATTATGAAAGGATATACTTTCACCTGAAAAACATCTTTCCTGATTTTAAAACATTTAGTATCCCCTTGTTTTGTTTAAACAACTACCTCTTAGTCTATGTGCAGGTTCTTCATGAGCATAACTAAGTATTCTGGTATACCCATTCTTCGCTTTTATATCCATAGTTTGTGATATATAGGATATGTATTTATAAGGATATATCAGGAGAAGAATCAAATATCCCAGAATAATTTGGGAATGGTTTGTTGTTGTTGTTGTTATGCGCCGTGGAGTCAGTTCCGACTCATATGGCACTGTGGAATAAAGCACTGAATCGTAAGGTCGGTTTGAACATCATGGTCAGCAATTCAAATTCACCAATTGCACCTACAAAAACTATCTCTAGAAACAAATAAAAATATATATAGGCTCTGATAAAAGTTATTATTAGTTATAATTTTTAGGTAGAAGCTTTGGGCCATAACTTTCTAAATAATAACATTCTGATTTCCAGAAATATCTTTTGGGAGATTCCCTTATTCCCATATTACTACATTTGAAGCAATTTGAAATTTTAGGTTACTAGGTATGTGATCTTTCCTAATCACAGTTTTATATTACAAATGACAAAATAGCTTGTGGTATTACAATAAATTCATATTAGCATTTTGTAGAAACTTTACTGTGGTTTATGCAATATGGATCCTAATTTTTGTAGAGCTATTGCTGTCCATTTGAAATTTCTGCAATGATAAAAATGTACTGGGTGGTCCAATGTGCTAGCCACTAGGCACAAGACATTACTGAGTACTTGAAATGTGCTTAGTGCAACAGGTAAACTGAAATTCATACTTTTATTTCATTTTAATTTAATTTCAATAATCACATGAGGAAGTCTACAGAAAATTCACATATTCTGAAATAGGTCAAAATGTAATAGATATTTTTAGTCGTAATATAAACTTTAGTTTAGTTTTATATTGCTATGGATTTTAATTAACTGTTAGGTTTTTTTTACATGTTGATCATGGTGCAAGAGTAAAACCCTATTTTAGATGCCCATTTTGTAAATGTGAATTTCCATGGAAAGAAATAGTAGTGGTAGAGATTTACTTCACTTTTATAAAATGTAGGCTTCTTACATAGTAACTGTTAACTTTTTTGGCACAGAAAATGTGGCAGGATGTAAACTAACATCGTTTTATATATATTTATTCATATCAATATATATATGTTGTTGTTGTTGTTGTTAAGTGCCGTCAAGTTGGTTCCG
>NW_006408530.1:15946886-15950205 GCF_000296735.1 Chrysochloris asiatica
GAGAGAGAGAGAGAGAGAGAGAGAGAGAGAGCAAGAGAGAGAATCTTAAAACTACAGGTTAAAGTAATACATCTAACATTCTGTTATCATCTACTCTGTTATTGTACAGATACCACATTTGTAATGGCATAAGGAATACATATGATAAAAATAAAAATGTGTCCAGAAAGATGAGTATGACATAAAATTGAATTTTTAAAAATGCACATGCTGGTATGCTGGCTTTGCTAGAACCAGTTTCCTTATGAGAAATATTTACCAGATATTTTATAGCATACTATTTGTTATTGAAAGTTAACTAATAATGTTTAAGGTTTGAGAATACATGTAAATTATCTTATTAGATTTTTAAAGACCATGTCATAAGTTGAGTCCTATTTGTGCAATCGATCTACAACTATTACAATAAAAATGTATACATATTGATAAAATACAACAGCAGTTATCTTACTAGTATTTTTATTACATATATTATTATATATTGTTGGTGTTGTTAAGTGCCACCGAGTCAGTTCCAACTCTTAGTGACCCTGTTTCCAAGGAGTGTTTATCCTATAGTGCCACACAAACCATGATTTTATATATATATATATATATATAAATGGAGTCCTGTGGCACTGTGAGTTAATGCACTGGACTGCAAAGACACTTTGAAACACAAGGCCGAAAGTTAAACTCACCAGCTGCTCCTCAGAAACCTTATACAGGGTTGCTGTTGTGTCAGAATTGACACAACAGCACTTAACAACAACAAAACCAATATATATATTTTGGTATATTTATATTTCAGAACAAATACACTCCTCACAGTTATGTAACATAGCAAAACAAATGATACACTTTACTACATAACAATACACTTTTCATTAAAGTGGTGATTCTTTTTTAAAATATTAAAAGAACAAAATACATTTTAGAACAAGAAAAATGGAAATAATGCATATAGCTATTTAATTTCCCATTAATACTTATCTATTGCAAGGTCAGCAATTCGAAACTACCAGCTGTTCCGTGGGAGAAAGATGATGCTTTCTGCTCCCGTAAACATTTACAGCCTCGGAAACCCTGTACAGGGTTGCTATGAGTCGGAACCGACTCCAAGGCACATAACATAACATAACATTGTAAATACCTTCATTTAACATGATTTCTATCCTGTGTACTTCAACAAATTATTTGATGCAATTTAAAATGAACTACACATAAAAAATATAATTGTAAAAGTACAAAAGCTAAAATTTAAAACCACAGAGTTGAGGAAATGAAATATTCCGAGAACTTAGACTAATACAATTACTGTAATTGAGCATTAAATCTAGCTCAAAGCTTTCTGGAAGTAAAAATATGTTTAAAAAATTAAAATGGAAACCCAAAATGTCATAAGCAAAAAGGTTATAGATGGTTATGGTATTAGAATGAAAGGAGATGAGTAATTTGACATTTAATATTGTCTTTGTCTGATATAAAATATACACTAGTCTGTGACAATAAAAATCATGTTTTTCTCAAACCAAAATTCTGGAAGTAATTTATTAATGATATTTGTATGAGCAGTATTGAACAACATAATAGAGCACATTCCCTTAACAGTACATTTGCAGAAGCTGCAATGATATGTTTTCTGTGACCATTTGATTTGAATGTTTTTATTCTAAAGAAATGAACTAATAATGGTGTCCAGGTATATGGCTTTCTGGTTCTACATCAACATCATATGTTTAGAAATTAAAAGAGAAATATAGGTGTCTCAGTAATTGTTTCTTAAATGCAGAATCCCTAACTTGCGCTTATCAGTCCCTGGAGAAGAACGTCTTGTTTGGTAAAGTGGCAGATCATCCAAGAGGAATATCCCCAACGAGATGGATGGGCACCATAGCATCAACAGAGGACTCAAGCATAACAACAATTGTAAGAATGGCACAGCACTGTACAGAGTTTCATTTTGTTTTGCACAGGGTCACTATGAGGCAAAACAGCTTGTGGCACCTAATAACAGCAATAACTTATATTTTCAGCAGAAACATTGCAGAAGTTCATCACTGAACTGTAATACAATCTGGAGTCAACTCTTTTGTGATAGCCTAACACTATCCCCACACTTTGGATACTATGTGTGATAGTTATATTTCTGTATTGTGAAATATAAGACCCTGAATTGCTTTACCAAAAGAGGAAAAAATGTCTTACATATGTAAAGGAGTACATTATAAAATTGATTCAAAACTGACACAAATAGTTCCCAAGATCTAGTACTTGAATAGATGTTCACTAAAAAGAGATTTTTATACCATATAGCACAGATTAAATTCACATGTACTGGAAAAATTAAGAATAGGTATTAATATTCACCTTGATCATTAAATGAATTACTACTACACATTGAGATATTAAACATTTCAATGATTTTATAAGAATTTAGTGAACATCTATTCCTAGACCAATAACTAGAATGACCTACAAGCCTGTTGCACCAAGTAGGTTCCAAACCATAACAACTCTATAACCCCAATGCCATCAAGTTGATTTCTGACTCAGAGCAACCTTGTATAGGGGTTCTAAGGCTGAACATCTTTAAGAGAGCAGAGAGCCTCATCTTTTTCCCAAGGAGTGGCTGGTGGGTTCAAACTGATTACCTTACAGTTATCAGTACAGTGCTTATACTACAGTGCCACCAAGCCTGTAGAACAGAGTAAAACTGCCCATAGGGCTTTCAAATTTGTAAAACTTTACAGAAGCAAATTGTCTCATAGTTCTCCTTTGGAACATATGGTTGGTTTGAATTGCCAATCTTTCAGTTAGCAGCCAAGCTCTTAACCAGTGCATCACCAAAGCTCCTTATACTATATAATAAATATAATCAAATATCACTTACTTTTGTTTTCTCCTTTGTAATTTAAAACAATTCACCTGGAATATAAAGATCTTCTTGGAAAGTATAAGATGTTCTATGGAATTTAGGGCAGTTTGGCATCAAGGCAGTTTCATGCATATATTCATTTTGTCTTCTCAATTGTCCAAGACTATGCTTTAACATGGGACATTGGTTGTGCAGTGGTACAGTGCTCAGCTTCCCTGCAGCAGCCATGGGTTTGACAGCTGTCCTAATAGATCTCATGCATACAACATACCTGTCTGTCAGTAAAGGCTTATGTGTAACAACAATGTTGAACAGATTTTACTAGCGGAGCTTTCTGACTAAGAGACATTCTCTTCTGCATGGTGTCACCAAGAGTTAGATACTGATCTGTTGTTAAGTGCTGTTGAGTTGGTTCCAACTCAGAGATACCCTGCACAGGACTTCCACGGAGTATCAAATCTT
>NW_006408530.1:15956400-15957795 GCF_000296735.1 Chrysochloris asiatica
AAGTTATCTGTCAGTGTATGGTTGCAGCCATTTTTTAATTATCTTACTAAAATTTTGTTTGCATGGGACATTGTATGGAACTGTGGAGCAATAGATCATCAATTGCTCATATGCAATCTCAGACTACAGCTGAAGAAACAAGGTCTTTCAGAGGACAACGATTTGTCCAATGATTTCCATATTTCGTTGGGTCACCTCTCTTTGGAATGGGCACACATATTGATCTCTTCTGCAATTATGCTCTTCATCATGTTCCAGTATTCAATAATCTGATGCTGACAGTGTTCCACTGTTATTCATAATGTTTTCAGTGACTACATATTCAGAAGTAGTCAGTCTCTCCTCCTTCCCAATCTGTCTTTGTCTGGAAGCTCATTTGAAACCAGTCAACCGTAGGTTACCCTACTGGTATTTAAAATACTCGTGCTATAGCTTTCAGTATCGCAGCCACATGCAAACTACCACAGTATGAAAAACTGACAAAGAAGTGGTGGTTTTGCCTATAGAACCCTTAAATATTTCAAGTTGAGGTTTGGATTGTTTGCTTCAGTTCTCTCAGTTTAAGAAATGGTGATTGTGTTCTTCACTTTTGGTTTTCTAATTTCACATCTTGTCACATATTGTTACAATATTTGACTTTCTCTTCTCCACCTGCCTTTTGAAATTTTCTACTCAGCTCTTTTACCGCCTCATTCCTTACATTTGCTTTAGCATCCCTACACTGGACAGCAAGTTTAAGAGGCTCTTCTGACATCCATTTTGGTCTTTTCCTACTCACTTGTCCTCTGAAAGACCTTGTTTCTTCAGCTGTAGCTTGAGATAGCATACTAGCAATTGACGATCTGTTGTTCCACATTTTGCTCCCGGTCTTGTTTTGGCTAATGATATGGAGCTTTTCCACCTTCTCTTTCCATAGATGTAGTCAATTTGATTTCTGTGCATCCCATCTGGTGAGGTCCATGTGTATAGTCAGTCATCTTTTATGTTGTTTAAAATAGATATTTGCAGTGAACAAGTCATTGGTCTTGCAAAATTTTCTCATGCAATCTCCAGCATCATTTCTATCATGAAAACCATATTTTCCAACCACTGATCCTTCCTCTTTGTTTCCAGCTGCTGCATTCCAATCACCAATAATTATTAATGCGTTTTGATTTCATGTTTGATCAATTTTTGACTGAAGAGTTTGGTTAAATTCTTCAATTTCATCTTCACTGGTTTTAGTGGTTGGTGCACAAATATGAATAATAGTGTTATTAACTGGTCTTCCTTGTAAGCTTATAGATATTATCCTATAAAAGATAGCATTGTACTTCAGGAAAGATCTTGATATGCTCTTTTTGATGAGGAAGGTAATGTCTTTCCTACTTAATTTGTCATTGCCAGCATAGAAAG
>NW_006408530.1:15958021-15960239 GCF_000296735.1 Chrysochloris asiatica
TGGAACTATAGCTGACACTATTCTAATGCTCTTCATCACATTTCAGTATTCAATATTCTTGTGCTATTAATTAAGGTTTTCAGTAACAAAATATTCAGAAGTAGTCTGTCTCTTCTTCTTCCTAGTCTTTCTTAGTATGGAAGCTCAGCTGCAACCTGTGTGCCATGTGCAGCCTTACTGCTATATGAAATACCTGGGCAATAATTTCCAGAATCACAGCAACACCCAAGCCACCATAATATAACAAACTGACAGTTGAGTTATGATAGAACCAAATAGCAATCTTTAGAAATGGTTATACCTAATTTAATTGGTATTGGGTGCCATCTAAACATCAGCAATATGAAAAACTCTCCAGGTTATTTTAATATATTATTAGAGTTTCTTCTCCCAAACTTAAGATTCTTGAGGATAGTTGTCTGATTATAATCTTCCTTTTATTTAGTGCAGTATCTGTTATATGTATTTAACTTTCGAACATATATTATTGGAAGGCATCTAACAGTGAATACCAACTCATGTAGTTAATTACAGAAAGTTATCCTAAATCTTTTAAAGAGATTATTTTGTTTGTTTGTTTGGGGACTATTCTCAAAACTTTAGTTTTACTGTCAACAGTTTCAATCATCTTGGCCTATTTTAGAGATCACTTCTTGCCTGTATAAATTTTTAAAAAACTACCTGAAATTTTTTAATAAGTGGGTATCATCCAGGAGCATTTAGCAATGTCTGGAGACATTTGTGGTTGCCACAACTGAGGAAGTGTTGCTATTAACATCTCCTATTTAGGGAACCAGCCATATTGCTTAGCATTCTACAATACATAGGACAGTTCCCAACAACAAACAATAATTCATCCCAACTGTGAACATTGGTTGAGGTCGAGAATCCCTACTTTAAATAATAAAATAAAAATAAATGTAAGATTTTTAAAATGAGCTATAATATTATTTTTTAAAAGATTTTGTTTAAGAAAAAATTAATGAAACACCTTAAATTTATGTTTGACAAAAACAGTGCTTATTAGGAGTTCTGTTTGGTGCTGTAGGATAAACACTGGACCACATGTTCGTTTTGAACCTCAAGGTCAGCAGTTCAAACTCACTAGCTGCTCCTTGGAAACCCTATACAAGGTCTTTTGAGTCAGAATTGACTTGATGGCACTTAACAACAACAACATATTAAGATATCAAAAATTAAAATTAAAATAGTTTACAAAATGGAAACATGAAAATGGGTCAGAAATCTCCACTATTGAAATAAAAACTTCACTGGGGTTTCATGTTTCACCCTGGTGGTGGTGGTGGTGGTGGTGGTAATTGTGTGCTGTTGAGTGGGTTCCAACTCACAGTTACCCTGTACAGGCTTTCTGAGGATATAAATCTTAAGGGAGTAGAAAGCCTCATCTTTCTCCCACAGAGTGACTGGTAGATTAAAATTGCTGACCTTGTGGTTTGCAGCCCAACTCATCAGCCACTATACTACCAGGAGTCCTTAAGTTTCACTCTAGTGAAATGTAAATTTAAAGCCAATCCATACCCTGGATATATTGTGTGATATGGCACCTTTCTACCTCCTTCCAGTCACTACATCTTCTATTTTCAACAAAGTTATATTACTTCATTCACAAATCTTTTTACTTCATTGTCCAAGTGTTCCCTCTGATCTTGATAAGTAAGTCACTGAGTTATCTGTCTTTAATCCATCTACTAGTCATAGCCAATCTAGAAAGTTTCCTCACTCAGAATATTTATATTTCAGATGATTTCTTTGAGATGGATTGTGTGTTATCACACTGATCCTTACTTCTAATGGAGTTACTTATTCTATCACCTGCCAAGAAAGTAAGCTGTTGATTGCTCAGTCCAGAATATCTTTGTGGATATTGTCTTTCCTGGGGCAGCCTGCATGGGAAGAATAGAAAAGGAAAGATTATAACAGCCTGGTCCCTTTGTCTCAATTTGAGACAATTTTTAAAAGCTTTTCCCAGTTCCATAACTATTTATGGGATTGCTGATACTTCTTCTATAACTTGTTACAGTTCAAATTATTTGCTTACCCAACACTGGCATCTTCACTTCTTTACAATGCTGTTCCTAAAAATACTCCCAATAATATTGCTGCTTTCAAATATCAATTTCAAAATATGTTTCATAGATAACTGACCTAAGGTGGTATCATGGATTGAATTGTGCCTCACCCCGAAATATATATGTGT
>NW_006408530.1:15960629-15990503 GCF_000296735.1 Chrysochloris asiatica
AGAGAGAGAGAGAGAGAGAGAGAGAGAGAGAGAGAGAGACATGTGAGCAGAGACATATTGCCACAATCTGCAGTACGTAAGGAGCTTTGTGACACTTGTCTGAGCAGGAAAGAGACCAAGGGGCCATATGGCTGAGAAGCAAAAGATGGGAGAAGGAAGCCAGGGGTATGCCTGAAAAGAAGCGATCTTAAGCAGATAACTGCTATACCCTGAGTTGTTTCTGATTCTTATTTGTAACTCACTTCCCTGGTAAATACCTGCAATCATGAGTACTGACTGAATTTGTGTGGCCATTGTAACAGATTATCAATCCCAAGAGAGAATTAAGAGGGAGGAATGGTTTGTGTCAGAATAGATAAAGAAGTTTGAAGACAGAAAAACCAGGAGTGGAGCAAATACTTTGGACCAAGGGTCCCTGCACTCTGAAGCTCCTAGATCCAGGGAATGATAGATTACAAGAAACGTGGAGATCGCCAAGGAATGGTGGGCCTACAGATGCTGAAAGAATCAAGTCATTTTTTCCCCACAGCTGGTGTTCTGGATTGAGACTTTTAGTTTTTCAACCTGTGAGAGAATACATACGATTCTGTTTGTTAAAGTCCTCCACTTGTGGTATTCCTGCTATCACAGCCCTAGATAATGAAGACAGAATTTAGTAGCAGGTTAGTAGGGTGCTTCTATAACAAATACCAAAAATATGGAAGCTATTTTGGAAGTAGATAATGAACAGAGATAGGAAGAGTACTGAATTGCCTAATAGTAAAAGCCTAGATTGCCTAAAAGAGACTGTTGGAATTATTATGTCAGAGACGATTCAAATGACAATTCAGAAGTAAGAATTGTAACACTGGAGATGGCACAGATGGTGAGAAGCAGTGGCAATGAAATTACAGCCACAAAACCAGAAGACTGATACAAGATGACAGAGAACTCAACCCACTGAGCAAGAGAGCTGAGTGCCTTCATGTAGGAGGCTTGGCAGAGTGGGGTGCCTCTTTGTCATTGAAGAGTGGGATGTCTCTGTGTCATCCTGACCCATAGAAGGAGAAAGCTGAGTGGCTTCAGGACAAGGCTCACTGATGGAGTTGGGTGCCTCTGGGCATTTATCATTGGAGCTAAAAAACTTTTTATTGCTTGCTTGAGAAGACCAGAGACCAGGATAACCTCTTCTAAACGTCAAGGAACATGAGAAACAGCGTTGCCTCATTCTCAAAAGGTAGAGTTATGATCTCTGGGCTTTTAAAGGGAAGAAATCCCCTGGGATTTTTAAGGGTAGGACCACAGTGTCTTTAGTTTCAAGGAGTCAGCTTCTTTACCAACTTGTTTCAGGAGTGTGGGATGTTGTTAGATGGGACCTCTGCTCAAAGCTGAGGGGGTAGGGCTGCCATGCCCAAAGGGGCAGAAAATCTGTTCCTGCCAGGGCCAAGAGGATAGGGTCACCAGTCAAATGGTCTATGAGAATGGTGATGCCCAAAGCCAAAGGAGCAGAGTTGACATTCCAGGGAGAAAGCAGAGATGAAGCCCAAGGTTGAGAGACCTCTGCACAGAGTCCACACCCAACACCCAAAGCCTGTAGGGAAGGGCCATTGTCTCTATTGTCTCAGAGACAGATTATTTTCAAGCCTTAAGGGCTAATGAGAATTATTCTACTGACTTTTTTTCTTTCTACTTTGCGCCTGTTGTCTCTTCTTTTCCCTCCATCTGCTACCATTTGCAATGGAAATGTCTACATGCAGTTTGTTCCACCATTGTACTTTGAGAGCAGATAATTTGCATTCTAGGTTCACAGAAGAAGAGAAATTCTGCCCCAGGTTGGAATTTGGACTTTGAATACTTTGGGGATATGATGGAGTGAAAATGTTTTGGATGTGGCAAGGATATGTATTTAGGGGCAAAAACTAAAATATCATGGATTGTATTGTATACCCCCAAAATAACTTGGCTGGATCACGATTCTCAGTGGTTTGGCAGTTATGAGATGATTTCCCATAATGTGATCTGATATGATACAACAATAAGATTAGGGGAGGTTGTTGTTGTTATTAAGTGTGTTGGAGTTGGTTCCTACCCATAGTGACCCTGTAGAGGATTTCTGAGGAGTGACTGGTGAGTTTGAACCACCAAACTTGAAATTCAAATGACCTTTCAGTCTACCCTTAATCCGGCCATGGTCCTGATATATGACATGCAACACCCTTTATCTTACAAGAGACAAAAGGAGAGAGATTTGAGCAGAGAAAGGGACTCACTACCACCAAAAAAGAAGACCTGGGAGTGGAGTGTGTCCTTTGACCTAGGGTCCATGCACTATAAAGCTCCTAGTTCCAAGGAATGATTGCTGTTAAGACACATGGAGAACTCTAAGGAACGTCAGACCTACAAATGCTGAAAGAGACAAGTACCTTCTTTACCCACAGTCAATGTTTTGAATACAGACACTTAGTCTCCCAAACTGTGAAAGAATAAATTTCTGTTTGTTAAAGTCATCCACTGTGGTATTTGTTGCAACAGCACTAGATAACCAAGACAGATGGTGATACAGTGAAATTGGATTTGGCAACTGCATCACTCTTTGGCTTATTAGCATAAGACACTTATCACTAGTGATAGACTGAGGATACAATTGTTAAAATAATTTTTGGTCAGATTTAGTATTAATAAAAAGGGAACCAATGGCCAATGGATCATCTTTTTTGTTTGGAAAAAACTGATAAACTATGAAGTATAAGAGCTTGGGAATCAGAGAGCTCTTGCTAAGTATATTAGAAAAGATAATAATAGGCTGACAATGAGAGCTGAAAATGGAAAGCAAAGTGTGAATATCAAAGAAGAAATTTGACGTATATAGCTGCCAAAAGAACCAATAGATCCATTTTGGAAGATGTGCAGCCAGAGTGCTCCTTGGAGGCCAAGATGGCCAAACTTCATCTCTCATACTTCAGACATATTGTCAGGAGGGACCAGTCACTGGGAAGGCTATCATGTTTGGTAAGGTGGAGGGTCAGAGAAAAAGAGGAAGACCCCAATGAGATGGATTGGCCAAGTGGCAACATTGATGGATTCAAGCTTGGCCACAGTAGTGAGGTTGGACCAGGATTGGGCAGTGTTTCATTCTGCTGTGCATAAGGTTGCTATGAGTCAGTACCAACTTGATGGCACCTAACAACAACAATAATTATTCTTGGAATGTAGTACAAGACAAACATCAGATTCAGCATTTGAAAAGGAAAATGTGGTATAGTTAATTTACTTAATATGTCTCTTTGTAACTCCTATCAAGTGATTGTGCTGTTGTTGTTGTTAAGTGCCATCAAGTAGGTTCCCACTCATAGCTACCCTGTATAGGGTTTCTGAGGAGTGGCTGGTGAGTTTGAACTGCAGACCTTGTAGTTCAAACTGACCCTGCAGTCCAACGCTTATTCTACAGTGCCACACCAGGACTTTAAATGACTGTGTGGGGCCATATAGCTAGAGTGCTCAGGTCTCTACTACAGGGGTTGATTAGTGTTGGTATCCCACCAATTATTTTAAAGGAGCCATCTCAGATGCAGAAACAGAAGATCCCAGGACTGTAAAGAAAGAAGAGACATGGGTAAAGCACAAAATTCCTCTGAAGAAAAACGACAGTAGTGGCAACAGAGGAGGCAAAGAGGTGGTGGCACAAAGAGACAGAGCAGTAGACAGCCCAGCCCACTGACAGAGTAAAACTGAGTTTTCAGAATAGACCCTTTTGATATTTATCTGCAGTGCTAAAGGAGCTTTGTAACACTTGCCTGAGTAGGAATGAGACCAAGGGGCCATATGGCTGAGAGGCAAAGGATGGGGAAGGATGCCACAAGTATGGCTGAAAAGAAGCTGTCTTAACCAGAGAACTTCTATACCTGAGTTTCTGATTCTTAATTGTAGCTCACTTCCCTAGTAAACCCTGTTATCATGAGTATTGACTAAGAGTTTTGTGTGGCCTTTGCAACAGATTATCAAACTCAACAGAGAATTAAGAGGGGAGGATGGTTGGTGTCAGAATAGGAAAAAGAAGGCTGAAGGATGAAGTTATGT
Organism: Chrysochloris asiatica; assembly: GCF_000296735.1. Taxonomy (NCBI): domain Eukaryota; kingdom Metazoa; phylum Chordata; class Mammalia; order Afrosoricida; family Chrysochloridae; genus Chrysochloris; species Chrysochloris asiatica. The sequence continues at coordinate 15,964,686 of NW_006408530.1, forward strand.
CTGACCTCTGCCTCGTAGGAATAAGCCTTGGATTAATTTTCTAAATATTCTCCTTTTTGAAGTCAGAGGAAGTCAGACATGGTCCCCATGCTATTTCATTCAGGGAAGTTCTAACCTAGCAAATCTGCTATACAAGATTAGTGCTCTGATTTGGAAGGAACGAGATTTAGAGTTGTGACATCTAGGTTGATACACTCATTAATTTTGAAATTCCAGAACCTTCTGAAAATTCTGCCCCTACAGAAATGGCTTGTTGTTGTTGTGGTTATGTGCCATGGAGTCAGTTCTGACTCATAGCGACCCTGTACAGGGTTTCTGAGGCTGTAAGTCTTTACAGGAACAGAAAGCCTCATCTTTCTCCCACGGGACAACTGGTAGTTTCAAACTGCTGATCTTGAGGTTGGCAGCCCGACTCGTACCACTACGCTACCAAAACTCCTTACTATGCTATTAAATGCAGTCTCTCTGTGAAAATAGTATAGAGGCTTCTGCTTCAGATTAGAACATATCCTTTTATCAGGCTCCATTACCATTTCTCCTGTTTTCCAACAGGACAATACTATATCTTAGCCAGAGCAGTGCTGAGGGTGCAGGGTCAAAGCGTGTATAATACAAAGTTGAATAAAGGACAATGCATTCACTTTGGATCACTCTTCCATGAGTTAACATTTGACATTCTGGCAAGAACTCAAGGAGATGATACTAATTAATATATTAGTAGGTTATCTATTGGAAGGTTGGAAAACCAATGACCCTTCTCAAGTCAAGTACAAACACTGAACGGTCAGGAGTAAAAAATGGAAGAAAGAAAGGAAAAACTCAAAAAAATAGGAATGTTAAAGTGGATCTTGTATATAAAACCAGAAACTCACAAGTGCTGACTGATTGACTCAAGGAGAGACCAGGTCACAAATGAGAATGGACTCTGTAATATTACAACATCTTTCTATGGTAATGATACTTTCAGTCCTTCCATAAAGAGATCTATGAACATTTACTTGAATAACTGTACATATTGGTAAAAGGGGACTATCCTAACATTTCCACCATCATAGAAGTTGAAATTAACATTCAAGGACATCACCACTGACTCCAGACTAGAATAAAATGAGAAATCTAGATCCAGCTTAAAGTGGATATACTATGTGTATTCAGTGTGTATTTCCCCTGTCTCCAAACATATAACTGGAATGAGCACAGCTGGCTGTGGGGGAAATAAACAACAACTTCCAGATCACTTCAATGATTTGTGTGATAAGAGTTATCATAGAGGGTAAGACACAGTGAAAACCTCAAAAACTGCCACCTTTCCCAACCAATATTATATATTTTTAAAAAGTAATATCTTATCTTGGGTGCAATTACAGCAATTCATGCGCTTTTAAAGACCTAATACAATCAAGAGGCCTGCTTCATTCACTATTAAACCAACCAGTGCTTCCCTGAACAAAACCACATGAGACCTAGCAGAATATAGTTGACTATTGCAAATAACCAAGCAATGACCCCGGTTGCAGCTGGACCCAGGAAGTCTTCCTAGGAAAATATGGAACAGAAAAGCTGACATGTCTTGTCTGGGTTTCTCTTGTTTGTACACAAATATGCTAATATAATTGAACTGGAAGGCTGTGGTAATAATTATAAGTAACACTGACACAAAGCGGTGAAAAGAAATCATCTCATAGACAAAGAAGAAGCATTCCCATTAGCCAGGTTTGGGGGAGCTATAGCTAGATGACCACTTTGTCTGGAAAGAGATGTGGCTCGAGATAAGAAAACACATGGACTCTTGGGCAGTGATCATTTTTTTGGCTAGTTGATCAGGGGTCTAGAAGGAGAAAGATTGGAATATTAGGGACACAATCAGTAGTGGATGGTTAAATGGGAGAGTGTACAAAATGCTAAGGTCTTTTCACTAAATATTAATGCCCATCAGAAGGCATTCCAAGAAGGAACCCTAAAACATAACCACCTACCCAGACTGACTCAATCAATCTGGCCAGCACATTAGCCATGGTAGCAGGAAGAAAGGCTATGCATAGGTTCAAAAACTTGGGCTCCAACTCCATCAAGACTGATCTAACTATGGTCTCCAAACAACATCCTAATTCCAGAAATAACGACAAATTCTGAGCCCCCATTACAGCACCATAATGTTAGAGGACCAATCTGGAGCTACTTTGAGCAATTGGGTAATAGGAACTCTACTGCAGAAGGGCCAGTAAATAATCTTGTCCAGATACTGAAGTGGTTATAAGTTGAGCTGCTAACCTCAAGGTCAGTAATTAGAAACTACCAGCCATTCTGCTGGAGAACGATGAGGCTTTCTGTTCCCGTAAAAATGTACAGCCTCGGAAACCCTGCACAGGGTCGCTATGAGTTGGAACCAACTCCATCGCACATTACTGCCACCAACAGGTTTGCACATATTCTATGTATGAATTTCCTTTTCGTGTCCACAGGATCTCAGTCAACACTACTTTCCAAAGTTTCAATATTTGATCCCACTGACATAGGAAGCTGCATAAACCTGGTATGAACTAAGGGATGCATTTCATAGGAAAAATATTTAGCAGAGGGTATATGACCATTGATCTAGCATATTCCACAGCACCCAAAGCTTCCAACACAGTAAAAGTAAGAAAATAATCTTTTGAAGGTGCAATTGAGGGGTCAACTTGAAAATAATACCTTCTGATGATGGGACACTGTGATAGTTAAGGTTTTGTGTCAACTTGACTGGGCTCAGTTTGTCAGTAGTGTGAGAGTTGAGCCGTTGTTGTTGTTGTTGTTAGGTGCCATTGAGTCGGTACCTTTATACACAGCAGAATGAAACACTGCCGGATCCTGGGCCAACCTCTCTACTGTTGCCATACTTGAGTCCATCAATGCTGCCACTTGGCCAATTCATCTCATTGGGGGTCTTCCTCTTTTTCTCTGACCCTCCACCTTACCAAATATGATATCCTTTTCTAGTGACTGGTCTCTCCTGACGATATGTCTGAAATATGAGAGATAAAATTTGGCCATCTTGGCCTCCAAGGAGCACTCTGGCTGCACTTCTTCCAATATGGATCTGTCGGTTCTTTTGGCAGCCCATGCCACTTTCAGTATTCTCCTCCAACACCATAACTCAAAAGCATCAATTCTTGTACGCTCTTTCTTATTCACTATCCAGCTTTCGCATCCATATGACGTTATTGAAAATACCATGGCTTGGGTCAGGAGCACCTTAGTCTTCAAACTGACATCTTTGCTCTTTAACACTTTATAAAGGTCTTGTGCAGCAGATTTGCCTAATGCAATACGTCGTTTGATTTCTAGACTGCAGCTTCCATGAGTGTTGATAGTTGATTCAAGAAGAATGAAATTATCCCCAGTGATGAGGTCTAGTATAATCAACTCTATAATTAGGTCAGCTATGAGCAGCTAATCAATTGAAGGGAAGCATCCTCAGGGATATGGCCTGCTGCCAGTGGGCACTGGACACTTAGGCAAAGCCTGCTAGCTTTCTGCTTGATCTGGATCTTGCATCTGGCTCGGTATAATGTCCTCCAGTTCTTTGGATTTTAGGCAGTGGTTTACTCTATTACCTGTCTATCCTGGTATTCATCAGCAGTATGTTTTCTTACCTGTCGAATTTGCCTGCCTGCCTGTCATCTGACCTGCCATCTGACCTGCCATCTGACCTGCTGATCTTGATTCATCTGATCCAGCCTTGGGACTCTCCCACCTCTAAAAATTTGTGAGACAGTTCCAATGAGTTTCACTGGCTTTGCTTTCCTAGAGAACCCAGCCTAAGTCATACACTAACTTCTCGCACATTATATGTTTCTGCACTCTGTAGGAAACAAGGTGAGAAGTAGGAAAGTAGCTCAATTCATCATCATCTCCAAGGTCCTATTTGAAGTCCTGTTTTCTGTACCTGCAAATTTAGTTTCTTAAAAGTATACAGCAGCACTATCCATCAGAAATTTCTGCATTGGTGATGCTCTATGTCTATGCTCACCAACACTTCTGTGGCTGTTAAATGTTTCAAATCTGTCTAGAGTGTTTAAGAACATTAATTTTAAATCTTACTTAACTTAAGTACATGATTATATAGCTGCATGTAACCTGTAGCTAACAAATTGGATATTACAGGTCTAAATAACTTGATTCTTAGAGGGAAAATTCTTTCAACAAAAAATATTGCAAGAGTACCAATGAATGCTTACATTTAAACTATGCTACCAGCCATTCACTTTCAACTTCTCAAGTCAAGGAAGACTATCCCCATATGGAAATTGACTTTCATCATTTTAAGGAGGAAGACCATACAGATATGCTTCTGGTACGAAACAGAATAGAAAAGACTGCATATTGTGCCTAGATGATCCACTGGAGTATCTCTCAATACTTCTTTGCTAAGTGTTTTATAGTATATAGGCAAATGAAACAGCAAAGTCTTAAAAGGACATGGTGAGAGGGACTCAATGTTTCAGAGATGCTGGTCTGAGTAACCTCAGCAGGTAAACTCCCCAGACTAGCAGATATTTTAGCTAAACCAAAGCTACTGCCTTCAAGTCAAGTCTGACTCATAGCAATGGTACAGAACTGAGTAGAACTGCTCCTATATGGTTTCCAAGGCTGCAAATCTTTATACTTATAGTTATCAACTGTAGCTTGAAACAGCTGAAGCAATAATAGAGACATGAAGTGTCTCAGTTTTCCCAACTTATGTTCCTCTTGTGGATTTTTCCAAGAAAAAATCAACCAGAATCAAGGAGAAGTTGTTTCTAGATGAGGAGAATTTTCTGTAAGTAATTGGAGGATCTGGAGGACCAAAACACTCATTTTCTTGGATGACTGAAGTGTTTGTTACTAAATAGCTCTCTCCAGAGATTGACATCTGACTAAAAGGAACTGCCTCACCCTAAGGTATTTGTTGTTGTTAAGTGCCATTAGTTGATTCCTACCAATAGCGACCCTGTTTAGGGTTTCCAAGAAGCAGCTGATGAGTTTGAACCACCGACCTTGCAGCTCAAGTTATTTTACAGTCTGATGCATTAGCCCACAGCACCTCACCAGGACTCCACCCTAAGGTATACCCATTCCCTATTACCAGCCTCATCCAATACCTAATCAATGAAGAATACAAACGGTCTCTCCCTTTGCTTCAATTCGCAATAAACCTTGAAGACCACCCCCACTACATGACTTTGTGGACTCAGTTGAGACCTCTTTTTTTTTTTTTAATTGTTATTCAATTTAGTCCTCTGCTCAATTCTGTTTTTCTCACACTTTACAACTCTTGTTCCCAAGGGTACTACCAATAAACAATTTTTTTCTAAAATTCATTCTGGGATTTGTAATGTAAGGCAATTCCATTGCATTGCTTCTTACTTTATAAAGCTTTTCTTTCTTCATATCTTTGCTAACTCATTTGAGAAGTGACATTTCTAAGTATGCTTTGCTTTCTCAAAATGCCCTTAAAAGTGAAACATTTTGATACTTTTATTTTCATGTTTCATAACCTCTGATCTGTCCTGCCCTACTTCTATAACCAGTTTTGGTTGAGGAAGTCAAGTCCAATCCAAAATCCCTGCATGCTTGTGGGAATACATTAGTCAGATTAACTGAATGGAGGAAATGAATAAGGGAGTGACAGGGTTGGTAATTGAGTGTTTCACATTGAGCCTGGATATGGGTTACAATATGTGCACTCTCTTAGCCCTCAAACCATTTCATTATGTGTCATGGCATTCACTTTTCCTTCTGCATATCATAACATACTTTTTTGACAGAATTTCATAGTTTAGATAACCAGTTATACCATCCCAACTTGAAGTTTGTTGTTTTTTTTCCAACCTTAATTACTTTGTTAATCTGTATAGACTGTTCTTTAGATCTAGTAATATGGGGATACCTTATCAGCTGCTATAAACTAATATTACCTAATGAAAATACCCTTTTAATCCACATTTGAGAAACAGAGTTATTGAGGCACTTGAGACAAGCACTGGACTGCTAAACAAAAGATCGGCAGTTCAAACCCACCAGCTGCTCTTTGGAAAACCTATGTAGGGTCACTATGAGTCAGACCCAGCTCGGTACTTAACAACAACAGTGTATATTTAAAAGTAGAAAATGAATTAAGTTGCTTTGTTGTTGGGTGCTCTTGAGTTGGTTCTAACTCATAGTGACCCTATGCACAACATAATGAAACACTACTCAGTTCTGTGTCACCCTCACAATTGTTACACTTAAGCTCATGGCTGCTACTATTGTGCCAATGCTTGTTAGGGGTCTTCCACTGTTTCACTGATTCTCCATTTTACAAAGCATGATGTCCTTCTCCAGGGACTGGTCCCTCCTGTTACTATGTCCAAGGTAAGACAAAAGAAATCTCATCTTCCTGGCTTCAAAGGAGCATCATGATTGTACTTTTACCAACACAGATTTACTTGTGCTTCTGGAATCCCATTGTACTTTTAATATTCTTCTCCAACACCATAATTCAAATACATCAGTTCTTCTATGGTCTTCTTTATGCATTGACCAACTTTCACATGCATATGAAACTATGGAAAATACCATGGGTTGGGTCATGCTTACTTAAGTCCTCAAACTGACATCTTTGTTCTTGAATATTTAAGGAGGTCTTGTATAGAAAATTTGCCTAATACAATATGTTATTTGATTTCTTGACTGCTGTTTCCCTGAGTGTTGGTAGTAGATCTAAACAAAATGAAGTCTTTGACAACGTCAGGCTTTTCTCCATTTATCATGATGTCATTTATTGGTAAAGTGAGGATTTTTGTCTTTTTTACATTAAAGTCTAATCTTTACTGAAGTCTGTAGTCTATGATCTTCATCAGTATGTATTTTAAGTACTCTTCACTTTCAGCAAACAAGGTTAAATTGCTTAGGGTGTGTCTTTGATATAACTTATTAAACAAGGTAAATAAAATATATTTTGCTTAGCTCTTATGTTTTCATCTAGATTGGACTTTTGACATTGCAATGCATCTATCCAGTCTACAGGAGTTGTTGTAAAGGTTTAGATAATTGAAATTAGTATACTTTTTTAGGAAAGGAATTTTGCAAATTACATAATTAACAATTTACCTCACAATAGTACTTAATTTACAAAGTGGTTGACATAAACTATTTTTATCTCTTTGTATGATTTAAGTACTCAAATAAATGTATTTTCTTCCTATGCTCTTTTTTCTCTTAATATTATCCCCACATTTATTTCCACCCATAAATTCAGATTATTGGTTGGAGTTTTGACATTAGAGAAAATATTACATAATAGGAAATCATCATCATTTCATTATTATTATCACCATCACAAACATTTTGAAGGAGCATGGCTTGAAAAACCTAGATAAAAATTTATTTTGTTTAAATGTATCCTTTGTGACAAATATCACCATAAACAGGTACGTTAAAGTAAAAATTGTAATATAAGAGAGGGAGAAATCTCATAAGGAGAGGGAAATTATATTCCCTTTGGTTTGGGGAAGGATATAAACTTGTAAAATGGAATAAAATCGATATAATGTGATACCTATTACTCTCAGAAGGCTTGAGAGGCCCCCAGAGCATAATGTACCTATAAATTTTCTCCCAGGTGGAGCTTTGGGAAGGAAGTGAGCTTCTAGAAGCAGGATGGTTACTAGCTATGTCTAAGACAGTGATTAGTAGAGCCAAATATGCTGCAATGCAGATTGAGGTCACAGATCTGTCTGTATACCAAGTGTGGCTATGAGGTAACAGAAGAGAACCAAAGTGGCTCCATTAGCAGTAACCTAGTGCACTGATGACCAAAAGGAGCAATGAGTCAGAATGTTCTTCGAAGACAAATGACTCCTCTAAATTTTGACAGATTATAAGGTTCCTGTATTTCCTGGTGTTTAGTTACTAAAGATAGAAATTAAATATTATCTGGTAATTAAAGAAAGTTTGTATTCATTTTGAAACCTGAGATTCTAGATTAAAAATTATGCCTACTACTGTTCTATTTAGGAACCTGAAATTATCAAGGACTCAATCATTTTCCCAAGTGATAGAGAGGGAACAAGCATTCAGACTTTCCAGTTACAACCTGTTATCTCTTTTGTCCCCTCTCCACCAATATTTATTTTCAAAATTTAGTTTTGTCTCCATAACCCATAACCCCGATCTAATGATGGAAAACAAACAAACAAAAAAAAAAAAAACTCCTAGAGAGACATTCTATAAAATACATAATCTGTATTCCTCAAAACTCTACAGGTCATCAAAACCAAGGGAATTCTGAGAAACTTTCACAGCTAAGATGAGCCTAAAGTAATATGATGACTACATTTAATGTGATATTGTGGATGGGATCCTAGACCTGAAACCAAAACCAGAAACAAATTGGTGAAAACTAAAGAAATCTCAATAAAGTGTGTTGTGGTTGTTATGTGCCATCTAGTTTGTTCCAACTCATAGTGACTCTGTATAGGGTTTCCAAAGAGTGGCTGGTGGGTTTAAACTGCTGACCTTGTGGTTAGCATTCCGGTGCTTAATCTACAGTGCCACACCAAGACTACAAATATAGCATAAATTTTAGTTAATAACAATATATCAACATTGGTTCATCAATTGTAACAAACGTTCTATGATTATGTAAGATGCTAATAACAGAGAAAATTGTGTATAGGGTATATCATAAATTATCTATACATCTAAATCTATTCTAATTTTTTCTTTAAAGGTTAAAAAAATTTTAAGTTGGTGTGCCCACCCTGGGATCTGATATTTGTTTTAAAGGCTTACAGTCCAGCTTTCATTTCAAACTGAACTTTCTAAGACCAATAACAAATTCCTCCCTATTCCATTGTTCATAATTTTATGAACATAAAATTAAAATTTTTGTTTTATCAACTTAGGTTTAGTTTGAGTCAATGTGCTCTCAGTCCTTACATTTGGTATTTCTTTTACCTGGTTGCAAGGTCAGTTTGCACCACAAGGCCAGTGGTTTAAACTCACCAGCCGCTGCTTGGAAATCCTATACATGGTCACTATGAGTTAGAACCAACTCAAGAGCACTTAACAACAAAAACAATCAGCCTAGAACATATAAGTTATAGATATGTAACTTGATACACAGATAGAAATATATACGGTCACAGACAATAGCACCCCTACTTGTATATTGTGGTGGTGGTGGTGGTGGTGGTGGTGATGTGCCGTGGAGTCAGTTCTGACTCATAGCAACCCTGTATAGGGTTTCCAAGGCTGTAAATCTTTATGGAATCAGAAAGCCTCATCTTTTTCCCATGGAATGGCTGATAGTTTCAAACTCTTGACCTTGAGGTTAGCAGCCCAACTCCTAAACACTACACTATCAGAGTTCCTTATTATCAAACATCACCTAAATTCTCAATGAAGTCTTTTGAATAGATGTATCATCAGTCGTTTACTTACTATGATATTTTTATATGTTACTTCTTGTTGCTGGTGTTAAGTGCCATCAGGTCAATTCCGACCCTTAGCAACCCTGTACAGGATTTCCAAGCACCAACCTTTCAGTTCAAACTGACCATGAGTTTGAGTGCTTATCCTATAGTGCCACACGAGGACTCCATATGTTACTTTACACTTTCTAAATGCAATTTTATTATCTTGAAAATGAGGTTAATAATACCTACACAGCGGAAATATGGTTAGTTTTTCCTCTTTGTCACACATAGAAGCAATTACTGAAAGATCAAATGTAGAGAGTTCTTATCAATTGGATCATATGAAGATGGCTTATAGTTTATGTGCCTGAAGACATTCAGAACTGATTCTAGCATGCACACTTTTGATTCTTCAGGGTCTCTTTTATAGGTGTCTCTTTGGTGGCTCCATACAATAAGCACAGGACTGTATGTCACAAGGTCCATGGTTCAAGCCCACCAGCCACTCCGTGAGAGAAAGATGAGGTTTTGTGTTTTTGCGAATATATAAAGCCTCAGAAATCCTAAACAGGGTCACCTGATGATCAATCAACTTGACGGCACTTAACAGTAGCAACAAATTCAGCTTCTTGATTTGGTCAATGTTCTTGTTTTCTGTCAAGTTTCTGCACCCAAGAATATAACTCAAAATATTTTATACCTAGGCCTACTTTCCCTGGCATTTGGCCTCTTGACTTTTTAAAAGAACCTCAAGCCAACATTGCCACTGGGGATTCTCCTCTGTGCTCTGGGAATGACTGATTTTGAACGAGAGTGCATTTACTTGTCTGATGTAGTAGTTCTTTCCTCTGTGCTGAAGTCTATATTAGTTTCTTAGGTATAAATCAGGTGCTGATTCACTGAGGTCCTATCCTTCAATGAAGGACCATGCTCCTTGCTTTCTGGGAGCTTTATCTTGAGTTTCTCACCTGGTATGCATCAACCATTCTACCAAACTACTCCATGGAAAGTAACAGAACTCTACTGTCTTGATCTTTTTCATCTCTCAGTGTAAGTAAGGGAGCTTCCAGCAAACTAAAGGTTTTCTACTTCAAAATTCCTTATATAATCTGGCATCTTTTTTTGCTAAAATACCTTATGGAGTCTTGGCACCTGAGAAGTAACTAATATTCTGTTTTTTGTTCTTTTTTGTCATCAACTTGATTCCAATTTATGCAACAGGCCCATGCAACAGAGTAGAACTTCCTCATAGGCTTTCCAAGGCTGTCGTCTCTCTAGGAACAGATTCACATACAAATTGCTGTTGTTATAAGGTGCCTTAGAGTCAGTTTCAACTCAAAGCAACTTCTCAGTCCAGCGCCATGGTCATAATTGTTAGACTTGAGCCATTGTTACTGCCACTGTGCCAATCCATCTCATTGAGGGTCTTCCTCTTTCTCTTTGACCCTCCACATTAGCAAACAAATTGTTCTTCTCCAGGGAGTAATGTCTCCTAAAACATGCCCAAAGTATGAGAGACAAAAATCTCACCATACTTGCTTCTAAGAAGCATTGTGACTGTACTTCTGCCAAGATGTTGTTGTTGTTATGTGCCATGGAGTCGGTTCTGACTCATAATGACCCTGTATAGGGTTTCTGAGGCTGTGAATCTTTGCGGGAGCAGAAAGCCTCATCTGTCTCCCACGGAACAGCTGGTAGTTTTGAACTGCTGGCCTTGCAGCTCACAGCCCGAGTCGTAACAACCACGCTACCAGAGTTCCTTTCTGCTAAGATAGATCTGTTTATTCTTCTGGAAGTTCACAGTACTTACAATAATCTTCGCTAATAACATAATTCAAATGCATCGATTCTTATATGGTCTGCCTTAGTCATTGTTCAGCTTTCAAATACATATGAGGTGACCTCAGACTCTGGCAGCCACGCCCAGATAGCTTTAAAAATGGCCTTAATTCTCTCAGAGTATATGTTTTGCAGTCAGTTAATATTCTGCATTAAGCCAATTTTGAGCTATTAAATTTTTGTGTTTTTTTTTTTCCTCTTCAAGTTAGCTAATCATCAGGAAGCACTCACTTTCATCTGGAACTGTTTGCATTGATTGAATTTCCTCTGGTAATATCTCAGATAAAGCTTTTAGAAGTAATGTTGGCAGTGGCTGCCATGGACAGTTGCTCAAAAACATGGAGTATATCTTGTCTTTAGGTGCTCCACCTTCAGTCTCTCTTGGGGACATGGAGGGTAACCACAGAGAACTGAAACAGACTCCAGCCAAATTTACATAAATTGACATAATTAGTGATTTGTGCTGGTTATAGCAGTTAGGAAATTGTTCTTCATATGAAAATAAACTGATATTTATACTGTAGGCATACTGAAGTGTTTTCTCGCTGAGTTTGAAATTCTTTTCTAGCCTCTTCCTTAATCTAATGGCTTAGAATTACCTCCTTTGTCAACCTGGTTCTCAGCAAGAAGCAGGTTTAAAGTGGTTTCATTGAGAACAGTTTAAGAGAAAGAGGAAGGTTATGAAAATCAGCTAGGGATTTTGAAGCACCTTGGTACACACAAGCAACAGGAAGCCATTACTACCTCTAGATCTGAAGGAGAAATTGGAAGGAACAGTGCTACTGGAGTCCAATGAAAGATGAAATCTTGATAGTGTGCCACCTTCTCCACTGTGTAAAAATAACTCTTTGTCTTCTCCCAGTGCCCGCATGTCCTGCTTATGTCCCTGCTTTGCATCCACAATTGACTGAACTCAACTGGGACCCATGGAACAATAAAAATGAACAAACAACAACATATGGAAATGCTATTTGTAGAATCACTCTTCACACAACAGAAGAAAAGAAGGCAGAGAAGGAATCTGAGTGAGCTTATCTTTCACTTAATGGTCTTAAATCAACTATACCCTGTTATCTTTATTACCTAGGGCTGCTGTAACAGAATACAAGAAATTGAGTGACTTGTAAGAATACACATTTCATGGTTTATAAAAGTATCTTCACATGGTCACATCTTCCTGAGTAACTTGGTCTTCTTCTCTGTTCTCCTCTTTTATAAGAATCCTCTCAGAAGTTATTGGATCTACCATATTTTGGTGGTGGTTGTTGATAAGTGGTTCTGACTGATAGTGTCCTAGTGCATGGCTTATGAGGATCAGCTGATAGGTTTGAACCACTAGTTTTGCAGTTAGCAGTCCAGCATTTATCCTATAGTGCCATACTAGGAGCCCATGAAATAAATTTCCTTAACAATATCGTCAAAGAAAAATTTTAATTCCAGGTACAGGGATTAGTGCTTCGACATATTTTTTGATGGACACAAATCAATCCATAAACCAGTGAATTCCCTTCATCTGGTCTTCTCCATTTCCTAGTGGGTTTTCATTTCAAAGTAAGGTCAGTACTGGGAGAGCAAATCCAAGACAGATAAACTCCATGAACCTCAACAGCTCATGGTTTACACTAGAATATAATGACAAGGAGCTTGCTAAGGGTTAAGTGATGTTTGAATAAGAAGGCACACACATGCAACCACCATCTCTCTTGCATCAGTCTATTTTGCAGCCAGTGATCTTTGTTAGCAACTTCTTCCATTGAAGCTCCATTTTATCCCATGGATGTTGTTGTTGTTGTTAGATACCATTGAGTCAGTACCTTATGCACAAAAGAATGAAACACTGCCCGAACCTGGGCCAACCTCACTATTGTTGCCACACTTGAGTCCATCAATGCTGCCACTTGGCTAATCCATCGCATTGGGGGTCTTCCTCTTTTTCTCTGACCCTTTGTCTTACCAAACATGATATCCTTCTCCAGTGACTGGTCCCTCCTGACAATATGTCCAAAGTATGAGAGACAAAGTTTGGACATCTTGGCCTCCAAGGAGCACTCTGGCTGCACTTCTTCCTAAAGGGATCTCATGGATACTGCAATGATTTTCATAGAGAAAGATAAATTTTACCCTCAAATACATTGTTGTTGTTGTTGTTAAGTGCCATCGAGTCGGTTCCAACCCATAGCGACCCTGTACAGGGTTTCCGAGGGTGTAAATCCTTACGGGAGTAGAAAGCCTCATCTTTCTCCCGCGGAGCGGCTGGTAGTTTCGAACCGCTGACCTTAAGGTTCGCAGCCCGATTCGTAACCACTACGCTACCAGAGCATACATGCTATAAATACAGGCAATATATTGTTCAGCTATTGGAATATAATATGATGTCAAGGCAGCCAATTATAAGTAAAGTAAGAAACAAATAGAAAATGGTGAAAAAGAAAAATAGTGAACCTTTCAGTTCCTTCCAATTTCTCCAGTATCAGTAGGGAAAACACAAATATAAATATGTATGTAAATACACAGTCATTGCAGCGCGGTGACGCTCTGTTATAATCATTGGACTGTGAATCACAAGAATTCAAGTCCACCAGCTGTTCTGTGGGAAAAAGATGAGGCTTTCTGCTACAGCGAGGACTTAAAGCCTAGGCAATCTTCTACAGGGTCACTATGAGTTGGAACCAACTTGACGATGGCACTTAACAACAACATACAGTCATGCCCATAACCCTAGGGAAAAAACTAATGAAGATGTCTCAGCTGGTATCAGTAGATAAGCGAGACCATCCTTTGATTATCACCTGTATGCATTTTTTTGAATGCACGGGCAGAAAAGCTTACAATTTGCAGGTCATTTCCAAGATCTTTATTTGTAACAACCCAAATCTATCAGTCCCTGATTATCTGTAGCTATGCCTTAAACTGCTTAAAGTACTCCTACCCATATTTGTGCACATTCCAAAGAGAGGTTACCCAACGGAATGCAGAAATCATTCGACAATATCTTTGATAGCCCAGGATAGAAAAGTTTTGCTACAGATAACACAGAAATGACTGTAAGCAAACATTGACAGAGAACTTCCAGAGGTTCAAGGAGTATTCAGAAGAGGCCATGGAACAAGGGATATCATTGCTGATGTCCACTGGATCTTGACTGAAAGTAGAGAATACCAGAAAGAGGTTTACCTGTGTTTTATTGACTATGCAAAGACTTTCGATTGTGTGCATCATGACAAGCTATGGACAACATTGTGAAGTATGAGTATTCTGGAACATTTAATTGTGCTCATGAGGAATCTGTACATGGACCAAGAGCCAGTTGTTCAAATAGAACATAAGAACACCAAATGGTTTAAAATAAAGAAAGATGTGCGACAGGATTATATTCTCTCACCATACTTATTCAAGCTGTATGCTGAGCAAATAATCTAAGAAGCTGGGTTCTATGAAAAAAAACTTGGCATCAGGATTGGAGGAAGACTCATTAACAACCTGTGATATGCAGATGATACAAAACCATGCTTGCTAAAAGTGAAGTGAACTTAAAATATTTACTGATGAAGATAAAAGAGTACAGCCTTAGGTATGGATTGCATCTCAATGTAAATAAAACAAAAATCCTCACCACTGGATTTTTATTAATTAATCTTTTCTCCACTGATAACATTCTTATCAGTGGAGAAAAGATTGAAGTTGTCAAGAACTTCATTCTTCTTGGATCAACCATCAACACTATGGACGCAGCAGTCAAGAAATCCAATGATGTATTGTATTAGGCAAATCTGCTCCACAAGTGTTGAAGAGCAAAGATGTCAGCTTGAAGACTAAGGTGCGCCTGACCCAAGCCATGGTGTTTTCGATAATCTCATATGCATTCGAAAGCTGGACAGTGAATAAGGAAGACCATAGAAGAATTGATGCTTTTGAGTTATGGTGTTGGAGATGAATATTGAAAGTGCTATGGGCTGCCAAAAGAACCAACAGATCTGTGTTGGATGAAGTGCAGCCAGAGTGCTCCTTGGAGGCCAAGATGGCCAAAGTTTGTCTCTCATACTTTGGACATATTGTCAGGGGGACCAATCGCTGGATAAGGCTATCATACTTGGTAAGGTGGAGGGTCAGAGAAAAAAAGGAAGACCCCAGTGAGATGGATTGGCCAAGTGGCAGTATCAATGGGGTCAAGCCTGGCAACAATAGTGAGGTTGCCTAAGGTTGGGCAGTGTTTCACTCTGCTGTGCATAAGGTCGCTATGAATTGGTACCAACTTGATGGCACCTAACAACAACAACTTCGCCTACCAGACAAAGTACTCCAGGAGAGAATGGTACATTCAAATACTCTCTCCTAGAGGAGAGCTCTGGAGTCCTGGTGTGTCAATGTGGGCTAATGCATCAGACTGCAAAGTTGTTTCAGGTTGTTGGTTCAAGCTCACCAGCTGATCCTTGGAAACCCTATACAGGGTCACTATGGGTTGGAATCGACTCAACAGCATTTAGCAACAACAACAACAACAACAAGAGGAGCTCTGGTGGCATAGTCGGTATGTGTCGGGTGTAGTAGTTATGAGTCAGACTGCTAACCTCATGGTCAGCAGTTCGAAACTATTAGTGGTTCCTGGAGGAAAAAATGAGGCTTTCTGGTCCCGTAAAGATTTATAGCTTCAGGCTCGCTGTGAGGCAAAATCAACTCCACCGCACCCCACCACCACCAGTGACTCTGTAGGAGTCTTGATGTGGCACTGTGGGTTAATGCTGGAATGCAAAGTCGCTTGAACCACATAGTCAGCAATTTGAGCCCATCAGCCACTGCACAGAGAATCTTTCTGCTTGCTTCCACAAAGATTTGCAGCGTCTGAAAACCTACTCAGGGTCATTGAGTCCAAAACAGCTAGAAGGCACTTAACAACACAGTACACAATAGAATGAATTGATGTTGAACTCCAAAAACAAAAACATTTTGCCATAGACACATTATTTACAAAACACAGCTACGGTAATGACTTTAATGACAGAAACTTATTAAGGCCTTTGAGGTGATGATGAGATGTTTAATTCTAGTTATACTTACTGCTTAGAATTTGCATTTCCAGCCCAGATAGACTGAATCATCATCTATGCTATAATAAGATCCTCAAGTGATTCTTCTAGATCCCTAAGTGATTCCTGCAGCGTCTAAAGATAAGCACTGGGCTGCTAATGACAAGGTCAACAGTTTAAACCCACCAGCAACTCCTAGGAATCAGACCTAACTCAATGGCACTTCACTACCACAACAAAATACATAAGAATCACCTGGGGATCTTGCTAAAACATAAATTTTGATTTAGTGTGTCTGGAGAGAAATATAACCAGGTCAAAGTCCCAGTTGGAATCTTGCTGTCTGTTTGCTGCTCCATCACCCGACCCCTACTTCAGAGATACTATGACTTACAAGTCCTGGTGTAGTGCTTCAGGATAATGCACTGGACAACAAGGCTGGCAGTTCAAACACACTAGCCACTCCTCGGAAACCCTATGCAGGGTTGCTATGATCAAATTGACTCGACAACACTTAACAACAACAACTATAACTTACACAAGTTTTGGGGACTGAACTGCAAGCCTACATTGATTATAAAAACATTATATTATTTCCTTTTTTCTCTTGCTACTTCTCTGCTTAAAATACTACTTTCCCCTTAAAATGTTCACTTTGTCTTTAACACTCATCTTAAGAAACACAAATTCATGAAGTTTTTTCATGACATCTTACCCAACTCAACTATTGAGTTCTGACAACACATTGTAGTTTCTTCATCACGTCAGGTGCTATAGCACACAACAGGTTAAAGACCTTATTTCTCTATTAGAAACCCCACTGTATCTCAGCATACGTCCTATGTTGCTGTTAAGTGTCATTGAATTGGTTCTGACTCATAACCACCCTGGATAAGGTTTCTGAGGTTGTAAATCTTTGCCAAAGCAGAAAGCCTCATTTTTCTCATTTTGCTTTCAAAGGCTGCCTCATCTGTGTTGCTTGCAGGTTCAAAGTTTATTCACATGTATAAATTCCTAACTATTCATCTTCTAATACAGATCCAGTTACACTCAACCTTTCATAAGTTTACTAACTTTTCTAAGAATTTAAGGGATTTCGAAGAGGACTGTATGTTTCTGGGTGGTACAAATGGTTGACACACTTGACTGCTAAATGAAAGATTGTCCTGATTACAACCACTGTGCTCTCTTCTAGGAAGCTGCCCTGCCAGGCTGGCTTGCCTTCCCCATCATCCCAAGGATTCTGGTAAACACAATTTTCTCCATCTATTGATATTTTTATCTTTCCCAGAAGACCATGAATTCCTTCAGGGCAAGAATTATATCTAATGTTTCCTTCTATCCCTAATGTTGAGCATAGCACATAGCAGATAGTGGATCCTAATAACGAACAGATAATATTGTTACAGAAGAAAATAAGTTTTGAATTCCAAACAACCATGTAAATGGACTTTAAGATCTCTTCGATCACTTGAGAATGCTATTTTTTACAATAGGAGAAAGGAGAACTTTTGACTTTACTGGGGACTTTGGGGATCTCCTCATGCACAACTATATATTTTCTAGATATGTTCCAATTGCAGATCCCTTTATATAATCCGATCATTTATGAGATACATGTTTTGAATATAGGTACTGACCCCATTGTTTATTCTCAAGTTTAGTTAGAATCTTAAAATTATATGCAGCTCACTAGAGTTTTGACCACAGAGAATGAAAGAGATAAAGACTAACTGTTTTATTGTCTGTGATTTTCTTCAATTTTGGTCTCTTTATCTTTCTCTAATTTTTCCATTTCTCACTTTATCGTGAGTGCTGTTGGGATTTTTAGACTCCAACTTCAAGAAGCACAGCATTATCTTATGAAACAAATAATCTCCTAAATGCTCTTTAAATAATAAGAAAATATCGATTGTGTAAACCCACCAGTCACTCTCAGAAACCCTACACAGGGTAACCCTCTCTATGAATCGGAACTGACTTGATAGCACTTAACAACAGCAATAGACAAATTTAACATGAGGAAAACGAGACCTTGCTTACATGTATTGTAAGATGTAAAATTGATTATTCAATCTATGAATAATATATTTTGTGTATGTGGTAATAGTGGTTTGTTTACTTGAGAAGAAAAAACAGGGAGCAGTGTGTGCGATGGTGTCACAGTGGTAATTAATTGATTTACGAATAGAGCTGCGAACCGCAAGGTCAGCAGTTTGAAACTACCAGCTGTTCCGCGGGAGAAAGGATGAGGCTTTCTGCTCCCCTAAAGATTTACAGCCTCGGAAACCCTGTACAGGGTCGCTATGGGTCAGAACTGACTCCACAGCACATAACAACAACAAATGAATAGTTAAACCCTCATTGAGCACCTGCTTATTCATATTGTTGTTATGCAAAGAGGAAATAATGATGCTTTTAATTACTATGATTTATTGAACACCTACATGCCAAATGCTTTATAAAGTTTCCTTGTATGGTATGGCCTTAAAATCTTAGGAAATATATGAAGCTATCTCAGTTCAGAAGCCTAAGTATATCTTTTTTCTAATGCTATATCTAATAAGGAGTTCTGGTGTGTTGCTGTAGGATAAGCAATAGACTGCTAACAGCATGGTCGGCAGTTCAAACCCACCATCTGCCCCTTGAAGACAGGGTCACTATGAGTTGGAAATGACATGACTGCACTTAACATCAGTAACATCTCTATTAAAGGTCTAAAGGGGTCATATGTTTGCAAAAGTAAACCAAATTCTTAAAAACTCTAGTAGGCATCCCTTCCAAAATTTCGCGTTTCTTAAATCACAAGCCATCTTCATTTTCAATCTTTACATGGCTTGAAAATCACCTGCAACAGTATCAGCTTCCTCAAACAGTATTTTATTCTGAATGGAATAGTATCAAAATGCTCCATTATTTGTTTTTCAGATCCACACTAAATGCTGTAATTCATCCTTCACAAATGAATCTAGCATGGGAGTGATTGGTGGGTTACTTGAATATAATTGGTTAAACAGTAACTGGACTTATTACTCTGAATTAAGCCTTAAAATGATTTAAGTCCATGTAGGAACTGTTTTCTCTTCATGTTTTATTAGGGGGAAGCTCTGTCAAGAACATTACTATTTTCCCCAAAAGTACTAAACACTTCTGCATTGTGAAATTTCCACAAAGAAAAATCCATTAAAAAGTCACTCCTATAAAATGAGTCTTCATACTTCTACACAGCTGCAATACCTGGCAACTTCTCTAGCCGTAGGAAGGTAATAAAGACAGCAACAACTATACTGACTGTCAAAACTGTGAGCATGTTCTGGAAATGGCAGTGACAGCAAACAGAGAGCTCACCGGTTTTATTACCTGTGTAGTCTCAACTAGCAGGATGTTACTAAATAGACAATCAGAAGAGTTGTTTATTACAGTCCTGTCATGTGCCTTGTTAAAAGCAATCAGTTTCTGTTTTCCTTTGCTAAAATCTTTGACCCTCTCAGCAGGAATGACTATGCAACGTTAATAAAAGACCTCACTACTGTGTGCTTATTAAATGTGCTATAGTTCAGTCAACAAAGAAGGGTACAGTGGTCTAGAAGAGCCATTCTCCCTTTTACTTCCTAGGAGAGTAATATGCCATTTTATGAACTAAAAGTGCCCCTGACAGACAATGAGAATTAAAGATGAATGTTCTGCATATCAACTGTAATATAAATCACTGTTATCCTCTTCATTTATAGAAAAGATGACTCTGGCTTCATTTGCTATAGGGCAGTGTATCTTTCTGGCATCTTCCACAGCACTGTGCTATTCTGGACTCTGTCCAAAGTCAACAGCTGAGCAGCATGATGTAGCGTATGATTCAAAGGCCCAGGGCAGAAGGGAAATAATTCCCCAATGCCACTTTGTATTATCTTGCTTTTTACATAAATAAATCAACATCCTCTGAAAGATGTTTGACTGTGTAGGTAGTAAATTTTAAAAGTCTGCTTCATGTGAAGATGAAACAACTGATAGTATGTCCTTAAAAATTGGTCACCGTTGAAAAAACCACACTTCTCAAAAATTATTTTTAATATACGTAGTGGGGAAAAAGAATCACTGTTATCATACTGTTACGTTCTCCCACAATGGGTTTTTTCCAACAAATATCTTAGGTTTTTCGTTGTTTGTTTTGGTTATTAACTACTTTAAAAATGACTGTCTTTGAACATAAATTAAAAAACAAAAATAAGAAAAACATGTGTTCCTAAGTTTTGTTTTACAGATTTTAGAAATAGTCCTTAAAATGTATTCAATTTCAATTTAAAATTTTTAATGCATTTAACATGAACATATAAATATACAGCAAACCATCTCTCTGTGTCTTGGATAAACCATATTGGATAGTTGTTGTTGTTGTTTAGTGCTGTCAAGTTGGTTTCTACTCATAGTTATCCTATATTGGATTTCTGAGGAGTGGCTGGTAGAATTGAACCACCAACCCAGAGGTTCAAACTGGCCTTGTAGTCTAGCTCTTATCCTACATTGCCACACCAGGATTCTCCATATTGAATTGGACAAGGTAAATATAGACCAATTCATAATTCTTAAACAGACTTGATATTTAGTATTGGTAACAAATAGGATCTTCTGCTACTAGTTACTCTTGTTGTGATTATTAAGTGCTATCAAGTCAGTTCTGCCTCATAGCAGCCCTGTAAAGGGTTCCAAGGACAGCCGGTGAATCTGAACCACCGACCTTGAGATTCAAACATTCTTGTGATCCAGTGCTTATCTTACAGTGCCTAGACAGAAAATTACTCTTGACTCCACTTTGAAAATTATGAGATATCATAAAAATTTTGACATGCTGAATATCCTCTTTGATTTGAACAAGAAAACTCACTTTATGTTCAACTGTGTTCATCAAGGTTTCCCTGTTTCAAATTGACATCTTGGGGTAGATAAAAAAGAATTGTGTTAATTATGGTATTATCATATATGTTGTACTGCATGGCAGCTTCTCTGACTCTGTCCACTAGATGCCTGTATTTCCCCTTAAGTTGTGACAATCAAAAATGTCTCCAGAGATTGCCAGATGTCCCAGGAGAGAGGGGCAAAATCCCTCTTGATTGAGTACTACTAGAAGAAGGAAAATGGCCATGCACCTACACAAAATCTGATGAGCACATCTCCGTTCTTCTATAGGCTAATCACTGCTGTGTTGACAACATTGACTTTCCAGTACTGAAAAGGTGTTCTTTCTTCCATATCAGTGTTTGTCCTGGCTTCCTTTTGGTTTCTCATTTACTTACTTCTTTTTATCTTCTTTCATGCCATACAATTAATCCATCAAATTAGACTTAGGATCACGTCCTCTTTTTTCTTCTCTTATCCACCTGGTAATTTCATCTATAACCATAGTTGCTTAATACAGCTTCATTTTTAGCTAAGATTTTTCTAGCCTCTTAGCTTTCCACTGATACTTTAAACTCATTACACATTCCACATACCTAAAAATGATCTAATTTCTCCAAATCCCATTCTACTCCCTGTTCTTTTAACTCTTATTGCCTTCACCATCATCCAGATGTTTTTGGTTTTAAAATAGGGAGTTAAATCTTGACTGTATCCAATATCCAGCCATGTGCCCATAAATTCAGTTATATTTCCTGTCCAGTCATTTCTACCTTTGAAAATACTTTCATACTAACACCCTCTATTTAATACCCTCTGAATCTATTTTAGTCCTTCTTGTTTATATATGGCAATATTTTCCCAGTTGTCCGATCCTTTCCTGCCTCTCTCCTCTCTACATAATTCAAAAGAGGGTCTTTCCTAATACATAATTCTGATTATGTTATTTTCTTGCTCAATCTTGGTCTTAATTGCTTCCTCATTCCTAGACAACTAGCATCTCCATGATCTAGACCAAACCTTTTGTTTATCCTTAGCTATACTAGTTTTCTCACTCAACCCTCACACCACTCCTAACATATTTTCTTTCTATATGCATTATAAGACCAGTAAATATTACCTTAATATGCCCTTATTTCTCATGTTTGCTATCTTTGCTCAATTTCAGGAGTCCTGATGTGGCACTATGGGTTAATGCACTGAACTACAAAGTTTGATCCACAAGGTTGGCAGTTCAAGCTCACCAGCTGCTCCTTGGAAACCCTAAACAGTGTCACTATGGGTCAGAACTGACTCGACGGCACTTAAAACCAACAATAACATTTAAAGGAGGTGAAGCTCTTCTTTTATGAAGAAAGTATTTTTACAATGAGGAATGAAAACAGAAGGACAAAAACTAAAGCTAATTGGTGGGAACTATAAGTATAAGAAATGATAAATGCAAATTATCACAGCAGTAAAAACAGCAACAACAAAAAGCCGTACCTGTTAGTTTATGCATGTAATATTACAAGGAGCTCTGTTAGCTTAGTGGTTGCGAGCTGGGCTGCTAATATCAAAGTCAACCATTTGAAACTATTATTTGTACCACAAGGAAAAGACAACACTTTCTACTCTGGTAAAGATTTATAGCCTCGCAAACCCTATGCAGGGTCGCTATGAATCGGAACCAACTAGATGGTACTTAAGAACAACAACATATAATATAAAAATTTTAAATTTGAAAATTCAGATTAAGAGAGGCATGACTTTGTCGTTGTTTGTTAGTGACATCGAGTAAGCTCCAACTCATAGTGACTCTGTATAGAACAGAAAGAAATACTGCCCAGTCCTGGTTGTTGAATTTCAGCCTATTGATGCTGCTGTTGTGCCAGTCCATCCCATTGGGGGTCTTCCTCTTTTTCACTGGCCCTCTACTTTACCAAACATGATGTCCTTCTCCAGGGACTGACCGCTCCTAATAATATGTCTGAAGAGACAAAGTCTGATCATCCTGGCTTCTAAGTAGCATTCTGGCTGTACTTCATACAACATAAATATGTTTGTTCTTCTGGCAGTCCATGGTACCTTTAATATTCTTCTTAGCAACACCATAACTCAAATGATCAGTTCTTCTTTGGTCTTCCTTATTCACTGTCTTTCACATGCATCTGAGGCTATTGAAAATACCATGGCTTGGATCAGGGACACATTAGTCCTTAAACTGACATCTTTGCTCTTGAACACTTTAAAGAGGTCTTGGGAAGTAAATTTGCCTAATGTAATATGTTGTTTGATTTCTTGACTGCTTCTTCCATGAATGTTGATGGTGGATCCAAACATAATGAAGTATTTGACAACTTCAATCTTTTCTCTACGTATCATGATGCTATTTATTGCTCCAATGGTGAGGATTTTTTTTTTTTTTTCTCTTTACAGTGAGATGCAATCCATACCAAAGGCTGTGGTCTTTGATCTTCATCAGTAAGTACCTAAGTCCTCTTTGCTTTCAGCAAGTAAAGCTCTATTATCTGCATATTACAGGCTGTTAATGAGTTCTTACTCTAATCCTGATGCCATGTTCTTCTTCATATAGTCTAGTTTTTCAGATTATTTGCTCATCATACAGATTGAATAAGTATGTTGAAAGAATACAACTCAGCAAACCATTCAGTGTCCCTTATTCTGTTTGAACGAATCCATCTTGTTCTACATTCAGGTTCCTCATAAGCACAATTAAGTGTTCCAAAAGGCCATTATTTGCATGATCCACACAGTTGAACACCTTTGTAAAGCCAGTAATACACAAGTCAACTTCTTTCTGGTATATTCTCTGCTTTCAATTAAGATCTATCTGGCATCAGTAATGATATCACTCGTTTCGCATCCTCTTCTGAATCTGACTTGGATTTCTGGTAACCTCCTGTTGCAACCATTTTTTAATTATCTTCAGAAAAAATGTATTTGCATGTGATATTAATGATGTTGTCTGATGATTTCCACATTCCATTTAGTCACCTGTCTTTGGAATGTTCACAAATATGGATCTCTTCCAATCAGTTGGACAAGTAGCTATCTCCCAAAACAGGTATTTGCTATGAGTAAGTCATTAGTCTTGCAAAATCCCATCAGTCAGCCCCCAGTGTCACTTTTATCACCAATGTCATATTACCAACTACTGATTCTACATCTTTGTTTCCAACCTTTGCATTCCAATTAATTTTCAGGTAAAATAAGAAACAATTTTCATGTAAATTGAAAGAAATGTCTCATCACTGTTCAATCTGAAAATTTGACTTATGCAATATTATCTTTTATACAGATCACTGGAACACATTTACTCCAGAGAAACATGATGATTTCTAAAAGTCTGCCACCAAATTATTTTAACATAGTTTTTGATTAACGAACTTACTTTTTCACTATGAATTTCTGACAGGTAGTATTCCTTTGGAGTAGTGGTCCAATTATCATCTCTCCTCTCATTTCTAACAATGACTTAGCTATTCATTTTGAAAGTCTGTCAAATTCAGGTATTATCTCATTTAATTTATATTATAACTCTACAAATAGATACATTGATACTATGCCCATCCTCACTTTCAGATGAGAAAACAGTGTAAAAGAGATTTTATAAATATATAAGAGCATATGTGTAAGTGAGAAAGATGTAGCTGTCTGTCCCCATAAATATTTGTTGTTGTTATGTGCCTTGGAGTCAGTTCCAACTCATAGTGACCCTGTACAGGGTTTCCGAGGCTGTAAATCTTTATGAGAGCAGAAAGCCTCATCTTTCTCCCACAGAACAGCTGGTGGTTTTGAACTGCTGACCTTGAGGTTGGCAGCCCGATTCGTAACCACTACGCTTCCAGAGCTCCTTCACATAAATATTTACAGCCCTGGAACTCTGTAAATGGCTGCTATGAGTAGGAATCAATTTGATGCAAGTGGATATGTATGTACACACACACACACACACACACACACACACCAGGGTAAGTGAAAAAGTGTTTCATAAAAAAGCTTTATGAAATAAAAGTAACAAAATATAAAGCTAATGTTTAACATATCCTCCATCCTATGCCTATACACTTTTGAAACAACATTTTTCAAACATATCAAAATGGCAGTTTATAAATCCTCAAGGGACTGAAATTGTCCTTTTAAATGTACTTTTTAGTTTGAGAAAAAAAAGAAATCTGAAGGGACAAGATCAAGGCTCTTGGGTGGATCAGGTAAGGTTCCAAATGAAATTGTCATAGATTAGCCCTTTCCATCCCTGAAAAATGAGCAAGTGCATTGTCATGATGGAAAAACAAAAATAATTTCTCAGTGCAAATTTCCTGGTCTTTCTCTCATCAATACAACTTTCTATTTTCTTAACACTTTTTCAGAATAACCCCACTTGATCATCTTGCGTTTTTTGTTTTGTTTTGTTTTTTAAATCAGTCAAAATTACTCCTTTGAGCAGCTGGGGACTTTAGACCCCGAGAGGGAGATAGGCTGTATGCTAATGACCGGAGTACAAGCTTGCAGGGTACACCTTTTGGTTGGTTGATGATGCATGGAGGGGATTGTAACCATGGCAATGAAATGATATACGATAGGACGAATGTTCTCCCATGTAAACTATCACATAATTCACAATAAAACATTAAAAAAAAAAA
>NW_006408530.1:15990603-15997159 GCF_000296735.1 Chrysochloris asiatica
ATAATAATTAAAATATGATTGCAGCTGAACATCAGAACATTAACAGGAAACTGCCAGAAATGCAAGTAAATTCAAAAGAGGACATAGAACAAGAAATATAGAGTTTCTATCAGTCTGAACCCACTCCCTGACACTTAACAACACTGAGTTTGGTCTATAATTGTATCCTGAAACCACTACCCAAACTAACTCTATCAAATTAATTATTATATAATGAGGATCCATTCATTATTGTTGTTGTACTCAAGAAGAAGAAATCATTTCAATCTGCCTTCTGGTAATAATGTCAATACAAAACTTTCCCTCCTGGTGGTCTCTATTTCATTTTCTTTTTTTGTCTTCTCACCAATACAACAATATGATACTTGGAGTGCTGGTATAAAGCTAGAGGATAAGAAACTGAGTGACAATCACAAGATCAGCAGTACAAACTGGCACTGTAGGATAAACACTAGACTGCTTACCACAAGGTTGGCAGTTCAAACCCAATACTACTCTTCAGAAACCCTATACAAAGTTGCTATGAGTCAAAACTGACTCAATAGCACTTAACAACAACACCAACATCATAATGTCAACAGATACAATTTTTATAACAACAGTATTCAAATAAAGCATATATAACACCTATGCCATTTACCACACATGAAAAAAAAAAGAAACAAACAAACAAAACCCCACATATTTTAATCCTAGTAAACAATGCTTAAGGAGTCCTAGTGTAGTGGTTACCCATTGGACGGCTAACCGAAGGGTCAGTTTGAATCTACCATTCACTCAGGGTACAAAGATGAGACTTCCTGCTCCTGTAAAGATGTACTGCCCTGGAAACCTTATTCAGGGTTGCCATGAGTTGGAACCAACTCGATAGCACCCTACCACCACCAAACAATCTTTAGAGTATTATTTTAAGCATGAGAAAAAGTTACGGATGTAGCAAAAATTATCTCTATATACCTATATATACTTTCTCTCTCTCTCTCTTTCTCTCTTTCTCTCTTTCTCTCTCTCTCTCTATATATATATGGCTCCTTCTGGTAGTGTAGTGGTTACGAATTGGGCTGCAAACTATAAGGTCAGCAGTACAAAACTACCAGCCATTCAACAGGAGAAAGATGAGGCGTTCTGCTCCTGTAAAGCCTCGGAAACCCTGTACAGGGTCGCTATGGGTCGGAACCGACTCCATTGCACATAACCAACCAAATATATATATATATATACACTATATATACATATATGTTGTTGTTGTTGTTATGTGCCGTGGAGTCGGTTCTGACTCATAGCGATCCTGCACAGGGTTTCCAAGTGTGTAAATCTTTACGGGAGCAGAAAGCCTCATCTTTCTCCCACAGAACATCTGGTAGTTTCGAACTGCTGACCTGAAGGGTCACAGTCTAATATATACACAATGTATTTAATATACACATATATATGAAGTCCTGTTGTGGTGCTGTAGGATAATGCACTGGACCACAAGGTTGGTTTGAACCAGAAGTTCAGTGGTTTAAATTCACCAGCCATTGCATCATCTGCATATTGCAGGTTGTTAACTACTTTTCTGTCAATCCTGATGCCCCATTTCTGTCATATAATCCAGTTTCTCGGATACTTTTCTCAGCATGCAGATTGAATATGTATGGTGAAAGAATACAACCCTGGCACACACCTTTACTAATTTTAAGCCATACAGTGTTCCCTTGTTCTGTTTGAACAACTACCTCTTGGTCTATGCACAGGTTCCTCATGAGCACAATTAAGTGTTCCAGAATACTCATTTTCCACAATGTTGTCCATAGCTTGTCATGATCCACAAAATCCAAAGCTAATAAAGCTTTGGTCAATAAAGCACAGGTAAACAACTTTCTAATACCCTCTGCTTTCAGTCAAGTTCCATCTCACATCAGGAATCATTACATGTCCTCTTCTGAATCTGACTTGAACCTCAGGTAGTTCTCTGTCAGCATATCATTGCAGTCATTTTTGTATTATCCTCAGCAAGATTTTACTTGCATGTAATAATAATGATGTTGTCCAATGAGTTCAAAAACAGGTGAATAAGAACAAATATGGATTTTTTTTTGTAATAAGAACAAATATGGATCTCTTCCAGTTAGTTGACCAAATAGGTGTTTTCCAAATTTCTTGGCATAGATGAGTGAGTACTTCCTGTGTCTCATCAGTTTATTGAAAGATTTCAATTTGTATTCCATCTATTCCCAGCACCTTATTCTTTGCCAGTGCCTTCAGTATACCTTGGACTTCTTTCCTTCAGTATCTTTGGCTCTTGATCATATGATACCTGTTGAAATAGTTGAACATTGACCATTTCTGTTTAGTATAGTGACTCTGTGTATTCCTTCCTTCTTCTTTTGATGATTTCTGCATCATTCAATATTTGCCCATAGGATCCTTCAGATTTTTTCTTCATTTTTGAGAAATTATGAGTATGTTCTTCCCCTTTGGTTTTCCAACTCGGGGTATTTGCACATTTTGTTATAACATTTGACTTTGTATTCTTAGTCCGACCTTTGAAACTTTCTGCTCAGCTCTTTTACCTCCTCATATCTTCCATTTGTTTTAGCATCTTTATGCTAGAGAGCAAGTTTCAGAGACTCTTCCGACGTCTATTTGGTCTTTTCCTTCTTTCTTGTCTTCTTAATGACCTTTTGTTTTCTTTTCATATGATGTTCTTCACATCATTCTACAACTCTTCTGGTCTTTCGTATTTAGTGTCTAATGCATCAAATCTATTCTTCAGATGATCTCCAAATTCAGGTGGGACATGTTCTAGGTCATATTTTGGCTCTTGTGAACATGTTTTAATTTTCTTCAGTTTTATCCTTAACTTGCATATGAGCAATTGATGATTTATTCCACAGTCTACCCTTGCCTTGTTTTGGCTTATGATAAGGAGCTTTTAAACCATCTCTTTCCACAAATGTTCTCAATTTGATTTCTGTGTATTCCATCTAGTGATGTCCATGTGTATTGTCATCTTTTATGTTGTTTAAAACAGATACTTCAATGAAGAAATCATTGGTCTTTCAAAATGCTATTATGCAATCTCCAGTATCCATTCTGTTTGTTGTTTGTTGTTGTTAAGTACCATTGAGTTGGGTTCCAACCCAAAGCAACCCTGCATTTCCAAGGAGCAGTTGGTGAACCTGAACCACAGGCCCCTGGTTCAACGTGCACTTTCCAGTCCAGTGCATTAACCAACAATGCTACACCAGGAATCCTATTACTAAGGCAATATTTTCCAACTGCTGATCCTTCCTCTTTGTTTCCAACCTTTGCATACCAATCACCAGTAATTATCAATACATCTTGATTGCATGTTTGATCAATTTCATACTGAAGAAGTTGATAGAATTCTTCAGTTTCATCCTCACTGATTTCATTGATTGGTGCATACATGTGAATAATAGTCATATTAACTGGTGGTCCTGGTTGTTTTTGCTGTCAAGTTCCCTTGAGTTGGTTCTGACTCACAGTGACCTGTCCACAGAGAAACTGGTGGGTTTGAACCACTGATCTTGTGGCTCAAACCAACTTTGTAGTTGAGTATTTATCCTACAGCACTACCTATCACACATAGCATCATACTTTAAGACTTAAGACCGATCTTGATATGTTCTTTCTGAAGATGAATTTGACACCATTGCTCTTCAATTTGTCATTCCCAGCATAGTAAATCATGTGATTGTCAGATTCAAAATGGGCAATGCCAGTCCTTTTCAGCTTATTAATGCCTAGGATATCGATGTTTTTGTGTTCCCTTTCAATTTTGACAGTTTCCAATTTTCTTAGATTCATACTTTGTGCAGCCCATATTCTGATTATTAATGGATTATTACAGCTGTCTCTCTTCATTTTGAGTTGTGTGCCACCACCAACTGAAAGTCCTGAAGGCTTTACTCCAATCACATCATCACAGTCAGCTCTACTTTGAGGAGGTAGCTCTTCCCCAGTAGTATTGTGAGTGTCTTCCAACCTGAGGGGCTCAACTTTCAGCATTATATTTGATTAGTGCTCTTCATCATGTTTTAATATTCAATATTCTGCTGCTGACAGTGTTCCCCTTCTACTCATAAGATTTTTAGTGACTCAATATTTGGAAAGAGTCTGTCTCGTCTTCTTTCTTGTCTTTGTCTGGAAGCTCAGCTGAAATGTATCCACTGTGGGTGATCTTGCTGGTATTTAAAATACCTGTGGCATAGCTTCCAGAATCACAACAACACACAAGCCACCATAGTTTGACAAATTGACAGACAAGTGGTGGTATATAATCTGTTAAGTGCTGTCAAGTCATTCCTGATCCATAATGACCCTGTATAGGGTTCCTTAGGTGTGGCTGGTGAGTTTGAACCGCCAACCTTGCAGCTCAAACTGGCTTTGCAGTCCAGTGCATTAACCCATAGTACTTGTGGGTTAATAATTAATAGTTATTAATTATTAATTAATTAATTGTTAATACTAATTAATTAATACTTGTCTGTTCTGAACATCTATTTTTCTCCTGAAATGGCCTTTGAATCAAATGTTCTAGCTGAGGAGCTTACTGCTATAAAGGTTCCCATAGTTATCAATACATTAACTGCAACTCCTGCTGTAGTCATTACCATTTGTTTCTCTCAGGAGATTTCTGATGAAACTGTTAGTGCAAAGTGTGCCTGGTATGAATATAATCTCTAAGTACCTTCTTACTGAGCCTCAAATGAAAATGTTTTCTCTTATTTTTCAGGGGCAAAATATTATTTCACAAAGTACAAAATTGAGCACATTTTAGTAAAAACAGGAGTGCAATAAAAACAAAGAACTGAAAAGATAGTACAAATAAAAATACTTCATGTGAAACACCAGTTTTAAAAAGTAGACTCTTGTTCACTTATGTTTAAATATCAGGAAGGGGAAGCAAAACCAACAAATCAAACCTGCAGCTGTCAATTGGATTCACAGAACTCTTTAGAACAGAAAACTACCACATAGAATTTCCAAGCTTGGTGCTGTAAAATAGCCACTAGACTGCTAGCAACAAGGTTGGCATTTCAAATCTACCAGCCACTCTATGGGAGAACAATGAGGCTTTCTGCTCCCATAAAGATTTAGAGCCTCAGAAACACTATGAATGGCAGCTGTGAGTTGGAATGAATTTAAAGGCTATAGGTAAAAATCTTTATAGAAGCAGGGTGCCATGTATTTTTCCCATAGAGTAGATGGTGGGTTTGAATGTCCACTTGGTTAGCAGCCCAGTACTTTAACCACTGAGTTTCCCAGGGCTCTTTTACTGGGAAGACAGGGGACAAAATTCTGACTTATTTACTGAACTATTGACTAACACCAGGTAGCAGATATAATTTTAAGCAAAAGAGTTTTCAGTTAATAACAAAAAATGAGATTTTGATAAACTTCAATTTTACCTTAGCTCTCTGAAATTCATATATGTAAATTTGTTGTTGTGTTAAATGCCTTTGAGTTGGTTCTGACCCATAGAGACCCTGAAAAGGGTTTCTTAGGATCAGCAGTTGAACTTAAATGGCTGACCTTGCATTTCAAAGGACTTTGCAGTTCCACACATTAACCATGGTGCCACACCAGGACTCCTGTATATGTGAATATACATATATAAACATACATTTCTTTGTCTATTTTTCTCTCTAACTATTTTAATCCTGCACACTCAAGTTTTGCAGAAAGTTGTATTCAAAGTTTTGCAAGGGATAGGTTTGGAGTAAGGACTTTAGTAAATCCTTGGCTGAGAAAACTGGGTGTTGCACAAATGTTTGCAAATTAAACTCTTTATCTTGCAAGTGTGGTGCTACTGCATCTGAATGGGTGAGTTAAAGACCAAAACCTGCTGTTAAACTACCCTACTCAATATGTTTGTAGGTGCAGCTTAGAGGCAATCTAAGTAGATTCCTCCTTGTTTTTGTGCAAATAGGTGATGCTTCACAGTTAATATGGTAAAGTCTGACACATTCTCTGAGAGGGATGGTGCAGTGTCAGTTTGATCACAATAGGGAAAAGTATAATTAGAGAGAAGAACCTAGAATAATGGGAAAAGTAAAGGTAAAGCTTAAAACTCTGAGTAAAGATTCATGTAAAGAGAGCAAAGTCAAATGAGAGCCATCCTAATAACTAACACAGCCACCAGGCTTCTGGAATTTGAAAACAGAAATCTTACAGCAGATTAAATCTACACACAACTTCAGTTACAACCCTAAAATCCAATCCCATCTATGAATTTGCCAGGGAAGCAACCCGGTCTAGGGTTTCCTCTGAGCAGCAGACCTTGGAGTCAGTTGGTTCCAACTCATAGCTACTGTGCAGTGCATAGGGTTTCGGAGGCTGTATGTATCTAGCTATCTATCTAGGAGTCCTGGTGTGGTGCTGTGGGTTAATGCGCTGGACCTCAGAGTCAGTTTGAACAACAAGATCCACAGTTCTGTCTGCTCCTTGGAAACCCTATACAGGGTCACTATGGGTTGGAACTGACTCAATGATGTTATAGCTGCTTTAGATTTGAGATTGCCACAGCAGCCCTAGGCCAAAGAGT
>NW_006408530.1:15998714-16000887 GCF_000296735.1 Chrysochloris asiatica
ACAAATAATAGAAAGTGTGTGGTGGAGGTGTTGCACATACCACTGCACCTTTAAACCTGGGCTGAGGTCAGGTAGAGGGTTGAGGGAAGCTTCCTGGAAAGGTATACTGTATACAACTTTATAAGGGCTCAATTTAAACCCACTTCTGGGGGCTACCTGAATTCAAAATAGGGCTAAGGCAACACCTGGTCCCAGTGTAGATAGATTTCCTGACAATTTTGTCATCTGTCTCTTCAGTGTATGGTTCATTTTCTCCAACCTCCATGTTGAATGCAATCTCCATTTCATCTGTAGGTGTTTGCTGCTCTGTTGTCATTTTGGACACTCTGGAAGTCCAAACTTGGAGGTAATCTCCTTCAAGAGACTTTTAATTATTTCTGAAGTTCTTAGGTTTTATGGGGGAAAACCTCTATCCAACCAGAAAAGGTGTCTACAAAAACAAAACCAGCAAATATTTAATTCCCCT
This sequence comes from Chrysochloris asiatica, assembly GCF_000296735.1. Lineage (NCBI taxonomy): Eukaryota > Metazoa > Chordata > Mammalia > Afrosoricida > Chrysochloridae > Chrysochloris > Chrysochloris asiatica. The sequence continues at coordinate 15,999,181 of NW_006408530.1, forward strand.
GCTTGGGGGCATCTGCATGAAATTAACTTTTTAGTTGTCAGGGTGTGTTTACCTTGATATTGGTGTAGAACAGCCTGTCTTGGGATTGTTCTTGAGGCAAGTAACAGACAGAGATAATCTCCTGAATGATCTTTCTTGAAAACTTCTTGTCCTAGAGCTAGGGCCTAATGAACCAAGCCAGGGCCTCTTTCCTGTAGTGGGTCATCTCATGGACTCATTTAAGAAGAGCAGGTGCTAGTTTTCACAGGATCAGAACCATTCAATTGCCATTACTTTTTTAGCTTTTAACTTCTCAGAACCAGAACAATTCCATCGTCATTTACTTTTCATCCTTTAAACCTTCTCTCAAATCCTTCTGCCTCAGTTCTACTCAAGTCTTCTGGGTACACATTCAGTTTTTCTTGCCAACATTTCTAATGCCCTCATCAGTGCAATCAGTTCAGATATTTGAGCTGAGATCCCCAGCAGGAGGGCTATTGCCTTTACCTGGTCTTGTAAGATTACTATTATACACCCTGCTATCTGATTCCCTTGTTTCCATGTTACTACTTCTGTTCATGAATAATGTATAGTCCACCAGATATAGTCAAACAGATCAGGTTGGCTGAAGAATACTTGGTCAATGATTTCTATACAATCATGATTCAGCCCTCCAGTTGTCACATCAGGCAGGGGAGGATGGCAGTTTTAGTTGCCCCCTAATTCACAGGGTAATATTCAGATTGTCCAGTAAAATAACCTGGTATCACCTGTCCATTCTGTTGTGAGTCATAGGCTTCCCATCTTTTGCAGCAGGGAGACGGCTGGATGGGGATGGGGACGAGTTGGCCAAAATGAATTTCTTGGCTTCTTTTCTGAGAAGATAATGGTTTCTGTGGGATGGTCAGTTTCCAGGCTTCAGTCAGACCTCGACAGGGGATGCTTGTTGACTCTCTGCTAGTTCCACTAGTCCACACGAGGGGTTTACCTATTGTCAATCTCTTCAGACTGATCTGACTAGTTTCCTGAGTTGGAATCAGTAATTGCCAGGCATGTTCTTGAGGAACCTCCATCTGCAGACTTTTGGTTTCAGAAAGCTGTTTGAACATGCAACTTTGGAAGCAGGTCCTGGCCCAGTAAGGGGATAAAACAGCTATTTTCTTTTCCCCAATGAAGCAGTCCAGGGATTTCAGGAAGAAGTGGTTCTCAGGCATCTCTGAGATCTCAGTCACCGTTACTGAATGGAATCATAACAGTCTGTCCCCCATTGTTATTTTCAGCTGAGGTCCCGGGGATGGGGGCAATAGGAATGGCAGCGGTTGATGCCAAATTATGCTGGGCCCCTTACCCCCTGACACCGTTAGTCTTCTGCAGACAATGAAATTTGTTCAACCATTTATTGAATTAGATGGCTTTTTTTTCTGCCAGATCCTCCCCTGAGATTTGGGCACTTATTTTTTCAGTGTCCAGGTTTTTGTATAAGTACATCAGTCCTTGCTTAAGGCTCTTGTTCCTTTCTGTGGTCCTCCCTGGGGTCCCACAGGCTTACCTTTAGGGGTCTTTTAGGAAGACAGTTATGGCCTGAGATTTCTTGCGCTCTCAGCTGTCAAATACCTTGAAGGTGATATCCACCAATTGGGATGGATTCATACTAGTTGCCCTGTTGAATTTCTGCCATTTCTTTCTAAAATCCTGGGTGCTTTGGGAGATAAAAATCAAATTAACCAT
>NW_006408530.1:16002123-16003244 GCF_000296735.1 Chrysochloris asiatica
AATTCTAGGTTGTTTCCAGTTTCTTAAACATAAATACAGGACAAGAACATAGTAATTTTACAAACAAATAGACAATCTGACACAGTGGTTTAATAATTCAAGCTGTAAAATGGTATAATAATTTTATGGATCCATTCAAATGTTGTTATTCCCATCATCTAGATCGCACATTGGCCAAGCTGTATTACAGTAAAACACCATCTCCTTTGATGTTATAAGCGTGTACCCATATAGAAACCAGTTAGAATTACACTTTATAGCACTTTACTTTCTGATTGAGGCCTGTATTTTCTTTTAGATACAGAGATTAACCTTAACAGAAACAGAAGGGGCACTTTTAGAAAATTACTTCCTGTCTACCATGCCCTGATGTGCGCACCCAGAATAAAGCAAAAGGGGATCTCAAAGTGAAGGTGGAGGTGAGTGCAGGAGACAAAGGGCCAAAGACTCCCAAGAAAAGATTCTTGGCAGCTGCTAGGAGTGTTTGGTTACTGTGCTCCTGGGTCCACCTGTCCAGAGGCCAACAGGCCACTCATGGCAGTGCATTCACAACAGACAGATGGTGTCCAGACCTTGCTGTTTCATGAGGTTTTTCAAGTGTCTCTTAGCTCTGGAGAGTTTCGAACCAGGAGTCCATTCCACGCCAGCAGTGAGGACCGTCTCTTTAAGCCATATGAGATTCTCTACCAGCCCAGTACAAGGCACACTTACACACTCCTGCACAAAAGACTTCCTTTAAAAAAAAAAAAAAAATCATGACCATACATTCTAAGACTTTTGACTCACTATGAGAATTCCCCATATCACTTAGGTATTCCATAACTGGAGCCATAGAACCACACAGACCTGGAGTGACAAGCTGCACTTTGGCTATTTGCACTCAACAAATCACACAGAGTTTATGGCTGTTCCACCCCTCCTTAGAGTTCCTGTCTGAGGCCTGTAGGTGAGCTCTTGGAAGGGGATCAGACTTCCACTTCTGTCCATAGGGACAGGCTGACTGGGTTTAACCCAGGCCCTGAGGAGGCCATACCTGTGCCAGAAGTCCTGGCTGGTTTCTCTAGTTCAACTTCTCATTTTTGAGTACGGTCAGGAGAGGTGAGTGATGTGGCTGGCTGTCC
>NW_006408530.1:16006054-16039254 GCF_000296735.1 Chrysochloris asiatica
TGAGTCAGTACCAACTCATAGGGACCCTATACACAACAGAACAAAATATTTGCCTGTCCTGCGCAATCATTGCTATGCCTGAGCCCATTGATCCTGCCAGTCTGCCAATCTATATCATTGCGGGTCTTCCTATTTTTCTTCAACCCTCCACATTACCAAACATGATATCCTTCTCCAGGGAATGTCCTCTCCTAATATGTCCAAAGTATGAAAGACAATATCTGGCCATCCTGACTTTCAAGGAAACTTTTGGTTGTACTTCTTCCAACACAAATTTGTTTGTTCTTCTAAGCAGCCCATGGTACTATTAACATTTTCCTCCAACACTAAAACTCAAATACATCAATTCTACTACAACCTTCCTTATTTATTGTTCAACTTTCACATGCATATGAGATTATTGAAAATACCATAGCCTGGATCAGGTGTGCCTTAGTCCTCAAACTGACACCTTTCCTCTTCAACAGTTTAAAGAGGTCTTGTGCAGCAGATTTACCTAAAACAATACATCATTTGATTTCTTGACTGCTGCAAACATGAGTATTGATGATTGATTTGAGAAAATGAAGTCTTTGACAACTTCAATCTTTTATCATGATGTTGTTTATTGGTCCAGTGGTGAGGATTTTGCTTTTTATATATTGAGGTGCAAGCAATACTGAAAGCTGTGGTTTTGATCTTCATCAGTTAGTATTTTAAGTCCTCTTCTCTTTCAGCAATCAAGGTTATATCATCTGTATATCAGAGGTTGTTAATGAGTCTTCCTCCAATCCTGATGCCACGTTTTTCTTCATATAACTCAGCTTCTGAAATTATTTGCTCAGCATACAAATTGAATGCGTATGATGAAAGAATACAACCCTGGCACACACCTTTCTTAATTTTAAAGCATTCGATGTTCCGTTGTTCTATTCAAACAACTACCTCTTGGTCTATATACAGGTTCCTTAAGAGTACAATTAAGATACCTGGAATTGTCATTTCCCACAATGTTGTGTATAGCTTTGTATGAAACACAAAATCCGAAGCCTTTGCATAAAACACAAGTAAACATCTTTCTAGTATTATCTGCTTTCAGCCAAGATCCATCTGACATCAGCAACACTATTCCTCATTCTAAGTCCTCTGAATTCTGTTTGAACCTCAGGAAATTCTCTGTCAATGTATGGTTGCAGCCATTTTTGTATTATCTTTATCAAAATGTTACTTGCATGTGATATTACTGATATTGTCCAATGATTTCTGTATTCTGTTGGGTCACCTTTCTTTGGAATGGGTACAAATATGGATCTCATCCAGTAGTTGGCCATGTAGGTGTCTTCCAAATTTCTTCACTTAGATGAGTGAGTGCCTCCAGTGCCACATCAATTTGTTGAAAGATTTCGATTTATAATCTATCAATTCCCAGTGCCTTGTTCTCTGCCAATGCCTTCAATGCACCTTAGACTTCTTTCAGTATCATTTGCTCTTGGTCATATGTTATCTATTGAAATGTTTGAACATCGACCATTTCTTTTTGGTACAGTGATTCTGTGTATTCCTTCTACCATTCAAAAATTTGCCTATATTGTCCATATTTCAAGTTATTTCAAGGCTATATTGTCCATATTTCAAGGCTAAATTTTTCTCTTCAGTTCCCTCATCTTGAGAAATTCTGAGCATGTTCTTTCCTTTTGGTTTTCCAACTCCAGGTCTTTGCACATTTCATTATAATATTTAACTTTGTCGCCTTGAGTTAATCTGTGTAATTTTCAACTTTGCTCTTGTACCTCCTCATTTCTTCCATTTTCTTTAGCATCTCTATGCTGGAGAGCAAGTTTCAGTCTCTTCTGACATCCATTTTGGTCTTTTTCTTATTTCTTATCTTCTTAATGAACTTTTGCTTTGTTACCGTATAATGCTCTTGATGTCATCCAATAATCTTTTGGTCTTAGGTCTTTGGTGTCTTATGCATCAAATCTGTTCTTCAGATGATCTCCAAATTCAGGTGGAATATGTACAAGGTCATATTTTGGCTTTTGTGAACTTGTTTTGGTTTTCTTCAGCTTCAGCCTAAACTTAGATATGAGCATTTAATGGTCTGTTTACACTGTCTAAACCTTGCCTCATTTTGGCTGGTGATATGGAGATATTTTTCTACCATTTCTTTCCACAAATATAGTCAATTCATTTTCTATGTATTCCATCTGGTGAGTTCCATGTGTATTATTTTTAAAAGGTATTTCCAATGAAGAAATCATTGGTCTTGCAAAATTCTATTACACGATCTTCAGTATTGTTTCTATTACCAAAGCCATATTTTCCAACTGCTGTTTCTTCCTCTTTGCATTCCAATCACCAGTATTTATCAATACATCTTGATTGTGTGTTTGATCAATTTTAGACTTGAGAAATTGTCACAATTCTTCCATTTCTTCATCATTGGCTTTAGTGGTTGGTCCAGAAGTTTGAATAATAGTGGTATTAACTGGTCTTCCTTGTAGGCCTAAGGGTTTTATCCTATCACTGTCAGTATTGTGCTTCAAGACAGATCTTGATATGTTCTTTTTTATAATGAATGTGATGCCATTCTTCTTCAATTGATCATTCCTGGAATAGTAAATAATGCAATTTCTAATTCAAAATGGCCAATACCAGTCCATTTCAGCTCTTTAATGCCTAGAACATCAATGTTTATGTGTTACATTTCATTTTTGACAATTTCCAATTTTCCTAAATTCATACTTCATACATTTCATTTTCCTTTGATTAATGAGTGTTTACGATTGTTTCTTTTCATTTTGAATTGTGCTGCATCAGCAAATGTAGGTCCTAAAGACTTTATTCCATTTGCGTTATTATGGTCAACTCTACTTTGAGGAGGCAGTTCTTCTTTGTTGTACTTTGAGTGCCTTCCATCCTGAGGGGCTCATCTTCTGATACCATATTTGACAATATTCTGGTGCTTCAAAGCTCAATATTCTTGTGCTGTCTCACAGTGTTCCACTGCTATACATAAAGTTTTCAGTGAGTGACTAAATATTTGGAAGCAGTCTGTCTCATCTTCACCCTAGTCTGTCTTTGTCTGGAAGCTCAGCTGAAACTTGTCCACCACTGGTGACCCTACTGGTATTTATAATAGCTGTGGTATAACTCCCAGCATCACAGCAACACACAAGCCACCGCATCACGACAAACTGACAGACGAGTGGTTCACCCTCATATATAGAGAGATTTAGCTCAGGGAAATTGCTCATAAGATTATATGAGATATTAAGCAGGAGGATTCTCCTGACTCAGAGTTGCAGGGGTTGGTGAACACACTATTGACAGGTCAGAAAACAGGCTGATTGCTCACTCTCAATATCGGCAGGTTATATGGCAAGGCATTGGCTCAAGTCTGAAAAACTGAAACTCTGAATATGAAGAGTTAAATTCAGGGTCAAGAGCAAGCAAAATGCCAGAGAGCTTTGCCAGAATGTCCATATCAATTGTTTACACACACACACACACACACACACACACACACCGTAGTAAAATCCTTTTCAACAGATTGGCTCCTCAAAGTCGATCTCATCGCTGAGATTATATCAAATTTCATCACAGAGATGATTACATTGTATCAAATCACAAAATGGATGCTGACTATATCATACCTGCCAAACCACTGAGAATCCTGGCCCAGAAAGCTGACATACCTTACCCATCATACTATCCATCTATGATTACATTAATGTACTTATTAATATACTCAGTAAAATATATTGATTATGATAATACGAGAGAGCAGAATTCAGACTCTTTTTAAATTAAAAAGTGTTATTGGAAGTAATATTGAAACATTTAATGAGATGATGTAATACAAATTATTGGTAAATTATTAAATGTCTATTTTGTTTTAAGATCCATATGTGGCATAATTGAATCTTTAGGAATAACCTGCAAAAAGATCGTTTGAGCCCACCCAGTTTGAATCTTGGAAGAAAGACTTGATGGTCTGCTTCCATAAAATTTATAACCAAAAAACCCTAAGGAACAGTTCTACTCTGTACCACACGGGATTGCTGTGAGTAGGAAAACATATTTTGAAATGTTTTTATTGCATTTAGTGCTTTTGGAAATATATTATTAGTGTATTTGCCATTATTAATGTATTATTAGTGTGTTAAAGTGATATTAGAGGAATTTCTTTTTCCTAGGTAATATAATTTATAAATAAGAAGTAAAACAAATAAGCTACTTTCTTTTCCAATTCTTACCAATATATCTGTCATACAATTTTCCTTTGTTCTTTCTTATTGCTGTAAGTCACATATTAAAAAAGATAAGGAATGTTTATGACTGGAAGTGCAATCAAATTTAATAGAACTTTAAAGACAGTTGTTGTTGTTGTTAAGTGCTGTCGAGTCAGTTCTGATCCAGAGTGACCCTGTGTAGTATTTCCAAGTAGCAACTGGTGAGCTTGAACTTCTGATCTTTCAGTTCAAACCAACATTGCATTCTAGCACATTAACCCACAGTACCACACTAAAGACTCCTTGAAGACAGTAGTGGTGAACGTTTCAAAGAATTATATCTCTTAACATTCCCTAAGCTTTGGGTATACAGTTATGTTAGATCGATAGCATTAAAGGCCTTGAAAGACCTGAATTCTTCACATATAACTGTATCCACATCTTTTGCCCTGTGTCTTTGTAATTTGATTCAGAAAGTTGTCTAATTTTGTTGGGAGCAGCTGAGCTGAAGGTCCCTGACTTGGAGGTAGTTTAACTGAAGGATTGCAACTGAACAGTTGTGGTCTAGAAACTCGGGCTGCTTCCAAGTCAAAGTTCCCTCCCTGAGGAAGTTGCAGGGCTCCCTCATGGGAAAGAGAACTTACAAGATCTTTCCTTGTATTTAGCTATGTCCTTCGGCTCAGCCTGCACAACATTCTAGCTGCCCTAATCAGTGTTCCAGCTAGCTACCACAAGTTACAGCTTTTCTGATAAAGTTCCGCCTATTCCTGGCTCCTTCAGTACAAGATGTTCTTGTACTCCTTACCCCCTCAAGCACCTCCCCTTAAGCTGTGTATTTGATGAACTTGCTGCCTTGGTCTGTGCAGCAGTATCTCCATCAGAGTGACGCATCCTACCTGGTCCCAATTATGCTATTTTCAAATGTGTTTTGTGTTTTTCTTTTATTTCTCATCTGTTGCCCCTACTTGGGTTTAATCTCTCCATGCAGATCGAAGAGAAAAGCCAATTGTTGGACATGGCAGTTGGCCTCAGCAGTGTTGGCTCCAGCAGTTGTGTTGACTCCAGAATAATTTACCATTCCTTAAATCAGAACATAGACATTCAATTTACTCTGGCACTGTAGCATAAACACTGACTCCTCTCCACAAAGTTGGTGGTTCAAATTTACCAGTCACTCTTCAGAAACCCTATACAAGGTCCCTAAAAGGCAGAACCTATTTGACAGCACTTAACTACAACAATAAGGTTTTAACAGGCTTCATACAAAGTAGACTCCTGAAAAATGGCTTGCCAATTCCTGTTTCCTCCCTTGGTAACCAGCCGCATCAAGAGTAGAAGCCTGGAATAGCTTATCTAAAAAGGAGAGACCAGAATGAAATCATTCATGTCAATAGTATATTAAACCAGCCAGCAATGAGACTACTCAATAGCTGACCTCAGATCCACATAGGAAACCAGCAGATATGAGCAGAATCCCCAGTCTACCTTTAGACATTTAAGAACATACAAAAGGCTGTTGTATCAAGCCATGGAAGTTTGGGGATATTTGTTGAGCAGCAATAACTAACTAACTAATGATTTATACATTGTTTCTTTAAAAGCAACATAATCTCTAACTTTAATGTGGAATGTGTTACAGTCTGTACCAAATATTTCTTTAAGAACATTGAAATATTAAGATATTTTATCATCCCCACAATCTGATAAGGTGGATGATATTTAAATCAACATTTCAAAATGAGAAAATTGAGACACAGAAAAATTAAATCATTTTCCCAAAATCACATATGAGGTAATTCCTGTCCCTGAACCCAGGCAGATTCAATTTTGAGCATAGCTCTTTAACTAAACCACATTACCTCTTCAAGAAGAATTCAATATACTCATAGAGTTTTTGCACACATAGGTTAGAGTTGTGCTTCATTTGTTTTTCACAAATTTCTTCTATGTGCCTGATTTTCTACCATCTATATTTTTATATGAGATAATGAGATAGATCCCTGAATTGTTTCCTGCTATCCAAAATAATGCAATAAACAAATAAATACCATTTTATAAAAATTAGCCTGAATCTTGAATGTATATAACCTGCTCTAGAATTCTATGACTACAAACTCATGAATTTATGAAAAAATATCAATGCTCAATTTTATTTTTTTAAATCAACTATATTTCCCTCTTCTTTTTACTTTGATTTAATTCCATCACATTTGAAAATGATGCTAGGACAAGTTTCCTATCATACACCACACATGTGTGTTCTTTCCTTGACAGGACTGGGAGTCCATAGAGCAGTGAGCCTCGAGAAACACCCATTGGGGAATCAGACAGGAAATCCTAACACCTGACTGACTCCACCTGTTCACCCTAACTCATTCCAGGCACAGCTGAGGTGATTTACAGAGTATCATATCCACTTCCTCTGCAAGGACTATTTCATTGCTCCAGGGACTTTCTCTCCCCTTCCACCCCCCAACTTTCTGGAAGACTATTTCTCAATGTTTCCAGGAAGATATTTATTTACACCTTGTGATATCACTAAGGGAGAATGAAAAGAATATTAAAAATAATAACTGGGGAAGAGGAATGCTATGCTTTAAAATACTGTATTTTGGAAAGTGATTGGTTATATGTGAAGAATTGAGTCAACCCATCAGAATCAAGTGACGGTTGATCATTCTTTCCTACTCACCTCAGTGTGGAATACAAGAGCAAAGGGACACACATTGTATTTAAAGGGCAATAAATAAAAACCAAATAAAAAGAAATATTTTCTTTCACAGTTTATAGCTAACCTGCTGAATTTCTGACTCAGGGGTCATTTAATTAAATAATCGACATGAACAATATTAAACGATTTTATGATTAATAATAACATTTCATTGTGACATAGTGAATATGGTCAAAGTAAATCAACCCTTATTCTTCAGGCTTAAGTTAATTGTCCTTAGAAGGTTTTTTTTCCCAATTGCAAATAACCCTGACCACCCAACTAACCTTACTGACTTCCTTATGAGTAACAGGAGAGAAACTTGAAATAACATTTCCTCTAGTTGTGAAAAAACAGAGCCATACTCAAACTACAATCTTCATGACAAAATTATTATTGGCTGAATCCATATTAACACAATTTAGGGGTAGTTTGTTTTGCTATTCTGTTCCCTATCAAAGTAAAGCTTCATAGTAGGAAAATTTATGAAAGTGTGGAAAACAAGTTAGAGAATTAAAGGTAGATATGAATAGTTGCAATTATGAAAAAAAAAAAAAAAATAGAGTTCCATAATCTTTTGCTATCCAGAATCTCGTATCTTTCTGTTAGACAGCTTTCTTTGTTAGAATATCAGAAGACTACTTTTTAAAGGAATATGTGAGGATACAAAATATTCAGTAATACCCAATTTAATATATAAACACGCTTTCATTACAACCAACATATATTCTGATATTAGAAGTACAAATATTTTTAAAAGGGGTTGGGGGGGCTCATCCTTAAGTTGTGTTTTCTGTTGAGTCGGAGAAGTACATATACAAAGAAATGATTCCAATATTTTAAATATTGTAAAGAGAGTTTGTATCACAGTAGGGAAAGTTACTAACCGGATAGTATATTATTGTTATTGTTAAGTGCCATTGAGTTGGCTACTAATCCATAGCAACTCTGTATAGGGTGTCTAAGGAGTGACTGGTGAGCTTGAACCACTGACCTTGTGGTTCAAACTGACTTTAAAGTTCAGCACATTAACCCACAGCACCACATCAAGACTCTATCTGGATAGTATGAGTTAGAGTTTATCAATCAAACAGGGGTAATCCAAGCAGAGTGAACTGCAATATCATAAACCTAGCAAGGGGAGAGAATATGTCACATTCAAGATGTAGCCAGGAGTCCATTGTGGCTGAACCATACTTCAAGTGTAGGGAATTACTGATACTCATCTGAAAAGGTAGACTGAAATCAAGTGTGAGGGCATTCATTTTTGGCAGAACCTAATAAAGCCACATTTGTAAACTAGAATATTTGAAATAGAAAGGTAGTGAGTTTGTTTTTTAAAAAAAGTACTGAGAATTGCTTTGCAAAGTGACACGTCAGCAACATTCACTCCTCCAGAGTTTTGGAGTAGTATTAGCAACAATACTGAATGATTTAAAATTAAGAAAGGTGTGTGACAAGGTTGTATTCTTTCACCATACTTATTTAACCTGTATGCAAAGCAAATAATATAAGAAGCTGGGTTCTATGAAGAAAAACATGGCATCAGGATTGGAGGAAGATTCATTTACAACCTGCGACATGCAAATGATTCAACCTTGCTTGCTGAAAGTGAAGAGGACATAAAACATTTACTGATGAAGATCAAAGAGCACAGCCTTCGGTATGGATTGCATCTCAATATAAAGAAAACAAAAATCCTCACCACTGGACCAATAAACAACATTTTTATTAATGGAGAAAAGATGGAAGTTGTCAAGGACTCCATTCTTCTTGGATCAACTATGGGAGCAGCAGTCAAGAAATCAAACAATGTATTGCATTAAGCAAATCTGCTACACAAGACCTCTTTAAAGTGTTGAAGAGCAAGAATGTCAGCTTGAGGACTAAGGTGCACCTGACCCAAGCCATGATATTTTCAATAACCTCATATGTATGCGAAAGCTGAACGGTGAATAAGGAAGACTGTAGAACAATTGAAGCTTTTGAATTATGGTGTTGGAGGGGAATATTGAAAGTGCCATGGGCTGCCAAGAGAACCAATGGATCTGTTTTGAAAGAAGCGCAGCCAGAGTGCTCCTTGGAGGCCAAGATGACCAAGCTTCATCTCTCATACTTTGGACATATGTCAGGAGGGACCAGTTGCTGGAGAAAGATACCATGTTTGGTAAAGTGGAGGGTCAGAGAAAGATAGGAACACCCCCCAGCGAGATGGATTGGCCAAGTGGCAGCATCAATGGACTGAGCGTGGTAACAGTAGTGAGGTTGGCCCAGGATCAGACATTGTGCATAAGGTCGCTGTGAGTCGGTGCCGACTTGATGGCATCTAACAACAACAACATTGGCAACAAAAGAATCTAGAACAGCCTCACATGGGAGTCGTGGTTGTTGTGCTGTTGGTTACTGCGCTGGACAGCAAGGCTGGTTTGAACCACAAGGTCGATGGTTCAAGCTCACCAGTTGCTCAACTCAACGGCACTTAACAACAACAACAAACACATGGCATAACGCATCCACACAAAAACTAAGTCTGTGATGGAGATCTGACTATCAACCGCAAAGTAAGTAAAAAAAAGAAAGGGTGGGTTATGGATCGTCATACAATTACAATTACTGAAAGTTAAGATATATTTGTTGTGTCCTGTCAAGTCATTTACTACTCATAGCAAATCTTTATAGAGTTTCCAAGAGCAGGCAGTGGGTGTCAACTGTTGGCTTTTAAGTTAGTAGTTCAGTGATTCTACCACAGCACCACAAACATTGAGATAGTTGTAAATAAATTATCCTTGCAGGAGGGTTGACCATGTTGAACGAGATTGAATTGGATTGGATCACTGGAAGTTTATTGTGTTTCGCTTTCATTCCCTAGTCACATTGCCAGTACATTGTCCTTTTGCCACATAGTAGAGTTAGACACTTGTCAAAATACATGTTTGGAAGAGCATTCTGGATAGTTTTGAGAGTTCATTACAAGGTACTGTCAAAGAGACAAAGGGAAATATGTGAAGCAATTATATAGTTTGAGTAAAAAGCTAAAATTTAATTATAATTATGAGTCACCCCAAAAATAATAAGACTGACTTTAGATTTGTCTTGAGTAACATGACTACTTATTATTTTTATTGATAAAATAGTCTGCAATTTTTCTCTTGTTGAAGTGACCTTGATTTAATTATTATAGTAAGGATAATTATAATTAGGATAATTCCTAGTGAAATTTTTAATTTTCTAAAAAATTAAGGCCAGGCTCTCTCTATCTCCATTATTTAATTGAGTCATATTTGTATCTTTGAAGATTTTTTTCATTTGGAATCCTGGTGTTATAAAGAAACAAAAGCTTTTCCTGATGAGAAAATTAATGTGACGTCAGATGATAGCCTTTTTATAAAGAAGAAAATGACACTTCAGCAAATTATTTTATCCCCTTTACCTAGCTTATTCCTTTTGAAGCTATAGTTTATTAGTTTGCTATAGTCAAGTAAAGGTGCTCTGGTAGCATAGTAGTTACGAAACAGGCTACTAACCTATAAGTCAGCAGTTTGAAACTGCTAGCAATCCTGTGGGGGAAAAAGATGAGGCTTTCTGTTCTTGTAAAAATTTACAGCCTTGGAAACCTTATCCAGGCTTGTTATGAGTCGAAACTGACTTCAAACCACATAACCACCACCTCTACCAGAGTCAAATAATGAGTCTTGGTTTGTCCTTATAGGATAAGCAATGGACTATTAACCACAAGGTCGGGGTTTCAAACCCACCAGCTGCTCCTCAGAAACCCTATGAAGAGTCGCTCTAAGTCAGAACCAACTCATTTTACAACAGTAACACCTTCAAATAATCGAAAGCACACAACATTCTAGAAAAAAAGGTCAAGGCGATGTATTTAAATAAAGCTTTCACTATTTTGTCTAGCATATTGTTATGTGCTTTGGAGTCATTTCTTGACATATGACGAAACTGTATATTGTTTCTAAGACTGTAAATGTTTACATGAACAGAAAGCCTCATCTTTCTCCCTCAGAGAGGCTGTTGCATTTGAATTGTTGATCTTGTGCTAAGCAGCCCAACACATAGATCACTATAACACCAGAACTCCTTATGGTGTTGTTGTTGCTGTTATTGAGTGCCATGGAGTCGGTTCCGACCCATAGCGACCCTGTACAGGGTTTTCGAGGCTGTAAATCTTTACGGGAGCAGAAAGTCTCATCTTTCTCCCGCGGAGCGGCTGGTAGTTTAGAACTGCTGACCTTGAGGTTCACAGCCCAATTCGTAACCACTATGCTACCAGAGCGTCTTTGAATATATAAATTTATTCTACTTTGTTAAAAGATAACTATATCCATCTCATACTTATCTATCAATGTAGTGTTCCAAAGATAACACATTAACACATTTACCTTGCATTATCAAATAATGCAATTGTTTAAAATGATTACATTTTACTCCTGTCCATGAAATAGGTACATGTTTTCATATTTGTTTCTACAATCTAAAAGCATGATCTCAGAAGATTGCAATTTAAAGTGTTTAAGAAGATGATGCAAAAGAAACAAAAATATTCAAGTCTCATTTAAAAAGCAGAAATCATATTCATGGAAAAGAAGTTTTATGGGAATAAGTGCTTTTAAGAAATTTATCCCAATTTCTGCTTCTGCTGGTTGATATGCTTAGAGTGTACTGATCATAAATAATAAGGTTTAAAATGAAAGGTTCTTATAAGAAACTCACTAATTATTCCTTTAAAGCATCAGTATAGATTTCTAGTACCCACAATCATTCTCTTTTGACTGTCTGTTTCTTTTTTTTCTATTTAAATTGTGGATGCCATTAAAGAACACAATAAGGTTATATAATAGAATTTAAACACACTTTATTGTAACAATATAAGTTCCATGTACAGTTATAAGCAATATAGCTGTACTTAATAATTTTACTTACAAGCATAATTGTGGTATCAAATTAGTAATTTTCACAAAGTACTTGCATTAGAAATTTGTGTGATGCAATATATTTCAATTCTCAGTTGCACAGGAAGATAACAATTTGTTTAATAGGAGGACTGGGGATAGGGTTCATACTCTTGGATCTGATTGTCCGGCTTTGTGCAATGCTTACAGTACTAGTCGCAGAATTGTAAAGCTTGAAGAGACCTTAGAGATCAAATAGTCCAACAACTTCATTTCATAGGAAAGACAGTAAAAGTAAGGCAAGTTATTTTACTTGAACAATGTGACGTAGTAAGTTAGCAACAAATCTAAAATAAAAGTCACTTAACTTTTTAAGTGTTGCTGTGGGTTAATGTGTCAAACTGCAAAGCTGTTTGAACTGCAACGTTGGCAGTTCAAACTCACCAGTTGTTCCTTGGAAACCCTTATACAGGTTTGCTATGGGTCAGAAAGGACTCGGTGGCACTTAACAACAACAACAACTTTTTAAGACTGTGAAGGGAGGTTGTGGCAAAAGATATAGATTTGGAAGTCTCATGCACAGAAATGCGTTTCAAAACATTTTAGTGTACACAGTAACCAAATGTTTAAGAGGAAGAGCATCTCAATTTATCTGTTCAGGAGAATGCTGATTAAATAACAAGGAAACAGAAGAGGTACGGAGTTTGCCATACCGACCAAAAAATAATGGCTAGTTACTTAGCAAGTAACCAGCCCTGGTTACTCAATGGCTAAGTGTTCATTTCCTTCCAGACAGAAGTTTCAACCCACACAGCGGCTCCATATGAGAATGCTCTGCCTCCATGCAGATTATAACCAAGAAAATTCCGTGGAATTTTCATGGAATCACTAAGAGTGGTAAATCGAATTTAAGGCACACTACAAGTACTAGTGTGGCACTGTGGGTTAATGCGTCCGACTGCAAAGCCATTTGAACTGCAAGGTTCGCGGTTCAAGCTCACCAGCCGCTCCTCAGAAACCCTTACAGGGTCGTTATGGGTCGGAATCGACTGACAGCACTTTACAACAAGAAGAGCTGTTGTGGCATTGTGGGTTAATGTGCCCAGACTACAAAGCCATTTGAACTGCAAGGTCGGTGGTTCAAGTTCACCAGACGCTCCTCGGAAATTATATAGGGTCGCTATGGTCGGAACTGACTTGACGCCACTTAACAACAACAACAAACAAGAACTGCCGCTGTGGGTTAATGTGCTGGACTTCAAAATCGGTTTGAACTGACGCGATGGCACTTAACAACACCAATAAGAACTGCATATATCATATGCTGCTGAAAACTAATGTAATAAATGCCAGTTTATGTGATCATTGGATTTAGCAACATGGGAATCATCTTTGGGTTCCCTGACATTTGCTCTTTAGTGGGGTGTTTTTGTTAAGTGCCTTAGAATCAGGTCAAGCTCCGCAGACCTTGAGGCTCAAGTAGACTTTGCTGCAGGGAAATGAAAAGTTGAATGCTGTCTTCATTGAACAACTTCTTAAAGTTAGCACTTCCAGTAACTAAACCAGAAATCAAGTTTCAATTTCTATGGGCAACGAAGGGGGGGGTCACATGCATGATGCTTTTGTTTGTTCTTCCCCACCCACCCGTGGGGTGGGGTGGCAGAGTGGGAGAGGGTGGCAGTGGCACTATAGGTTAACTGAGCATCTTAGATTAAAATTTGTTCTCAATTTTATAAAATTTGTTCTCCGGAAAATGGGGAACCAAGCTCCTCTTAATTCTCCATTCTGTCTTAACCTAAAGACCTGGCCAAACGCTCAGAAAACATTCCATGCTTCCCTTAGCAAAACTGTCACTGTGATCCTCCACGTCTAAAGCAGTCCACCTTAAAGACTTGTTTCTTTTAACAGAGAGCTCATCAATATCTGCACAGCCTCGCCGGCAGCTAGGAGGCCCGTCCATTAATGAAATGTTAATGACTGAATTAGACCTGTAATAACTGAAGTAGAATGCACTGCTGTGAGTCCATTAGCATCAGCAGACCCTGCTGAGGTATAAGTAAACACTGCACAAAATGAGAAAACTTTCAGGCAGAGGAGTTCTAAGGGTAGTACAGGTGTTTTCAGATGGAAAATGACATTTCTCAAAATATGATTAGTTTATTTTGTAAAGCTAATCCCATTAGCTACATATTCTCAGACACAAAAAAGAAATGCCAGATGAATGTTGTAAAGGAGTTTTTTGACTTATAACAAATCAATATTGCACAACTACTTTCACAAAACTTTTAAAGTATAATTTATATTTGTCAGGTGTGGCTCTGTAAGATAAGCACTAGCTGGCAAGGTCATTTGAATTGAAAAATCTGTGGTTCAAGCTCACCAGCCGCTCCTCAGAAATTATACAAGGTCATTTATGAGTCAGAAACTATTGGATGGCACTTAACAATTATTGCAAACACCATTATTCTTCAGTTTCTCCTGACCTGTTCTTTTACTGTTTTGTTTGTGTGTTTTCTTGTACTCCCCTCTTGTAAACTTTTCTTGATTTTTTACTTCAAGTGATTGCTGAATACCACCAAGTTGTTTTCAAGAAAGGGAAAAATATACAGAGATTTAAGATATATTTTTAACTTTGATTAATATAATATCATTGTGGAATTCACTTCTGAGATGTAAATATAAATCATAGTGTATACAAAGTGAAAGCTGCTATGTATTAGCATCTAGCTCAGTCAATAATATATTGTTCTTGTAATAAGCTAGAAGATTTACCATTTTTATTTAAACATATATTGTAATTCAATAATACTTGAATTGGAGCAACTTGATGTGAAGAAAAAATAATTTCTATCTCAAATTATTATAAAAGACAGACTAGTATGAATAATTCTATTAAGTTTCTTTATTGCATATACTGTGAGTCTTATTATTGTCCCATTTTCATATTTGGATCCCTAACCACAGTTAAACATAATTTATATATGGTTTGAGGATTGAACTTCAGGGTTTAGTAATCATATATTTTAGAAATACAAATAAAAAGCTATGGAAATCATATTAGTGGTTTTGTTAAATAAAATGTTTTTATGTATCAAATAAAGTAGTTTGTTAATGTGTATTGCAGCTTATGTTTAACCTCAAAGGTTTTCCTAGGTCTTTAGTTGCATTTACTATTATAAGACCTATATGAGCTGTAACCTACTCAACGACAGTCTATAGTTGTGTGACACTAGACAGATTCTTTAACTTTTAAGACTTTTTTTTTTAATTCATAAAAGAGAACTTATAAAGGTCAGCATATACAGTTACTTAAGTTTCACATTTGTATGTACTTAAAAATTATATAATTATAGTTTCTGATGTATTAAACATTGAGGTACAAATAAACTTTGGAGATAAGCATGGAAATAAAAGAAGTATTAAAAATCTGTCAGACAACTCTTTACTACAAAAAGGAAAAAAGCCATATCAGGGGAACACAAATTCATAGATAAAAAACAAAAATCATCTACATGAGTACAAAGTAAATATTTTAACAGAATTCACAAAGACAACAAATTATAAAATATATTTGTTTGAACAAACTGTATAGTAAAGGCCCTGAAGATATCACATTTGAAGGAACAAATAAAAATATCAACATATTTCTTTTGTAAAACCTAAAGATAAATGTACTATGTTGTTGTTAAGTGCCATCGAGTCGGTTCCGACCCATAGCGACCCTGTACAGGGTTTCCGA
Organism: Chrysochloris asiatica; assembly: GCF_000296735.1. NCBI lineage: Eukaryota > Metazoa > Chordata > Mammalia > Afrosoricida > Chrysochloridae > Chrysochloris > Chrysochloris asiatica. Next base: position 16,021,622 of record NW_006408530.1, read on the forward strand.
GGGTGTAAATCTTTACGGGAGTAGAAAGCCTCATCTTTCTCCCGCGGAGCGGCTGGTAGTTTCGAACCGCTGACCTTAAGGTTCGCAGCCCGATTCGTAACCACTACGCTACCAGAGGTTACGAATCGGGCTGCGAACCTTAAGGTCAGCGGTTCAAAACTACCAGCCGCTCCGCGGGAGAAAGATGAGGCTTTCTACTCCCGTAAAGATTTACACCCTCGGAAACCCTGTACAGGGTCGCTATGGGTCGGAACCGACTCGATGGCACTTAACAAAAACAACAACAACAAATGTACTATGCAAATGATTTTATCCTTAATTTACATGTTTTAGCTAACTTTAGATCTTAAAACAGCACATCCACAAACACACACCATCTTGGTTCTTAAAATCTGTGAGTTTTCTTATCAAAATTAAAAAATAAATGTTTTGTATAGTATTTTCAAAAAGTAAACATGACACCTGAGTTGAAGTTCAGACCAGACAATAAATTGTCTTGCAAAGATAAGGTCAGTGAAAACAGCAGCACCTAATAGGAAGCATCACGTTGATTAAACTAATAAAATACTCTTCTACATTCAGGACTTCTAGAGTCTGAAAAAGTGCTTTACAATTTTAAGTGGATAAGAAAGAGAAATTCATCAAGCACAAACAAATACATTAGAGGTATTCTCTGAAAGCACCAGAGATCAAGTAGAATACGTCCTGGAAGTATAAATACCATTATGAATGACTACAAAATTATGCTATTGGTGTATTAAGTGCTGTCAAGTCACTTGCAACCCTGTATAAGGTTTCTGAGGAGCTGCTGGTGATCTTGAACAGCCAACCTTGCAGTTCAAATCGACAGCACCAGGACAAAATTATAAACTCATAAAAATCACTTGGGAGTCCTGGTGTGGCACTATGGGTTAATGCGCTGGGCTGCAAAGTAGATTTGAACTGCATGGTTGTTAGTTCAAGCTCACCGACTGATCCTAGGAAACCCTGAACAGGGTCGCTATGGGTCAGAACTGACTCCACAGCACTTAACAACTACAAATATCACTTAAAATTATAATAGTGAGTTTAAAGCCAATTTGAAATAATGTTATGAGATTTGAATGAAATCTCAGGATTTAAGAACAGAATTTTTTCCTGAATAATTAAAGGTCCCTGAAGCAAACTTCAAAAGGCTTTCAAAATGTAAAATGTTTCTCCCAAAGTTATTTTTTGTCTTTAGTTAAGTATTAGTTATTTTGAAAATTAGTCAATAAATTATCATTAACATTTTATTCAGTACAAATATTATGAAAAAAATCTAAATATAAATACTACTACTGTTTTTCTATAAACTTCCATTATATATATGAGGGAAGACTCAAAAAGTTTGTGGAAAATGGAATTAAAAGATAATAAGATAATAGAATATTTCCACAAACTTCCTTGAAGCACATATATATGGTATTATTAGGTGCCATCGAGTCGGTTCTGACTCATGGTGAACCTAGGTTCAACAGAAGAAAACACTGCTAAGCCTTTACACTTGGGTTCTTTGCTTTCCACACACAGCCATGAGCTTTTTTTTTTTTTTTTTTTTTTTTTTGGCTCTGAGAAGCAGCATTGTTGTTGCTTTATTGTTAAGTGTCGTAGAGTGGATTCTGACCCATAGGGTTTCCAAGGAGCAACTGGTGAGTTTGAATCACCAACCTTGCATTCAAATGACTTTGCAGTCTGACTCATTAACACACAGTGCCACACCAGGACTCTGAGAAGCAGCTGTAATTGATGAAACAAAATAGTTATTGCAAGCATGAACAAAGTTAGAAATAGAAAATCCTGGGCCCTACCACAAACATGCTGAACCAGAATACTTGGGGCAAAGAGCCCATTTTTGCAAAAATACCTCACAGGTAGTGACAGTGTGTAGGATTTAGTCTTTAGAGTTTTGTAGGCTTCTGTTGAAATTTCAACTGGTTTATTTCCTGAATGTTAGTGCCTTCATGTGAAAATATATATTAGCTCGCAGAAATTTGTGAAGAAAAAATGAAATTATCCATATAAAGAGCACAGTGAAAGTATGAATTCAACAATGATTTGGCCCTTCCTTTCCTCAGAGCTTGTAGTGAGTCTGGGTGTTTGTAATGATGCACTAGGGAAAATAGTCCTGCTTTCAGATAATATATATATTTTTTCTGTTACCTTTACTTCTTCCTCTTCCAGAATTGGTCTCCTTTGCCCTCCAAAAAAAAAAAATAAAGAAATGTATTAATGTCCTAGCTCCTAGTACCTATGAATGTGATCTTGTTTGGAAATAAGACTCGGATGATGTTTTCAGCTAACATGAGGTCAAACTGGAGTAGGGTGGATCTTAATTAAATTTGATTTACCTTCTTATAAAAGAGAAGCAATGCAGAGAGAGACACATAGGGATACATGATGGCAATGTGAAGAGGTAAACAGAATTGGAGTGATGCGTCTACAAGACAAGGAACACTAAGGCTTGTTAACCATCACCAAAATCTAGGAGAACAACATGAGCCAGATTCTCCTTCTGAGACTCCAGAAAGAACCACACCGGTTAACATTTTGATTTTGACTCCTATTCTTTAAAACTATGATACAGTATACTTATGTTATGCTACCCAATTTGTGGTACTTAACTGTGTCAGCCTTAGGAAATCAATATGATGTAGAGCAATGAAAAAAAAAACATCATTGGGTTCCTAGGAGAGCATTGCAGCTCACAGCCATCTAGTACATAATGTGAAAAGCTACCTCTTCATCCTGTCTTTCTCTATGCTTTGCCTTCTTTGTTTACTTTATGAGAAGTATGAGGGTGATTTTAAAAGTTTGTGAAAAGTAGAATTACACAACAATGGGATATTTCCTACTAAACTTACATTTTTTGAGAGCAGGAGATTCACAACACATAAAGACAAACTAGCCAGTACATGGGAGGTGCTAAATATAATTTTATAAGAGAATAGATGAATGAGTGAAGCAGCTATTTGATTAACTAGAATAACTTATTCTCCATTCATTATTTATTATGTGTGGTGTAGTGAATTATTTAGTGCCTCTTTTACCAGTACTTTGTGAACTCCCACCAAATGACTTTTTCCTGATGTGTCTAGGTAAGAGAAGGTGAGCAAAGATGTTGCTAGACTATAGAATTATGTTGTGAGTAGTTGTTAACAGGGCTAATTGTGATTGGTCAATTGTGCCATCCTACTGAACCATTTTAGAAGCAAGGGGTGGGGTGATAATCTCATTATATCAAGGGAAAAGAATCAGGAGAGAAACATATCCTTTGTATCCTGAGATTCCTGTGCACTGAACATTGGAGGAGTAGAGACAAGTGGCAGAGAAGCAGCGGCATCAGAACCAAAAATCAAATGGAGTAGTGGTCTACCCAGGCCATGGAGCAAGTAAAGCTGAGTGACTTTGGGCAGAAGGTTCATTTGTGGAATGGAGTACTTCCAGGTACTTAATTGAGCAGCTAGGCTTGCTGACCTGTTGAGTTAGAGCCAGTGTTTTAGGACTGAGTAGAGTGTCCTTTGGACATTTATCAGTAACCCAAAAAGAACTTTGTAACATTGAGAAGGGCAGAGGCCAGGCCAAGGGTCAGACAGAGGCCTCCCTGCAGAAACAACTGGGGAGAGGTTGTCCTGACTAGAACAGTTTGTTTTTATGTGTTGTTAAACTGCTGCTCTCAAAAAGAAAAAAAAAAAAAAAAAATTAAGCCTAAAAGGAAATATCCCATTGCCATTTAATTTGTTTTTCACAAACATTTTGCCTGAATACATAACTGAAAAGGGTACACATATAAATATGAGTATCCCATGACTCTGATAAAGAGCTATACGGAGATGGTCTTAGAGGAGTAAACAGAATAAACAATGAAAACTTCAAATGGAAAATGATCCGTTGGTCAATAAAGGAAGGAGTAGATATGGACAAAGTAAAGTAGAGCAATGGTTAGTAGTGAAATACATTTTAAAAAAAAAAACACCTTTTTTTTTGTTTTGCAAGGTCATTGACTTCTTAATAGTTGGGAAAATAAATGGATCACCATAACACCAGCCAAAGAAATGGGGATGATGCCTTTGTAGGAGATATTAACTAGGCTTGTATGAGTTATAATGCATTCAATAAAGCTTCTGAAACTGTTAGGAGATTGAAAAAGAAAACTAAGCAAATAAAGTTTCAAGGCCTTGCATGTCCATTCGAAAAAGGAAAGAAATGAGATAGATTGCAGGGGATGTGCAGGGATTATGCATTTTAACCTAAGAAATTTTAGTGGCTTTTCCTGGATATTTACATGATCATTTATTTCATCTAACTTTTATTAGACATATGTTGGAGAAGCTACTTTTGCTATTTTTCACTTGTTTTGATGAGTATTCATAAATACTGTGTATAGGCCCTACTCTTTTATTTACTTATGTTTTTAATATAAATGACCTGTCCATCTCTCTTCAGGGCAGAAAGGATACCCAGAAGCACCTAAGGATTGAGATTTCAGTTTTTACAGGTTATTTGGGCAGGGATTGACATTAACATTAAAGTCAAGGCCATGAAAATTCTATAATAGCAGCTCCCAGCTTGCTTGCAATTACTACCACCTGGCAAATGTTTTTAAATTTCAATGTCCAAAGAGCACTTTAAACCAATTAAATCAGATACTTTAAGAGTAATAGCCAGGCATCATTGTTTTTGGAAATTCCCAAGGTAATTCCAATAAACTGCTAATGTAGAAAACTACTAGTTTAAAAGTTTTCCTGTTCCTCTCAGAGTTTAAAGACTGTATATTTATCTTATAATGTAGAAAATAGAATTTAAGAAAAACTATTCCTTCAAATTTAAAGTGAGTAGCGTGTCTTTGTATACCAGAATGCATCCATGAATCTAATTCTTTTACTTGGTGGTGGTGTGTCCAGGAATCAGTTCCAACTCATAGCAATCATACATAGGGTTTCTGAGGCTACAAGTCTTTATGGGAGTAGAAAGCCTCATCTTTCTTCCGTGGAATAACTGGTAGTTTCAAACTGGTGACTTTGAGATGAGAAGCCCAACTCATAATCACTGTGCTACCAGAGCACCTTAATTATTTTACTAATTTAATGCTTATTTCAAAAGTTCCAATTTACAGATATAAAATTATCTTAGGCATTATCCACAAAACAATATATTGACATTCAAAAACTTAACTGGCAATATAACCATAACTTTGGGTACCTGGCTAAGTCATGACCTTAATTGGTCAACACGGTTTCCAGTTTTTGAGTTAGCTGTTATGTAACTGAAACATAAAAAACAGAATATCTTCTGTGTAGAACATTCAGTATTAAAAATTTGAAGTAAAAGTAAGTTTATAAAATTGTCAACTTTATTATTAATTGCTTTTGTACCCAAACTTGAATCAACAATGTCTTAATTTTATGTCACTTTCACAAGGCCTACTCTGGTAGCGTAGTGGTTACGAATCGGGCTGCGAACCACAAGGTCAGCAGTTCAAAACTACCAACTGTTCTGTGGGAGAAAGATGAGGCTTTCTGCGCCCATAAAGGTTTACAGCCTCAGAAATCCTATACAGGGTCGCTATGGGTCAGAACTGACTCCACGGCACATAACAACAACAACAACAGTATTGTAAAGCACCTAATCTATTGAGAAGATAATATTCTTTCTTTCTATTTTATTGTTTAGGGTGAGTAACTATTAAGAGGGATCTGGTATAAGATGGCTTGGTCTTAATTGGAATTCATGACAGTTATTCTCTGTCTTCTTGGTATATCAGTTTATTAGGTACTCTAGGGTCCTTGCTGTTCAATAAGTTCAACTGGAAGGCAAGAACCGGTCCTTCTCACTTGAACTTTTTATGACATATATTCTAGATCTGTGACAAGTAGAAATAATTGCATTTAGAGAAATTTGATGGTGATACATTTCATTTGCTATACACCAAATGTGGGAAGAATAAACAAATTATGTAGGTTTCCCAGAAGAGATGGGAAAAAGTGCTTCCTGCAACTGTGCTTTTTATAATTGCAGGTTATACCAATTTCCATAACATTTCTGTTGCTGAAGGTCTGCGGTCTGCTCAACATTGATTTAAAGCATTCAGATTGTATTAAATATGTAAGTTCTATGGAATAAAATAAGATGTGCATATAATTAAAGATTCTGGTGCGTGTTTTTCGACAAAATGCTATTACTGCAATTTAAACAACAACATCAACAACAACAAACAAACAAACAAACAAACAAAAACAGGAAAAAAAGAGCTGGATGCTAAACTCCAAACACCAAATGCTGCATAAATCAAAGCTTAAAATCTGACTGGTAACAGAAGGACCAGATCCATGTATATAAACTGATGGAGGTGTGGTTTCCAAAGCCACTCAATCCACTTGTATACACAGTGCTTGAATTTATTGAGCTTTGCAGCAGTGACCATTTGGTTTTATGGCTCAAGCTTTGTTTCCTTGAGAGTTTCCCAGTCTGTCTCCTCTTGAACAAACTACAAGATTTGTATACTTTTTAAAATCTAAGCCATTTCATTCCTCTTAGACTTTCTCCTTTTAAGGTACGCTGGATTTTAATTCATGTTAGTGCCAATAAAATTTGGCATACTCTGATTCTAAGATTTGAGATTTCTTTCCACATAGGTCTTGTGTAACAATTATCTCTATATACTGAAATACAAAATAATTGGACATAAAGAATCATTAAAGGTTCATCCAAGTTATCTCCCCAGTTTCACACATAGATACCCATCAACAGAGAACTGAACTTCTCAAAGTTGTCTTCACTTCACCGAAACAATCAATCCAAGATTTAGCTAAACCAATCATTTTAACTGGATGCAACTATTTAGTTATTCTTAGCTCCTAAATTATGAACAGAGGTATTGGGTTATATAGAATGAAGGGGCTGGGTTGAGGAAAAACAGAAAATAGCTACTTCGTTGCTGTTCTGTCATTTTGACCCATATTATACCTGTGGGATTTATATTGACATTTGATGCACATTTTCTGATATGCACATTTGCTTTGAGACATTCTGTACAGTCTGAGAATGTTAATTGATGTTGTATAAAACTTGATTGTTCAGAAGTGTCAACTTTATGTATGTGTTTATGCCTTAGTTACAGTCCTTGGAAGGTTTTCTACTTGCAGACAGTGGGCAAAAATGACAATCTTTCCTATACAGTGCTTTTCTGCTCATATGCTGAAGAATTTGATTGACTTTTTTCTAAATTTAATCTATCCTGTTGCATATTAGACTACTTTGTACTTATTAGAACCCAGGAGCAAAATAGTGTTGATTTTTAGACATATTTTTATTCCAGGCTAAAAGAGGTAAAGTAAAGGCTGTAGTTGCTTTCTTTTCTCCTATCCTAATCCGACTTCTCTTCAAACATTTGCATCAGAAAACTGTGTTGTTGTTAAGTGCCATTGAGTTGTTTCCTACTCATTGTTGTTGTTGTTGTTATGTGCCATGGAGTCATTCCGACTCATAGCAACCATGTACAGGGTTTCCAAGGCTGTAAATCTTTACGGGAGCAGAAAGCTTCATCTTTCTCCTGCGGAGCGGCTGGTAGTTTTGAACTGCTGACCTTGAAGTTCACAGCCTGATTCGTAACCACTATGGACCCTATATAGGGTTTCTGAGTAGTGGCTGGTGAGTTTAGACCACCCACCTTACAATTAAAAATGGCCTTGTGGTCCAGTGCTTATCCATTGTCTCAGATTCCAAGAGTCTGTCCAACAGTAAGACTTGTCTTTTTTATGATTTTGAGTTTTGTTCCACATTTTTCTCCCACGGTATCCAGAAATTTCTAAAGAATATTTTCAGAGGTGTTGGTAGTGGTAGTTGGGCACCATCTCGTTTTTCTAGTCTGATGATAGTGAAGACTGATATTTACATGGTCAGTTAATTCTTTGCACTAATTGTTTCTATGCTTCTTTGATTTTCTTTCCTCCCAAATAGAGAAAGACCAATAGTTGAACCTTAGTTGGTCACTCATGAGTTTTTTAAGATCCAGTCACTGCTCTCCAAAGTAGGATGTAGAACATTTTCTTTGTGGATTAATTTATGCCAGTTGATCTTGGTGTGCCTCAACCCTGTGGTTCTGAGTCTCTGGGTTCTGTAACACATTCTCTCCAGGTGTTTGAATATGTGTAAGCAATTTTCATAACTTTGCACCTGTATACATCACAACATTCAAATAGATATTTGTAGTAAAGGAAACACACATGTACAAACATCCTCCATGAAATTTACTATACATTTGTGGGTATAAACCTTATTTGCCTCTCACACCTGTTCATAGTGCCCCACTTTTGCAGAACTGTTTATGTAACAGTATTTACCTATGTTGCCATTAACTCTTGCAGAAGACAACACATAACAGCAACAATGGCTGATGATTATGAGCATTTTTCATGTTTGTTGGCTACCTGAGTGTCTTCTTTAGAGGTGTCTGTTCATACCTTCAAGCATTTATTAATGAGATTGTCTTTCTCTTGTGGAGAAGTTGAAATTTTCTATAGATTTTTTAAAATTAGTCTCTGGTCCAATGGCATTGTCAAAAACTTATAAGGTGTGTGTTTTTTTGTGTAAAAATATTACTTAGAAAAATGAAAAATGTATAAACTTGTTGATACGGTATTCTTTTCAAGAATCAATGTTTTAGAATATATTTCAAGGTTTTTTGTTGTTGTTGTTCTTAAGTGCCATTGAGTTGGTTCCTACTTATAGCTACCCTGTGTAGAATTTACATGGAGTGGGTGGTAGGTCTGAACCAACCTTGTAGTTAATAGGCTAGTGCTTATTCTACAGTGCCACACTAGAATTTGCTTTTCTATTGGTTAAAATTTGCACACATTTGTATTATTTGTTTTAGTTTGAAAACAAAATAAGGATTTGGTCAAAAAATATAAATAACATCTATCTAATAAAGAACTGGAGACATTCAAATTGGTCTAATTGAATAGAAAAATCTACCTGAAAAGTACATTTATATATTTACCAATATTCATAAACTATATATAAAATAATCACTCATTTCTAGATCATTAATCTGTGGTAAAATACTTAAAAATACTACTGAAAAAGCAACACAATGTTTGTTGTTGTCTAGAGCTTTCAAATTTGCTCTGACTCATAGCCACCTTATGTAGGGTTTCTGAGGAGCGACTGGTGAGTTTGAACCACTGACCTTAAAGTTCAAACCTGCCTTGCAGTCGAGTGCTTATCCTGCAACACCACTTATGACTCTTAATTACTAAGATAATTTCTCATATAGAGTGTGAAATGAACCAAATATTATGCTTTGTTGTTGTTAAACTCTGTCAAGTAGAAACCAACTCCTAGCAACTCTATATAGGGTGTCCAAGGAGCAGCTGGTGAGTTTGAACTGCAAACCGTGTGATTTAAGTGACCTTGTGGTTCAGTGCTTATCCTACAGTGCCATACAATGACTCCAAAATTCCACTAAGTTCCTTTTAAAAAACTCTGACATACTTGGAAAACTAATAAAAATTTTAAAAAAAGGTCCAAGAAAAGTCTGATGTTATGCTTTTCCAAATCTTTTGTAACTTTGTTTTGATATACTAAATTTTGATCACAAAATGGAAACATTAAGAAAAAGTGAAAGATAAAACCTGTATTATGTTTACTATTTTATATATATATATATCCATAATTTTACTCTCATTAAATTTTCCTTGCCATCAGAAGCAAAAATAATAGGTTGAATATTTAGTGGATAAAAGTGACTATGATTCTTCAGCAGGCATAAATCCATTTTGCTCTTACTGTTCTGTTTGTAATTTGTCTGTGAGTAACATATCATTCTACCTTTTACTCTGCCAGACATTAGATAGAATAAAAATATTTTGATTGTACTTATGCTTCAAAGGGACTTTATAAGCCTCAAAAATATATTTTGATATATATAAGATGCATTCCAATACTCCAAACTCAATATAATTTCAGAAAATTACACAAATAATTTGATATATAAATGGCAATAGATATGCCAAATACTTTAATATTTTTATAGTCCATTGGATAAAAAAATTACCATTCATATATTGAATCCTTTATATCCACACTGTAAATAGTTATTCTCACTTTTAAAAATATTGTCACTAAGAATGTACAAATATAAAATGTAACAAAATTTCCATTGGGTAGCATTGACCTTTCCTCCAACACTTAACAATGAGAATATTGGGCTGTTTTTGTAAGGATTAAGAAAATTCTTTTTGAAACAGATAAACATTTGTCCCAATTGAAAGTTTCTCTAGCAGTAATGCATCACTTTGCATGACCAGCCCTAGAAACCTTGGAAAGACAAAATATGTACATGTTGGTTGTTAAGCATATGTGATGTGTTTTGCTTTGTCACCTGGCAACCAAAAGATTTTTGGACTTTGTCAAAATCAAGTCTTTTGAGACTCTTAAGCGGTTTAGTTTTTGTATTAATAAAATGTGATATAAAATGTGTTTTTATTTGAAGAGATAGTTGTACTTTTTAGGTTTTCATAGATTTTTGACAAGGGATGAGTTTAACACGTTAATTGGGCCCTTTCACTTCAGCTCGGATGAGTGTCCACGTATTTATTAGGCTTACATGAATGGTGAAGAATTTTAAAAATTACATTGATTTCATATCTTTTTCTTGTCTTGATGTAGTCATGAAAGTGGAATGACCACAGAAAGGGAAATTATAGAATGAGTATTCTATTATTGGTTGCCTCTGTTATAATAGACTGACAAGGAGACATCAGAAAATCTTGTAATTGCTATAGTCTCAGTTTCTTCATTTGTAAATCAAGAAGGTTCCATAAAAGAGCTCAAAGAGTCCTAAAAAAAAAAAAAAACAATCTGAGGTGTATATTTCCTCTTTAATTGGAGAACTGTAAAAGATTTTCAGTGTACTAGTCCATGGTATATGTTGCTGTTGCTATTGTTTGGTGTTGTTGAGTCTCATACGCATTCATAAATTGGACAGTCAATAAGGAAGACAACAAAGAACTGATGCATTTGAGTTGAGATGCTGGAGGAGAATATGCAAAGTACCAGGACTGCCAAAAGAACAAACAGATCTGTGTTGGAAGAAATACAGCCAGAATGCTCCTGGGAATCCAGTCTGGCCAGACTTCGTCTCTCATACTTCAGACATGTTGTCAGGAGAGACAAATCCCTGGAGAAGCATATAATGTTTGGTAAAGTGGGGTGTCAGAGAAAAAGAGGAAGACCCCCAACTAGATGGATGGGCACAGTGGCAGCTGCAATGGCCTCAAACATAACAATGATTGTAAGGTTGGAGAAGGACCAGACAGTATTTTGTTCTGTTGTTCATAGCGCCGCTATGAGTTGGTACTGACTTGTTGGCACCTAACCACCACCACAACAACCTGGATTTTCATAAACAATGGACCTTGCTTAAAATCTAAACTCAACTGAGAAAACAACTGATTATTATTCACAATGCTATAAATACCATCTTGACAGCCTTTCAAATAAGAATGGACTGTTTCACTATATTTATTTTCCTATTTAGTGATGTTATATCACTGACTGTGATAATCAAAGGATGTGGGACCTGTAAGTAAATATTTGTCAATGAAGACCATCAGCCTATGGCAAAATAGACACCAGAGCACTAAATAAATTGTGTTTACTCAGAGAAAAACTGCTCAGATTTTTATTACCCTAATGATAAAAAAATTACACTTGCTACTTGTTCCAGTCCAAAGGGGAAATATTCTTAAATGCTAAAACAATAGTAGCTTCTTTGGTGAGTGATGCGCCACTTAGTAATAATGCAGTGCATTTTGAACAGATCCGTAGTTTTTCAAAGACAAACATCAAATAGAAAGAAAAAGGTTATGTCACCTTCACCCTTGCAGTACTGTCATTTATATGCTATCAGCTCATTAAATTCACATTAGGATACTCCAGGGGACTTGAGTTGCTATTAGTACACCTAAAATGGCATAACAAAATCTCAGTTCACTTTAAGAGAGATGGCATTGTGACATTTTGTATTTCATCACTGAATTATTATAGTCTCAGATGCATTCTGCTGTGATGGTAATGGAAGGAGGAGTATAAGAGAGGAAAGCTGTTCATTTGTTGATCCCTTGGGAGAGAAAAGGCAAAGTTTGATTAAAAAAAAAAAAATTAAGCAACTGAAAGTAAAGCATTAACAATTTAACCCCAGTATCAAGGCTAAAAATCACAAGTACAAATAAAGGCAAATGTTACATTTTGAGGTAGACGCTTTCTAGGGAGCTTAAGGTAAAATGGATGTGTATATTGAATGGCTTAAGTAGCTTCATTGGTTGGTTGGTTTATATTTACAGGTGGATGATCTTCTGTGTGGCAAACAATATCACCGTAAATAAACACTCACGATGGGGTGGTTATGTGTTGTGGGGTCAGTTCCAACTCATAACAACCCTGTATAGGGTTTCTGAGGCTGTAAATATATATGGGAGCAGAAAGCCTCATCTTTCTCCCATGGAACTGCTGGTAGTTTCAAACTGCTGACCTTTAGGTTAGCAGCCCGACTCATAACCACTACGCTATCAGAGCTCCTTCACTAGCAGCACACACTATCATATTCTATTATACTCTCAAAAGTTACATTCTTGTGAAAAAATATGAGTCACCTCACTAACGTGAACTCTCCTATGAAAAAATATTGTGAACATTTATAATTCCCTTTATGAATACAGAACCTTTCAAAATGACAAACAAGATGTTATTGTCTACTATTCTGATTTATGTGTTTCTATCCAAGATCTTATGAAACAATCTCAATGCTACTTACAATGATCAAACTATGCATTTGTAAAATTTAGAATTAGCAATAGAAGATGCATGGCATAGCCATGGTTTACATATGATACAACTATTAGTACTGCTTCTTGAAACCAGAATTTTGATGTGTACCCAACCAGTGGAAAAGTTCTTTGAGTATATGGGAGTTGGTAAAATATGCTCATCTTCTACAAAAATAGAGAAATAAACATGTCTGTTTATTATGAGATGATGTCATACAATAGCAACAACATGCTCTCTTTTAAAGATCATTTGTTACTGATAGAGACAGAATTTGAATATGAAAAAAAAGATGAATTTTAAATGTTTATCATGTTTTGAATGCTCCAAATAGATACCATAAATATCTCATGGCTGAAAGCTTATACTAATTTGTATACACTAATCACTAATTGTGCGATACTTAAAATTGTATTTATGCAGGCATTAGGCTTAATTTTTTACATGAAGTAAAAACAAAAATCAAACATGTGAAAATATGGCTACCTGCTGTTTGTTATTGTTGCTACTGCATGGTCAGCGACTCCCTGGAGTCCCTTGGGTCCTGGAGTTGGATTGTTGTTGTTAGCTGCTCCTAAGCCGATTCCAACCTGTGTTGACCCGACGCATGTCAAGGAGCACTCCTCCTGTGTAACGTTTCAAAAGCAGAACTCCAGATCGGTCTTCCAAGGTGCCTCTGGGTAGCTTCAAATAACCAACTCTTCAGTTTATAGTCTTATGCATAAATTGTTTGTGCCACCAATGATCCAGGTATGAACTAGACAATCATTAAGATTTCCACCCATTATTAATACCTGTGTGTTGTTGAAGACAATGTTGCAGTTGTTAAATGCTGTTGAGTCAACTCCAACTCACATCAACCCAATATAGGGTTTCTGAAGAGCAGCTCATGGGTTTTAACTGCTGACCTTCTGATTCAAAATCCAGAAGACATGATTTTTTTGTTGTTGTTAAGTGTCATTGAGTCAGTGCCGACCCATAGCAACCCTGTATAGGGTTTCTGAGGAGCGGCTGGTGAGCTTGAACTGCTGATTTTGCAGTCCAGTGCACTAACACACAGCACCACACCAGGACACCAAAAGACATGATAGTGTTGGGGAAATAGATCAATAGGAGTCTGAGGTATTAGTCTCTGCTTCACTTAACAACCTAAGAAACTTAAATAATCTACCTGCTTACTAAAGGCTTGAAATGTGCTCCCTACTCCCAATAGATAATGTTTAACTTCTAACACCTGGAATCTGTGAACATTATTACCTTGTTTGGAAATAGGCCATTTGTAAAATGGTATCAGTTAACATGTTGTTTTCAAAGTATTTCACCATCCCCTCCCCCCTCAAAAAACCTCAGTGATCCATGAACAATAACTCCCATTACTCTTTCTTCCTATATCTTGGTAACCACTAGTGTTTGTCTCTATTCATTTGCCTACTAGGTTTTTCATTTAAGTGAGATTATATAATGTTTGGAATCCTGGTATGGTACTGTAGGATAAGGATTGGTATACACCGTTGGTTTGAACTGCAAGGTTAGTGGTTCAAACTCACCAGCCACTCCCTGGAAATCCTATGCAGGGTCACTATGAGTTGGAACCAACTGGACAGCACTTAACAACAACAACAATAAACAATGTTTGTCTTTTGTGATGGACTTATTTTACTAAGCATAATGGTTTCAAGGTTTGCACATGTCATAACTGATATTGAAACCTCATTTCTCTTAAATAATAAAGAACATTCCATTTTATGTACCAGTATATACTACATTCTGTTTATCCATTGATTTGTTAATGGATACTGGTTGTTTCTATCTTTTGACTATTGGGAGTAAAATAACAATGATACAGTGTGCTTTTAGTTTATACTTTTTAATATACAATACTCAAAAATTATGAATATGATCATTAAATGTCACTTTTTAAAATGAAATTGGCATGATTCAAAACAGAAAATAAATGAGACAAGGCATTTGTAGCAGCAACTCTCCCTCAGAGGCTATTTTAAGTGTCGATGATGAGATAAACAGATCTCCTACCATAATTCAGCAAGGAACCTATGGATCTCCCCTCAAACCCGCACACAGGAGACGGTAATCAGAACTGTAAGTAATGAAAGATAAACTTGAATGTAATTAATTGTGAGTGATATCAAGATAAAGAAATGTTGTGACAAAATCTTTTGTTTATTGATGGGAAATTTGTTTTTAAAAAGCAAATACTACAATGTCAGTGCATATTCTTTAATGACTCAGAAAGTGGGTACTGTGCTAGTTCAGTGATGATGTTTTTGTCTTTTTGACAGGTGCTAACCTGAAATACAGAAGGATGTTTCAGATTATCATGAAAGAACAGAATCTTTCCTAATATCACCCAATTCCCTTTGCTTCACCTCTTGACTCATTTCTCTCTCTCTCAATCTCTCTCTCTCTCACACACACACACATACACACAAATAAACCTGATCTTATTTTGATTTTCCAAGAAGACACTTTTCCTGGGAAGGAGAATGTATTTGCCAACTGATACAAGTATTCTTTTCACAGTGCGATGCATTGTTCAATTTAAGTGAATAAATTGGCATTCTGGTTTATAAATCTGCTTCCTGTAAGCTTATTTAGCATTAATAAGTCCCCTGGAGTCTGACCATCCCTAGGATAACTGATAAAATAATGTTTCAGACTAAGCAAAGCCAAGGTCCACACCCTGGGTCTAAAGCAACTCCAACAAATGTTATATATTTGCCATGTGTTTCTACTAAAAATAACCATGTAGTCAGTCTCTCTCTTTACTCCTGATAATTACAAGTGAGAAAAAGCTCCTACGATGAGGACATTCAAAGTGAACAGGACCAGTGTTCACACCCACCTTTCAGAGATTCACAGAGCACATTTATATAATCATGGATTGTAATAAGAAAAATCTGATTTATGTTGTGTAGCCCAATATTATCTTTTTTTTTATTTTCCTGTGACCCATATTAAAATTCTGGGACTATACTCTGGGGAACCCTGCTCAGGGGTTATTACAGCTTTTGGAATCCTGAAGAGGGATTTTCTATCTCACTTGCATATGGATGCATCCCAGGAAAATGCAAATTGTTGATGCACTTTTCTGCTAACAGAAAGACTTGTCATTCAAGTCTACCCAGAGGTACGTGAAAAGAAAGATCTGCCATCTCCTTTTGAAACATCAGCCATTGAAAAGCCCATGGAGGGCAGTTCTACTCTGACACATGGGGGGTGGCATGGGTCAAAATCACCTGGACAACACCTGGTGCTCTGGCTGCATAAAGATCAAACTCAAGTTTTCTCAGCATGTAATACAGGTATGCATTGTTCATCATTCACGGTAATCCACTTCCATGAGTTATAGTGATATTATATGGGGTTTCCAAGCAGACATTTTCAGTAGAGCATACAGCTTCATCTTTTCCTAGCTGCAGCTGATTGGTTTAAACTGTCAACCTTGTAGTTAGCACCATAATGGCTAGCAATGTCCACAGTGCCTTCTGTGAAATATGAGAGTATGTGATTTGGACCTTGTAAGAATACCATATTATTACAAGCAAAAAAGATGTGTACAGGGTGAGCCCAATCCCACCTGCTTCTTATGTAGGAATGTATGAAAACTTTGACCCAATTGTCACCAATACTTCACAGTTACCACAGGGTCACCCAGAGCTTTTCCCACAGGCAACTGTGCACATACTCTCCTGGCCTGTCCCCACTGGACTCCTTCCCTTCCCCACTCCCTGCCTTCCCCATCCCTACTAAAAGACTTTAAATTCTTACAACCTGTTTACCACATCTCTGCCTCTACCTCCTCAGTTGGACACCATTCCTGCTCCTCTTGCAGCCACCTCTGTGGCTGAGCAGTGAACTCATGGGAGGAACCTTATGCAGTGCCTGAGCTGAGTGGGGCAGTGGTCCATGTAGTATCATCCATCAGAATATGGCCAGTAAATATCACCTTTTAATGGTTCCAGTGGAGTTCTGGTGTGGCACTGGGGATTAATGTGCTGGACTGCAGAGTCAATTTAAACTGCAAGGTCATCGGTTCAAACTCACCAGCCACTCCTTCAAAACCCTATACAAGGTCACTTTGAGTCAGAACCAACCAGACAGCACTTAACAGCAACAACAACAATGGTTGTAGCAGCATCCGCACAACCCTATCTGAGGCAGGAGCAGTGGACAGGTAGCTGCGGTTGGGCATCTGAACACCCCCCCCCCACTCCCACCCCCCGCTGTCTCAGGACTTGAGTAGATGCAGTGCCCATATTGGTAGACAGATCAGAGATTCCATATTTAGCGATGTACTTCTGTTATGTTCAGTTCTGCCACTAGGATTTCAGAACTCATTTATAACCTTGTGGGACTAGAGATGTACAGGGGGTCTGATCTTGCTCTAATGACCTTAAGCTATACGTACCTGTATCTGACCATTTATGAATAAATGTAGTTTCAGAAGTTAGTAACTTCACATTGGCATTTACCCTTTTAGCTTCCTTTTTTATTTAAAAAAAAATTATATAAATAAAAGAGGGTCTATTCTCAACAATCTTTCAATAACAAAAGTCAAGGCTTGAATTTTTTTCTTCAATCCCCCAGCTTGAGAAATGCTAAGCATGTCCTTCCTTTTTGGTTTTCTGATTCCAGATCTTTGCACATTTTATTGTCATATTTGGCTTTATCTTCTTGAGCTGATCTTTGAAATTTTCTGTTCAGCTTTTGGACCTCCTCATTTCTTCCATCTGCTTTAGCATCTCTATGCTGGAGAGCAAGTTTCA
>NW_006408530.1:16039610-16041760 GCF_000296735.1 Chrysochloris asiatica
AATTTGATTTCAACATATTCCATCTGGTGAGGTCCATATGTATAGTCATTTCTTATGCTCTCTAAAGAAGGTGATAGAAATAACAAATCGTTGGTTTTGCAGAATTCTATCATGATTTCTCCAGCATCATTTCTATCACCAAGGCCATTATTTTCCAACTACTGGTCCTTCCTCTTTTCTCCCAACATTTGCATTCCAATCACCAGTAATGATCAATACATCTTGATTGCATGTTTGATTAATTTCAGGTTGAAGTAGTTGGTAGAATTCTATTTCATCCTCACTGGCTGTAGTTGTTGGTGTGTAAATTTGAATAATAGTGGTATTAACAATAACCCTATATGCACGTGAAAGCTGAACAGTGGATAAGGAAGACCATAGAAGAATTGATGCTTTTGAGTTATGGTGTTGGAGGAGAGTATTGAAAGTGCCATGGGCTGACAAAAGAACCAATAGATCTGTTTTAGAAGAAGTGCAGCCAGAGTGCTCCTTGGAGGCCAGTATGGCCAAACTTGGTCTCTCATACTTTGGACATATTGTCAGGAGAGACCACTCACTGGAGAAAGATTTCATGTTTGGTAAGATGCAGGGTCAGAGAAAAAGAGGAAGACCCCCAGTGAGATGGATTGGCCAAGTAGCAGCATTGATGGACTAAAGCGTGGCAACAGTAGCGAGATTGGGCCAGGATCAGGCAGTGTTTTGTTTTGCTATTCATAAGGTCACTATGGGTTGGTACCGACTGGATGGCACCTAACAACAACAAATTCTCAACAAAGAAGCCAGAATACAATATTTAGGCTAGCTTTAAAATATCAGGATCATTTTGGCATCAAAATATACTAAAACTACAATATTTAAAAATCCACCAGACTAAACTGTGTGTTGGCACAAGGGAGTATCATAAACATCTCCCCTCTTCCCCATCAGAGAGCGGAAATATAATATAAAAACAGAGAAAGGGTTGTTATTGTTGTTGTGTTAAGTACTGTCAAGTTGGTTCTGACTGATAGAGACTCTGAATAGTGTTTCCTAGAAGCAGCTGGGGAGTTTGAACCACTGAATTTGCGGTTCAAACTCATCTTGCAGTCCATCTCTTATCCTACAGCACCACACCGTGTTAAGAATGTCAAATTACCACCTTAATTACTTAATTATGAAAGTCAGGTGTGAGGCCCTTGCTACGTGTAGAAGCCAATGTAACCTGTCTATTGAAACACTCTATTAGATTAAATAAAAGGAACCTGGTAACTTAGTGGTTAGGAATCGGGCTGCAAACCTTAAGGCCAGCAATTCAAAACTACCAGCTGCTACGCTGGAGAAAGATGAGGCGTTCTGCTCCCGTAAAGATTTACAGCCTCAGAAACCCTGTACAGGGTTGCTATGGGTCAGAACCGACTCGATGGCACTTAACAACAACATGGGCCAATCTACTGGATTGGATCTACTTCTCAGCATCAGGGATTAGAGAAGAATGTGTTCTTGTTTGGGGAAGGAAATTACCAAGAAGAAAAGGGTGGAACTCTACTGAGAATGCTAATTTATTCCTCCCAAATTTTTGGAATGCAATGATTCCATCTGGGGTAGAATGAGGAAAGGGTGGAGCGAATCACTCTCTAGAAAGAAGGAAAAAATCAAGAATGTTGAATTTGAATTATTCTTAACATACTATTTCCAGTAGTCGATGCATAAAGTATAAAACATAACATAAACATTCAAAGCAAGAAAAAAAAATTTAAAAATTACTTTTTTTTCCGCAAAACTGCCCCAGTGGCACAATGGTTAAGAGCGCCTTTGCTAACTGACAGGTGGCTGGTTAGAATGCAACAGCTGAAGAAAGATTGTCAATTTGTTTCCATAAAGATTTACAGCTCTGGAAACCCAACATGGCATTTCTACTCTGGCCTACAAGGTCATCATTATGAATCGGAATTATCTCAGGGTCAGTAAGATTTTTGTTTTAAGATTTAAGCATAATAAACTTTGCCTATAAAACAGAGTTTGCATAAATTAGAAATATATACAAGTTGATTATTTAAATGTGCCTATATCACATGTCTGAAGGAGCTCTGGTAGCGTAGTGGTTACGAATCGGGCTGCGAACCTTAAGGTCAGCGGTTCGAAACTACCAGCCGCTCCGCGGGAGAAAGATG
>NW_006408530.1:16041860-16069064 GCF_000296735.1 Chrysochloris asiatica
GTAAAGATTTACACCCTCGGAAACCCTGTACAGGGTCGCTATGGGTCGGAACCGACTCAACAGCACTTAACAACAACAACAACATATCACATGTCTGAGGGGAAAAAAAACACAATATTGAATGAGATAAGAACTTCTAAGCAGACAGAAATGTCAAGGGACTATTATTCTCACTAATACATTCCATCTATGTATGATACCGCATTTATTCTTTTTTCAAATCTCTTAAACCACTTGTATGCAAAATGTTGTTGTTGTTGATAAGTCCCCTCAAGTCAGTTCTGACACATAGGCCCCTGTAAAGGGTTTCCAATGAGCAGCTGGTGTGTTTGAATCACTGACCTTGTGGTTAAAAATCCAGGTGACTTATCCTACAGAGCCACACCAGGACTCAATGCTATAATTGTTGCTGTTAGATGTCTTAAAGTCTGTTCTGACTCATAGTGACCTTATGCACAACAGAACAAAACACTGCCCGGTCCTGTGCCAACCTCACAATCGTAGTTAAGCCTGAGACCATCACTGCCGTTACTGCGCAAATCCATCTTGTTGGGGGTTTTCCTCTTTTTAGCTGACATTCCACTTTACCTAGTATGATATCCTTCTCCAGGGACTGGTCCCTCCTAACGATATGCCTGAAGTATGAGTGACAAATTCTCACAATTTGCATTCTGGTTATACTTCTTTAAATACAGATTTGTTTATCTTTCCACCAGTCCATGGTATTTTTAATATTCTTTTCCAAAACCATAACTCAAATGTATTAAATCTTTTACAGTCGGTCCTATTGTTCAACTTTCACATGAAAATGAGGCTACTGAAAATATCATGACTTGAGTCAGGAGCACTTTAGTTGTCAATCTGACATCTTTGTTCTTTTAAGACTTTGAAGAGGTGTTGTGCAACAGATTTGTCTAATGTAATATGTCGTTTGATTTCTTGTCTGCTGCTTCCTTGAGTGTTGATGGTGGATTCAAGCAAAATAAAGTTTTTGACAACTTCAATC
Organism: Chrysochloris asiatica; assembly: GCF_000296735.1. Classification (NCBI taxonomy): domain Eukaryota; kingdom Metazoa; phylum Chordata; class Mammalia; order Afrosoricida; family Chrysochloridae; genus Chrysochloris; species Chrysochloris asiatica. The sequence goes on from NW_006408530.1 coordinate 16,042,867, forward strand.
TTTTCTTTATTTACCATGATATTATTTATTGTTACAGTGGTGAGGATTTTTGTTTTATTTACACTGAGATGCAACCCATATTTAAAATCTTCATCAGTATTTTAAGTCCTCTTTGTTTTCAGGAAGCAAGGTTGTGTCATCTGCATATCACAAGTTGTTAATAAATCTATCTTTAATCCTGATGTCACATGCTTTTTCTTATAGTTATGAAGAAGAATGTGGCATCAGATCATTTGCTTAGCATACAGATTGAATAAATATGGTGAAAGAATACCACCATGGCACACACCTTTCCTGATTTTTAAACCATTCAGTGCCCCCTTGTTCTGTTTGAACTACTGCCTCTTGATCTATGTACAAGTTCTTCATGAGCACAATTAAGTGTTCTGAAATACTCATAGTTTTCATTGTGGTCATACCTAGTCAAGATCCACACAGTTGGAAAGCCTTTGCATAGTCAATAAGATGCAGGCAAACATCTTTCTGGTATTCTCTGCTTTCAGTCAAGATGCATTTGTTGTCAGCAATGATATTCCACATCCTTATCTGAATCTGGCCTGAAGCTCTGGCAGTTCCTTGTCAGTGTACTTTTGCAGCATTTTTGTGTTAGCTTTAAAAAAATTATTACTAGCATGTGATATTAATTATACTGTTCAATGATTTCCACATTCTGTTGAGTCACCTCTCTGTGGAATGGGCACAAATATGGACCTCTTCCAATCAGATAGCCAGGTATCTGTCTTCCAAATGTCTTGGTATAGTTGAGTGAGTATCTCCAGTGCTGTATCGGTCTGTTGAAAGATTTCAGTTTCATTCCATCTATTCATGATGTCTTGTTCTTTGACAATGCCTTCAGTGAAGTTTGGACTTCTCACCTCCATAACACCATTGGCGGTTGAACAGTTCTTATCACTTGAGAAATGCTGAATGCATTCTTCCCTTTTGGTTTTCTAACTGCAGATCATTTCACCTTTCTTTAAAATAGTTGACTTTGTCTTCTTAAGTTTCCCTTTGAAATGTTCTGTTCAGTTCTTTCACTTCCTCATTTCATACTTTTGCTTTAACATTTCTATGCTGGTGAGCAAGTTTCAGAGTCTCTTCTGACATTCATTCTAATCTTTTCTTTCTTTGTTATCTTCTTAATGGCATTTTACTTTCTTCTTGATGTCATCTCACAACTCTTCTGGTCTTCATTCATTAGTATCTAGTTGATCAAATCTGCTCTTGAAATGATCTCTAAATTCAGTTAAGATATGTTCAAAGTCACATTTTGACTCTCATGGATATGTTTTAATTTTCTTCAGCTTCAGCTATAACTGTTGTTGTTAAGTGCCATCATGTCAGGTCTGACTCTCAGTGACCCTGTATAAGGTTTCTAAGGTTTGAATAGTTAATGAACCTTCGACTTTGATGTTCAAGCTGATCTGGTGGTCCAGTGCTTATTCTATGGTGGCACACCAGGACTTCAGCTATAATTAAGGGCTCAAAAATATATAATAATATTTTTGCCCTCAAATAAATTTCATTATTCCAGGAAAAGATTCAAGTTACTGATTATTACATAGTGAAAAGTAATAATATGATGGTGTGTACCAGGTACATTAGACTTGCAGACTAATAAGGCTGAGTGAGCAAGTGGTACTTGAGCTAAGACTTTGGTTTGTGTGTCTTGTATAAGCATGCATGTATGTGTTTATGAAAGTATTTTTCTTAAGTTACACTTTTAAAGTTTATGGTGCCATTTGAGAGTAAATCAGAAATAGCATGTCTTTTTATCATAAATATTTTGGTCTGTATTTTTTAAAAACTGGAGCATTCTTTTACATACAGCACAATGATTATTGAAGCCAGGAATTTTAATGCTGTTGTTGATATTAAGTTCCATTGAGTCAGTTCCAACTCATATCGACCCTGTATAGAGTTTCTGAGGAGCAATTGGTGAGTTTGAATAGTCAACCTTGAGATTCAAACTGACCTGTGGTCCAGGGCACTATCTTGTAGCACCACACTAGTATACCTTATATACAATTTATGAAGAAGAATGTGGCATCAGGTATAGAAAAAAGACTCCTTAACAACCTGTGGTGTGTAGATGACACACCTTGTTTGGTGGAAGCAAAGAGGACTTGAAACTCTAACAAAGAATGGATTATGAAGAATGAAAATGGATTAAACCTCAATGTAAAGAAAACATAAATAATTCCTCATAACTGTGTCAATAACATGATAAATAGAAAAAAGACTGAAGCTTTTTTTGCTTGTACTTGCAATCAGTGCTCATGGAAGCAGCAATCAACAAATAAGATAACATATTGCGTTGGGCAAATCTGCTGCAACTGACATCTTTAGAATGTTAAAGATTAAAGATGTCAGTTTGAGGGCTAAGGTGTGCCTGAGACAAGCCATGATATTTTCCAATTGCTTCATGAATGTGAAATTTGTACAATGAATAAGGAAGACTAGAGATGATTGGTACATTTGAATATGATGTTGGCAAAGAGGAAAATTCTCAAGAAAATGGACAGGCGGTGGAACCAGCAATGTGCTTAATCATAGTGATTGAAAGTGCAGGACTGGGCAGTGTTGCATTTTGTTGTGCATAGGGTCTATGAGCTGGAGCCACCTTTATGGCATCTAACAACAACAACAGCATTGCCAAAGAATATTGAAGGTACCATAGACTGCCTGCAGAAGAACAAAGAAATCAGTATTGGAAGAAATACAGACAGAATGCTCTTTTGAAGAGAGAGAATGGAGAGACTTTGTTTCATGTATTTTGGACATGTTATCAAGAAAGACTAGTCCCTTGAAAAGAACACCATTCTTGGTAAAGTAGAGGGTTAGTGAAAAAGAGGAAGAATCCATTGAGATGGATTGACACAATGGCAGAAACAATGGGCTGAAACCTAATACTGCCCAGTATGGCACAGTACTGGACAGTGGTTCCCTCAATTTTACATAGGGCTGCTATGATTTGTGAGTCCTAATGTGGTGCTGTGAGATAAAGCACTGCACTGCAAGGTTGGTTTGAACTACAATGTTGACAGTTCAAGCTTATCAGCTGCTCCTTGAAAACCCTAGACAAGATCACTATGAGTCGCAACTGACTCGACGACACTTAACAGCAACAACAACAACTATAAGCTAGGACTGACTCGATGAAACCTAACAATAGTAATGATACAATTTTTGTCAATAGTGTGTTGTATTTATATTTTCTTCAGCTTAAGATCTACTCAAGAATCACACCTTGAAATTAGTTGTTTAGCCTCTTTTACTCAATTGCTATCTATCTTGACTTTGACATTTTGAGAAGTATGATGTTGTTGCTATTAAGTGCCATTAGGTCAATTCCAATTCATAGTGACCTTGTGTAGGGTTTCCAAGGAGTGGCTGGTGAGTTTGAAACACCGACCTTGTGGTTGAAACCAATCTTGCAGTTCAGTGATTATCCTATAGTGCCACACCAGGACTCCATTTGAGAATTATAGGAAAGTTATTTTGTAACTTACTCTGGGTTTTTTTTTGATGTGTCATATGATTAAATTCAGATCATGATTTTTGGCAGAACTGCCACAGAAGTGGTAACCCTGTTTAGAAATAGGAGATCATACTGGAATATGGAAGGTCTTAGTCCTGACCCCTTTCTGTTTAGTATCTGTTACAAATAGCAGAACTGACATAGAGTGACACACAGAGAAGGATGAGTATGTGACAATGGATGCAGATAAATATAGAGTCAAAAGACTACCAAAGTTATGAAAAGCTATAAAAACTAGGAAAACAAGCATGGTACACTATCTGTTTCAGAGCCTCAGAAAGAATCGACAAAGCTGATACCTTGACTTGGGCTTCTGTCCTACAGGCTCACCACCAGGACTCCAAAGGATGGAATGGTGATGATGGCACTGGTGTGCTGAGGAGTGATTCTGACTCATAGTGACCCTGTATACTGTTTCTGAAGTTGTAAATATTTACAGGAATAGAAAGCCTCATTCTTCTCCTGTGGAACCACTGGTAGTTTTGAACTGCTGACCACTACACTACCAGAGAATAAGTACCTTTAATTTAAAACCACTTTGGGTCAGGGATTCTTACTTGGATATGTGAAAATATATTTGGATTAAAAAAACAGACTATGTAACCAAAAAACGACTTAAATAATGGGTGTTTGATTAGCTCACTTAAGAAATCTGGAGATAGTCTATTCCAGGGTTGATCTACTAGCTCAACTTCATCAGAGATCCAGGCTAATTTTATTCTTTAAAAGCACGTAAGGATTTTGTCTTTGCCTTGGATATGTTGCATCATGGTCATGAGATGCTTCTTTTGACTATGACTTTGATATTGAAGAAGAAGTTAGGCGGATGGCTAGATAGGAAAACAATATTTTCTGCCATACTAAATGAGAGACAGACTATGGAAAATATATTATTTCTGTATTTTTCAACCAATATATTCATTACAAGAAGATGTTCATTCTCAGGTCCATTTCACGCTTATATACATGTTGCTGTTTTTGTTGTTAGGTGTCATTTAGTTAGTTCTGACTTATTATAATGACATACAAAAGAACAAAACACTGTCCAATCCTGCAACATCCTCACAATCATTTCTGTGTTTGACTCTGTTGTTGCACCCACTGTGTCAATCCATCTTTTTGAGGGCTTTCCTCTTCTTTCCCGACTTTCTGCTTTCTAAGCATGATGTCCTTCTCTAGAGATTGGTCCCTCCTGATGATATGTCCAAAGTACATGTGTAAAACAATGTCTCACCATCCTCACATCTAAGAAGCATCCTGCCTGCTTCTTCAAAAACATATTTGATGTTCTTCTGGCAGTCTATAGTACTTTCAGTGTTCTTCCCCAACACCGTAAGAAGAATATATGCTTTCTTATCCTATCTTCCTTCTTAATTTTCAGTTTTCACGTGCATCTGTGATGATTGAAAATACCAAGGTTTGGGTCTGGCACAAGGTCACAACTTTGTTTTCACCACTTTAAAGAATTCTCTTATACACAATTAGAAATTATATTACACAGTTGTTGTTAAGTGCCATTGGGTCTTTTTCAACCCAAAGCGACACTGTACAGAGTTTCTGAAGAGCAGCTGGTGAGCTTGAACGACAACCTTTCGGTTCAAACTGACTTTGCACTCCAGTGTATTAACCCACAAAGCCACACAGGATTTGGTGTTTTGTTTCTGCTCAAGTTAATACAAATATCTTTTCTTGGAATTAAAATGATCACATCTTCTTTAAACATGGAAGATAAGAATTTTCTTTATTTATCACTTTTTTCATAGGTTGGTATTATTTCATTTTTAAAATGTAGTCACAATCATGTCTGGTTATACAATGCTCTAAACACAAAGGTGTAACTTTAGCTTTCACTAACAGAAATGGCCAGGTGCAGACTGTGGAACAGACCATCAATTACACATATGCAAGTTCAGGCTGAAGTTGAAGAAAATGAAAACAAGTACAAGATAGCCAAAATATGACCTTGAACCTATAGCACCTGAATATCATTGTTGACATCAAATGACTGAAAGCAGAGAATGCCAGAAAGACACGTGTTTGTGCTTTCTTATCTATACAAAGTCTTTCAACTGTATGGATCATAACAAGCTATGGATAATATTTCAAAGAATGAGTAATCAGAACACTTAATTGTGATCATGAAAACACGTACACAGACCAAGAAATAGTTGTTCTAACAGAACAAGGAAACACTGAATGGTTTAAAATCAGGAAAGGTATGTATCAGGGCTGTATTCTTTCATCATATTTATTCAATCTGTATGTTAAACAAATAATCCAAGAAGCTGGATTATATGGAGAAAAACTTGACATCAGGATTGGAGGAAGACTCATTAACTATCTGCGACATGCAGATAATACAACCTTGCTTGATGGAAGCAAAGAGGACTTAAAATACTTACTGATGAAAATCAAGCATTCAGTATGTATTGCACCTCAATATAAAAACAAAAACCCTTCACCACTGGATCAATCAATCATAATAAATGGAGAAAAGTTTGAAGTTTCCAAAGACATCAATACTAATAAAATCAATAGTCATGAAATCAAATGATGTATCTGCATTAGGAAAATCTGCTGTACAAGATCTCCTTAAAGTATTCAAGAGCAAAGTTTAAAGGCTAAGGTGTGCCTAATCCATGACTTAATATTTTCAATAGCCTCATATGAATGTGAAAGTTGGACAATGAAGAAGGAAAATCTTAGATGAATTGATGTATTTTACTTATAGTTTTGGAGAAAAATATTTAAAATACCATGGACTGGCAGAAGAACAACAACAAAAAAAAATCTGACTTGGATTAAGTACAGTCAGAATGCTCTTTAGAAACCAGGATAGACAGACTTTATCTCCTATACTTCAGACATATTTTCAGAAGTGACCAGATTCTGGAGAAGGACATTATGCTTGATAAAGTGGAGGGTCAGTGAAAAAGATGAAGATCCCCAATAAATTTAGCAAAAATTGTGAGGATGGCTCAGTACTGTGCAGTGTTTTCTTCTGTTGTGCATAAAGTCACTATGAGTCTGAATAGACTTGACGTTACCTACCAACAACACATCATAAAAACATAAAATAGTAATTAGTTGCCATAGAGTCAATTCTGACTAAAGGCAAACTTATATGTATCAGAGTAAACATTTGTTTCATAGCACTTTCTAAGTCTGATTTTTCCAAAATAGATCATCAGGTCTTTTTTCTGCATTACCTTTGGGTGGACTCATCACCAACACTATGGGGAGTTGCTAAGTACTTTACCATAGTCTCAAGGGACACCATGATCAATTGGCATAACATAGACCACAAAGACTATGTTCTGCATCCTACTTTGGTAAGTAACAAATGGAATCTTAAAGGATCATGATGAAAGTATTGGTCTCTCCATGTGTAGAAGAAAGAAGAGTGATGAAAATTTAAGATGTTTGGAATCAATTAGTCTGAGGGAATAATGGAACACATGAACATCAGTCTCCAATGCCCTGAGACCAGAAAAACTAAATGTGCCTAACAACCACTATCAACGGCTCTGAAAGGAATCACATTAGAAAGCCCTTAATAAAGTGGGAGAAAATGTGGAACAAGACTCAAATTTACAGGAAAGACCAGGTTTACTGGTCAGAAAGAGGCTGAAGGAGACAATGATCTCAGGCCACCCTTGAAGTTTGGAACATAGCAAAAGCAGTAGATAGGTAGAAGTGGGGAGCAACAATCTGGTAAAACATGCTTACCATGGAATGATCAACCATTCAAGATCAAAAGGACAACATTTACTAAGGACAGACTTCAGTCAGGTTGAGAAGGTGGGTGGAATGGAATAAGAACCACAGGGAGGAAGAGGAAAAACTGTTGTTGCATGGAGGTGATTGCAGTTACTGAGAAGAAACAAAGTATGTGATTTGTTGAATGTAAAACTAATGATTTGCTCTGTAAATTATCACTCCATTCAGAATAAAGTTAAAAAGAAAAAACAATGCAATATAGTACTTCAAAATAAATCCTTCCCTAAGGAGTTAAAATGAAGATTGAAAAATGCTCCCAAGCTGATATGACCGGTAGCTTTTTGTCAGAATTTAGAATTAGGATTAAGAGACTCCAGTTTTAGTCTGGGTAAGTTCCTAAAATAAGGAAGATGAAAAAACTTACAATAGCAGTATACTATAGAACACATACTAAAAAGTAAAGAAAGTCACCTGTGAAGAGAGTGGAAGAGAAAGGAAGGGGAAAGAATAGAAGGGAAAGGGAAAAGAGAAAAGAAAGGGGAAGAGGATGGCTGATAGGAAAAAATTAAACAATGTTATTGATTTTTCATTGTGCTTTTATGGTTTATAATTATATATGTTGATGGTGTCAAGTGTCATAGAATCTGTTCTGACTCATAGTGACTCTGTATAGAGCTTCCAAGGAGCAACCGGTGAGTTTGAACTGCCAGCCTGTGGTTCAAATTGGCCTTGCAGCCCATTGCTTATCCTACAGCGCCACAACAAGACTCCTAATTATATATATAATCAGATTCTTTAGCTTTTTGACTTAATTTAGCCCAAGTTAATTATATTTTATTCACGTTCAAAGAATTTCAACTCTAACATGTCCTCCTAAATTATTTTAACCTAGGTTTCTGATTCACCATGTTATAAATATAATTTTTCAGTAGTTGAGGAGAAACTCATCTATATATTTTCTTATATAAAATTATTTTGTCTATATGAGTTTTGCAAATACGCCTCAAATCTTCACGATAAAATTTAGAAAATCATGGTTTTTTGTGTGCTAAAACAAAAATGACTATTTATTCCAACAAAATTTATGTGAAAATTTTTTTATTTAATAAGCCAAAATTAATAATTTACCATCTATAAAACATGGGAAGAACTGAGGACGGTCAGAAGGGGGTGGTCTAAGGCCTTCACTACATACTGAACCTTCATTTATAAATTTAAAAACTTCAAATTCTTCATTTTTGCTGGATGGGGCTTGTCTCCTGTTACTGTTGAGACAATTCTCTTCACATTAGCCTTTTAATGCTTTTTATATCTGAGGACTTTCAGATTACCCACTCAAAACACCTTTCAATTTGATTTAGATTTACTCAGTCTAGGTCTTTGATTTTTTTTTTTTTTTCCTCCCTCCCTTCTACTCAACAACATGAGTGTGGTGGATCTAACTTCTCCTTAAAACTTGCCTGAAGCTTGTGATTCTAGGGACTCTTCACCATTACCTACAATTTTGGAGGCTGAAGAAAATTATACATCCTTGCAAATGTCATCTGTGGAGACATTCTACTCAGAGACTGTCTCTCCTCTTCCTGCTTCCATAGATCTGCTTATTGAGGACAGTCCTGATTCTTCCACCAGTCCCAAAGTAAAACTGCCCACTTCTATAGAGAAAAGCACAAGAAGAAGGAAGGTAAAGGCCAGGGTAAGAAACAGAATGTCAGAACTGTGTTCTCTCAGACGCAGCTGTGTGTACTCAAAGACAGATTTCAGAAACAGAAATATCTCAGCCTCCAGCAGATGAAAGAACTTTCTAAAGTCCTGAACTTTAGTTACAAACAACTTAAGATCTGGTTTCAAAACCAAAGAATGAAATGTAAGAGGGGGCAGAAAAACACCAAATAGCCAAATAGTAGCAATGTTGTTGCTCAGAAGGTCTCTGGGCCTGTTGAATACCTGGACCTCTATGCTTCCTATCACCAGGATGCCTGCCTTCTGGAAACCTTCCAATGTGGGGCAACCAGAGCTGAAACAGCCAGGCTTGGAGCAACCAGATCTAGAACTGTAGCCAGGCTTGGTGCACCCAGCTATCCAATCCTGGAACAATCAGGCCTGGAACAACCACTTTTAGAACTGTGAAGAGGAATTCCAGCTGCCCCAGTTCCAGCAAAATTCTGCCAGTGATTTGGAGGCTTCGCAAAACATAGCTTTAATCCTAAATGACTCCATGAACATCCTATCTGAAGAGGTGTTAAGAAGGCATAGAATTCCATGTCAATCTGGGCAGTGGCTGTATTCCTTCCTTCCTTGTAGGACTTCTTGTTTCAGAACTATATATCTCTGCCTTGATAATCCTGTTTTTTATTGTGTAGATTTGTTGATGAGTGCAGTGGGTTCCAACTCATAGTGACTCTGTGTGGGGTTTCCAAGGAGCAGCTGGTAAGTTTGAACTGTTGACCTGTGGTTCAAACTGAACTTGCAGTCCACCAATGCATTAACCCACAGTGCCACACCAGGCCTTCCATTGTGTAGATATTTAAGGGGGAAAATATGACCCAGGTTTCCATATTGGATATCTTGAGACTCTAGCCTCAAGAACAGGAACCCAAAGTACAAAGATGTGCGATGAAGGACTGCTTGTATTTTATAGTATTTGGGAGGCTGTTTAACAGACAATTTAGAGTGAAGGATCAGGTTTAGAAAGGTGTTTCATTGATTTTCCCCATTCTCCTCCTCTGTTTAACTGTAGACTCTAACTTTTTCATTATTTGAATATTTGTAGAAAGATGTTTGTTTTGCATTTTACTACATTTTGGTAAGAATAGTACCAGTATGGCTGGCTGATTTACAAATATTGGTTTAAATAAATAAAATAATACCCATTTCATCATTTAAAATGTGAAAAATATCAGCAGATTATAAAATTTTATGAAAGATAAATTGTGCAGTAACTGAATTTAATTTTGCCACATAATTATATTAAAACCAACCAACTACTACCACCACCACCAACAAAAAAAACAATAGATAATGTAGAAATATCATTGGGGAAAACTTCATGAGAATGTAACTGTGGATATGATAATCCAAATCCAAATTCAAATTATATGGGATATCCTAGATATCCTTTTACTATTATTTGGATTGGTAAAAGCTGTATCAAATATATCTAACTGTGTTATTGTCAAGTGCCATTGAGACAGTACTGACTCACAGCAACCCTATGCACAACAGAACATATCACTGTCCAGTATTTCTTACTGTGTACTTGAATAGAATGATTTTTTTTTTTTTTCACTGAAGGCTGTGGATTTTTAGCTTGCTAATACATTCCTCACACATCCATAGTATATTAGCAAACACATAATAAAACCAAATTCTTCGACTTGGAAGCTAGCAATAATTTTTCAATGGCAGATGAATTAAGAAAATTACCTCTCTAAAGAGGTTTCTCTTTTGGAATACTATAACTATGTGTGGTCACTAAATAGACTTTCTTCATTAAATTATTTGTGCCAGTCTACCAAGAGAGATGTACTAGCATTTTTAAGTGGGTGTTTCATGGATTTAACATATGTTGGACATTCATGCTTGTATTTGTTTTACTTAATTGTAATTCCTTTGAACTTTTGCCCTGAGGTAATTTTTAAATGAAGGCCAAAATTTTAAACTTTTAATGAAATAAATTTTCATAGTAATATATTATTTTCCTGAAAGAGTAAATATGCTTCCCTAAATAACTAAGTTAATTATGAATTGTAATTTTACTTTGAAATAATCAGCAGTATTTTCAGTATTTTAATTTAGGAAATAATGCCATCTATATGCATACAAACATATTTAACATATGCACAAACACAGATATTCATACAAATTCAACAAATAGTTTTGAGCCCTTACTGTGAAACAAATTTGGAAGTATAAGAGTGAACAAAACTATTGAAATATCACTCTCATCCATGTTATTTCACAGTGGGCTGTACAGGGAATGATGTCAATGAGCCATATACATTGTGAAAAGAGTAGGGGGAAACCTGGTGGTGGTTTTGTGTCACTGAGGAAATGTTTATGGTTTACATATTTATTCATCTACAAGTTCCTCTTCACAATATACCACTTGCTTTCCCTATTAGTCACATTTTAAGAATAATCTCTCCTTTTCCAACCATACTCAATTATTGTGACTTTCCAAAAATGTGAAAAATACCTCACACTCCCATACCTATCTACAAAATCATGGCGTGGCACTGTAGTATAAGACTGGACTGCTAACCAAAATGTCAGCAGTTCAAACCCACCAGCCTCTTCTTGGAAAACCTATAAAGAGTTGCTATGAGTCAGAATAGACTCAGTGGTATTTAACAACACCATCATTACCTATCTACAGGTTATGTTCTCCACCTGTTGCACTCATATAGTTAAAGTCCTGTCCACAATTTAGGACAGGTATCTTTCTATATGTGGCCATGACAAAGGATTTTGCCTCCAACCCAAAATATATGTTTCGGGTGTTTTCAGACATTGGACAACAAGTAAGATAATCTGAATTCAAAAAGAAGAGAAACATCCAGTGAACACCAATATACCCCAGATTTCTATGCCGGGACATTTGTCTACTTGAGCAGAGAGATGTGAACAGAGGTGAGAGAGGAGAGATCCTAATTCTAGACTGCAAAAGTGAAGTGGCCACCATGTTGAGTGTGGGGTTTCTGACAAAAGATAACTGATTAATGGGTAAATTGCTAAAAATGCTACATGAAGTTCTTTAGGCTGAAAGGAAATGAGCCATAGGAAGTAATGGTGGTAATCATTCAAAGTGATATAGCATTTCTCGACATTTTACCTACTCTGTATTTTTATATATTTTGCCCTCACAATAAATATAGACTGCGAAGGCAGGAACATTTGCTATTTTTATTCATTGCTATATTTTTAGTAAAAGAATGTAAGACATGTACACACTAGTTGCTCACTAAATATTTATAGAATAAATAACAAATGCCACTGAAAGTCTCAATATACGTTAAGCTCACAAGTCAACAAAGCGAAATTATTTGATGTACACATACAAAACAAAAAAATACCTATTCGTTTAAATGTCCATAGCACACATCTTGCAAGTCAGCCTGTCACCTGCAGACACATAGCCTTTCTCAGTCCATGGGTCTAGAGTCTAAAGCTGCTGTATTTCTCCATGTCATCGTTTCTGCCACCGTCTCTATGGTAGCCGATTTTCTTGGTAGGATCTCATGCTCCACTCATGCTCTTTCTTCTTGATGGTCCTGGGATCCTCTGTTCTAGGGCAACTCTTATACGCGCACCACTTTGTTCTCCATGTGGTCTGTCCTGGCTAAAACATGATTGCCAATAACCTCTGGACAACACATTTCCTTGTTTTCATCTAGTGGGAGAGAGAGAAAAGCATTTTTCCATATGAGGAATAAAATTTTCCAGTGTATTTAGAATATGGTATGAGGAGGCTTCAAAAAATATGAAATTGAAAGATGATGAAAATTTTCTATGAACATTTTGAAGATCTTTGTATGCCATGAGTCAATCATGGCATAAAATAGTCACTCTTGGAATATCATGAACTTAATGGATTGAGCCTGATTCCTGAACCAATAACTGCCTTGGGTATGCAACTGGATTGGGATCATAGTTTTCACTGATCAGATAGACAGCCAGGACTAGATATAAACTCAACTTACCTGACTTACATAGGTAGTGCAGAGGTATTCCCCTGAACAAAAACAGGGTCTATTAGAAACCTGAAAGAAATTAAATAACCCAAAATTTAATAGAAATAAAAAACCTCCAAAACTCATTGTTGTTGAGTAAATTCCATCTTACAACAAATCTATAGGGTAGATTTGTCTCATTGGGTTTCCAAGGCTCTATATCATCTTTGTGGAAGCAAACACCATCTCTTTCTTCCATGGCATGGCTGGTGGTTTCAAACCATTGACCTTTCAGTTAGCAGCTGAGTACTTAACAACATGAGACATATGAAAACAAAGGAGCCATTATGAATATATTGAATTAATATATCATTTTTCTCAGGTAACACATTTAATATTTTTCTTTTCATGTCATATGTAGCATGTAGACTACATAATCCCTGCAATTATTTTATTATCATTATCTAGTTTAAATAAAGAATGTTGATGATGATTCATTTTATGACTGATTTTTGGGTAGGATCTTTTCTGAAATATTTTTAAGTCTTTGAGAAGTTAGCCAGAAGTTGCTACTGAAAGTAATAGAAAATGGGTGTTGTTGTTAAAGGCCATCAAGTCAGTTCAGACTCATAGCAACTCTGTATAGGGTTTCAGAAGAATGGCTCATGAGTTTGAACTTCCAACCTTGTGATTCAAACTGACCTTGAGGTCCAGTGTTTATCCTTCAGCACCTCCTTTTTTTTTTAAATGCAGAAACTCAATAGGGTGTATATGGGCCATCTAGTCCACACTATTTACTTAGCTTCTTTGTGGTCAAATGAAGTATAAACTAAGAAAGAGGAGGGAAGCTGTAAGTGGAAAGACCATAGTAGTTGAGAAGGCAAATGATTAAAGTAATTAAATGAGCAAAGGGGTGTTGGCCGAGTATGGCAGCAGTGGCATGCAAAGAAGATAAAAGATGTTGCTGTTGTTAAATGCCATTGACTGGATCCTGACCCATAGTATAGAGTTTCCAAGGAGCGGCTGGTGAGCTTGAACTGCCGACCTTGCAGTTCAAATGGCTTTGCAGTGTGGCACATCAACCCACAGCATCACACCAGGACTTGGTAAAAAATTATACAGATGGTACAAAAAGATTGGTTTTGTTGACCTTTGGGGCAAAATTTATTCTTTTTATGTGTAATAATTAATCCACTTGACCTCAGATACTGCCTGGTGTTGACCAACACTAGAGGTGATGTACCAGAGAAGAAAATATTATCTGAGTACCAGAAAAAATACTTGGTGATAGTTATCCAAAATAAAGAGAAAAATCAATACAAATTTTCTAAGATTTGGATCACTAGAAACAATTGTACACCTGATAAGTATTTGTTATATGTGTTCATTGATCACATTAAGGTTCAGGCTCCTTGTGTTCTAAATTGTTTGTGTAAAATACGAAGTACCATAAAGTTCTATGGTTTTTTGAAAACAAAAAGGACAGTAGAAAACAGATACCCTTGCTTCTTAAGTCTACTTAAACAGAGACACATTAAGAAAAAAATATATATATCAAAAGATGGCTTTTAAATATTAATTATTGTACCCAAATTTCTTTTGGCCTAACTGACCTTAACTTTGTCTTCCCAGACAAACCTAGAGTCCCTGCTTTGTGAATGGAAAGATAGTTGTTACTATAATATGAATCACAGGCTAAGATGGATTTTCAATGTTGGATGAAGAAAGACAGATGCACTAGAATGTTTTTAATTCAACTAAGAGGTTCTACGTACAATGAAGAAGAACTCAGGTAGAATATGGGATGATATATTTATTAATAATACTTAAATTCAAATAATTGGCAAACATTTATATGTAAAATGCAAATGAAACTTAAGGAGTCTAATTATACCCAAATATGATCCAAGGATCAACTTCATCAGAAAAACCTGGAAAACATTTAAAAATGTCAAAGCCTCTGCCAATTCTCTGAGATGGAGCCCTGCTGTGGCTCTCTGGGTTAATGCACCGGACTTCAAGGCCGGTTTGAATCACAGGGTTGGTGGTTCAAGCTCACCAACTACTCCTTGGAAACCCTATACAGAGTCACAATGGGTCAGAGATGACTTAACGGCACTCAACAACAACAACACCAATCTCTGAGATCGATTCAATGTATATTTTGTGATTGCCTGAATAGTAACACTTAACTTCATGTTAGACAGAATTTTACAATTATCTACAGTTTGATCTATGTTCTAATTATTTTGTTTTGATATATGATTATAAATTATCAAATGTACTTAATATGGGTTAACTATATTTGGTGCCTTTGAGTCAGTTCTGTCTTATAGGGACCCTACGTACATCGCAACAAAACACAGCCCTGTATTGTGCCGCTGTCAGTAGTTCGAGCCCACTGTTGTTGTAACTGTGTCAATCTATCTACTTAAGGGTCTTCCTCTTTTTAATTGACCCTCTACTTTACAAAGCATGATGTTATTCTCTAGGAATGAATCCTTCCTGACAACATGTCCAAAGTACAAGAGATGAAGTCTTTCCATCCTCGCTTCCAAGAAACAGCCCACCTGTACTTCTTCCAAAACAGACATGTTCATCCTCTGGCATTCCATAGAATACTCAGTATGCTTCACCAAGATCATAACTCAAATACATCAGTTCTTCTCCAGTCTTCTTTATTCATTGTCCAACTTTTGCATGAATAAGAGGTGATTGAAAATACCATGACTTGGGACAGGCTCAGCTTAGTCTTCAAAGTGACATATTTGATCTTTAACACTTTAGAGTGGTCTTTTATAGTAGATTTGCCCAATGTGATACTTTGTTTGATTTCTTGACTGCTACTTTGATGAGTGTTGCTTATAAAACTAAGTAAAATTAAATCTTTGAAAACTTCAATCTTTTTTTCTGTTGATTATGAGGTTATTTATTGATCCAGTTGTGGGGATATTAATTTTCTTTACATTGGGGTTCAATCCACATAGAAGGAGGTGATCTTCATCAGTAAGGACTTCAAGTCCTCTTTGCTTCTAGCAAGCAAGGCATGTCATCGCTACATCTCAGATTGTTGATGAATGTTCCTCCAATCTTAATGCCACTTTCTTGGGTTATTTGCCCAGTATACAGATTAAATAAGTATGATGAAAATATACAACCCTGGTAAACACCTTTCCTGATTTAAAACCATTCTGTATCCCCTTGTTCTGTTCAAACAACAGCCTCTTTGTCAATGTACAGGTTCTTTATGGGCACAATTGTTTTGGAATTTTCATTCTTTGCAAAGCTATCCATAGTTTGTTATGATGTACACAGCTGAATTATTTTGCATAATCAATAAAGCAATAGTAAACATCTTTCTGATATTCTCTGCTTTCAACCAAGATTCATTTGTTATCAGTAATAATATCCTTTATTGTACATCCTCTTCTAAATCTGACTTGAATATTTGGAAACCCTCTGATGATGTAGTGCTACAACCATTTTTAAATATCATTAGCAAAATTTTACTTGCATGTGATATTAATGATATTACTCAATGATTTCTGTGTTCCATTGGGATGACCTTGCTTTGTAATGGACAAAAATATGGATCAGCTAGCTGTCTTCCAAATTTCTTGGCATAGATGAGTGAGCTCCTCCAGGACTGCATCAGTTTGCTGAAACATTTCAATTTGCATTCCATCAGTTCCTGGGCCTTTTTTTGCCAAAACTTTCAGTGCAACTTGAATTTCTTCCTTCAATACCATTGGTTATTGATCACATGCTGCATCTTTAAATGTTTGAACATCAACCAATTCTTTGTGGTACAGATCACTATGTATTCTGTCCATCTTCTTTTGATGCTTTTTGCATCATTCAATATTTTGCCCATAGAATCCTTCAGTATTGCAGGTTGAGGCTTGATTTTTATCCCCTCAGTTCTTTTAAGTTGAAAAATGCTGAGCATATTCTTCTCTTTTGGTTTTTTGATTCTAGGTATTTGCATATTTCATTATAATACTTTAAGTTTTCTTCTTAAACTGACTTTGAAATTTTCTGTTCAGAAAACGAAGGTCCTGAAAACTTTTTTCCATCTACGTTATTAAGGTCAACTCTATTTTGAAGAGGCAACTCTTCTCCAGTTCTATTTTGAGTGTATTCCAACCTGAAAGGCTTACATTCTTGCACTGTATCAGACAATGGTTCACTTGCACAAGCCTGCTTGTATTAAAGTACTAGTGGTATAACTTCAAGCAACACATTAACACACAAGCCGATAAGAGGAGTGGAGGGCAAAGAATTTGTTTCTGTTAGGTTACTAATTTTCAAGATCACCATCTAGTGGCCACTTTCTCCAATTGTAAGCACATAGCCCCTACAGCCCAAAATGGATTTCCATGGACACACGGACAAATAGGACTCTTGGTATGTCACTGTCAGGCAAGCACTGGCCTGCTAATTTCAAAGTCAGCAGTTCAAACCCACCAGCTGATCCTTGGAAATCTAACACAGAGTCACCATGACTCAGAATCAACCCAACAGTACTAAACAACAACAATGAACAAATAATTGATCTCAGCTAAAAGATGTTACAGCATGGTTTTGGCTGCATCAAGCAATCTTACACAAGTGTTTGTTCCTGGATTTACAAATAAGACCTAGTAGCTGGAACTGAGTAGAGGAACAATGTTGACTAAAAAACAGCATCATGTCAATTCTGATCCAGAGCAACCATATACAACAGAGTAGAATTGCTCTGGAGGGTTTCTGAGATTGCAAATCTTTACGGGAGCAGACACACTCCTCTTACACCCACAGAGCAGGTGGTAGGTTTGAACCACCAATCTTGTGGTTTACAGCAGCAAAATGAATAATTTGTATGTTCTGTTTTCTTTTTCTTTTACCCCATCTGTTTGGAAAGTGTCACACTCTTATTAGAGAGATTTTCTGGAATAGTCATTAGAAAAAATAGGAGGATATTAGGATTAAGGATAGATTTCTGAATGGCTTTTAATCTTTTAGGCTTTCTACATTCTGCTCACCATATGAATTGGGCAGGGAAAATTCAGTATGTGCCCCCTTGTATATATACTACACTTTTTCTTGCCTTGCCTTACATTCCTACAATCTGCATTAGAATCATTCTGATTAGTAGATAACATTATATGGAAATAATGTTAACTTTTTGATCCTGCAATACAAAAATATTTGCTTCAGCTAAATTTTGAGATGGATTCAGGCTAAATTTGCTTATAGTTGAAGTAAGTAGTCACCTACTTGGCAGAGTATGAAGCAGGTGTGGACATTACTCTCTGGTCAAAATTATCATTCACAAAATTATTATTCCATTGTTCCTGAAATCTCACTGTAATTAATCAGTTGTTGTCTGCATTGATTCCAACTCAAATTTATCTCATGTATGTAGAGTATAACTGTGTTCTATAGGATATTCAATGACTGATTTTATATAAGCTGATCATCAGACCTTTTCAGAGGTGTCTCTAAGAAGTATCATACCTCTACCTCTTTGGTTACAGCCAAGTGACTTAATCAATTGCACCATCCAGGGATTCCATTATACTTGAAATTCATCAGTAAGGATTTGCTCCTACAAAGTTAATGTCTTTTGTTTTTCAGGATCCCTTAGTTGTGATTTCACTGAATCTAAGAAGCCATCAATTATAATACCAAACCCCAAAAAACAAACCCACTGACATGAATTCAATTCCAATGCATAGCAACCCTATAGGACAAGTACAACTGCTTTATAGGGTTTCCAAGACTGAAAATCTTTACAAGAGCAGACAACTTTATCTTTCTCACATCAATTATTGTACTCAACATTATTTTATGTAGGATTACATCTCAGTGTAAAGAAAAAAAATCCTCATCACTGGACCAGTAAACAACATTCTTATCAATGGAGAAAAGATTGAAGTTGTCAAGGATTTCATTCTTCTTGGATCAACTATCAACACTCATGGAAGCAGCAGTCAAGAAATTAAATGATGTATTGCATTAGGACAATCTGCTACACAAGACCTTTTTAAAGTGTTTAAGAGCAAAGATGTCAGCTTGAGGCCTGACACAAGCCATCGTATTTTCCATAACCTCATATGCATGTGAAAGCTGGACATGAATAAGGAAGACCATAGAAGAATTGATGCATTTAAGTTATGGTGTTCGAGGAGAATATTGAAAGTGCCATGGGCTGCAAAAAGAACCGATAGATCTGTTTTGGAAGAAGTGTAGCCAGAGTGCTCCTTGGAGGCCAAGATTGCCAAACTTCATCTCTCATACTTTGGACATATTTTCAGGAAGGATCAGTCACTGGAGAAGGATATCATGTTTGGTATGGTGCAGGGTCAGAGAAAAAGAGGAAGACCCCCAGGGAGATGGATTGGCCAAGTGGCAGCATTGATGGACTCAAGCGTGGCAACAGTAGTGAGGTTGGCCTAGGATCTGGCAGTGTTTTGTTCAGCTGTGCATAAGGTTGCTATGAGTCAGTATCAACTCAATGGCACCTAACAACAACAACAAGGAAATAAAAATATTGCCAATTTAGCTATGCTATACCATCACTTAAGGAGCTCTGATAGTGTAGTGGTTACGAGTCAGGCTGCCAACTGCAAGGTCAGCAGTTCGAAACTACCAGCTGTTCCACGGGAGAAAGATGAAGCTTTCTGCTCCCATAAAGATTTACCGCCTCAGAAACCCTGTGTAGGGTCACTATGAGTCGGAACCGACTCCACGGTACATAACAACAACAACAACAATACCATCAATTATAAGATTTATTCTAATTTCCAGGATGTTACAAATATTTAAAAAATTGAATCTTTTGAGTATTGTAAAAGAATAAAAGAGAAAATAGGGACTAAAAATTATGATAATATTAATTCAACATTTTAACATTGATGTCAACCAGCTAAAGCAGAGCCCTGAGGAAAAGGAAAAAAAAAATAATAGATGAGTTTTGATAGAAGGGGAAGAAGAAAAAGATAAACTCTAACTGCTTCACAAGGTTGACTAAACCCAGCTTCATTTAGATCACACAATCTCCTTTGAAAAATTTCTCTTAGCAATGTTTATTTAAAGAGGTCATTATTTGAAGTTAGCATACTGAATTCCATAGCTGTTGACCCTTTGGAAAAATAACTGACTCAGAGAAAGGTTAGAAAAGGTGGGAAACATCTATGAATAAAACCTTTTCAAGCTAGAAATAGGTCAAAGTACTGCCTGATCAAAGACACAGATGAAATGCAGAAGAATGAAGATAAAGGTAAAATAATGAGCACCGGAGACACCAATAAAAAGAGAAATGCTTTCTCAAGTGTCTAGGTGTGGCTATATAACCAAGAGCTCTCAGAAGTACTTGTGGAAAGGACTTAACTCATTCCAGCCAGTACATAGCAGCAGAAAAGAAAACAAATAGAAGAAAGCAGATGCTGAGATTCAATTCTAAAACAGGCAGACTTACATTGCATGTCAAAGTTCAGAGTAGAATTATGTTGACAGAATCCTTTTCCTCCTTGAGTTGTATCATATTAGATATGCAATAACTCAACTTCTTTAACTCACAGAGTCAAACTTAAGAAAAGTAACCTAGAGATCACCTCCTCTGCCCAGCTCTCTGCACAGAAACTATGAAGTTAATTGTTGGTAAAGGGAAAAGAGGATGTTATTATATCTATCAGGTTATGTGTCAAGAGAATAACTACATCTAGTAGTAGGAAAATTATGTTATCTATATAGGATCATTTGAAAGATTAGGAAACATTTCCTACTTTTAAATGTTTTCTCTCAGAATTCTGAAACTTAATCAAAAAATAATTAAATGAATGCATATGTGGAGGTAAGTTTAAAAAGCAGGGCTACTAGGGTTCTAGCTCATACATGTATGGTCTTGTTCCAAACAGAACATATTCTGCTATCAGGAGATGGTTCAGACACATTCCCTCAGTAACATATTTGCCTTACTCTGAGTGTCTTTAAGAGAAAAAAGAAGAGGGCTAATCAAATCAGGGTCTTGCAAGGGGATTTCATAGACAAGTTCAATTCAAGGCATAAAGGTCAGCTTAGTAGGCTATGGTGACTAATTTTGGGGACTCAAAATGTCTAATCTTGATAGACTTTCTCAAAAGACACAGAATATCAATGGGGACTTATCAAGATGAAGTTTTAAGAAAATCAAAAACCTCATTGGTAAAAAAAATACCAGAAAAGTTGTGCCAAGGTTGTTTTTTGTTGTTTTGTTTTGTTTTCATCAGCAGAAGGCACTTGCTCATTCTTTGAGGGTAACAAAGGCTGTACGTTTAGAATTTTGTTAGGAAAACTTACCCTATGTGTCCTACAGTACTGGTCTTGACTTTTCAGACTTCTTTTGTTCCCCAAAGTCAAAGAACATTTAAAAGGAGTGCAATTTGAATTCTTCAAGGATGCCAAAACTATCATTTGGACCTGGTGTAAACTGAAGAGTACATATAATACTTCAAAGAAGGGTTAGTGAGATGGAAACACTGCCTTCAGAAGTATATAGATCTAGATGAAGAATATATCCAAAAGCAATAGTTTCATATTTTTATTTAACAAAGTTTTCTATGATGTTGTAGCAATACTTTCTGACTTACCTTGTATCTTCAAAAATGGATTAAAATGTTCTTGACATGAGATAATGCATAGTTCATCAGATCCCTACTAGGTAAAGAATGATGTTATGGAGTTGACTAGCGGCTCCTGGTGAATCCCATGTGTGCTATGTGGAGTTTTCAATGGCTGATTACTTTTTTAAGCACATCCCTGGGACTTTATTCTTAGTAGCTTTCAGTGGACTCAGACATCCAACCTTTTGATTAACATCCAAGAGTGGTAACAGTTTCCACTACCTAGCTGACTTGTGTTAGTAGGTAAGTTTGTTTTATTTGATACATTTTATAGAAAATTTGAAAAAAATGTATCATAACTATGCACTGTATCATTCCAAAATGTAGGAATTATGGAGAGAAAAAGAAGGGTTGGTGAATTGCAATTTTATAATTTACATTATGAGGAGGCTTCAAAAAGTTGTTAGAAAAGTAGAATTAAAAGATAATGAAATTAGCGCAAAGCCCTGGAGTCAAAATCGGTTCTGGTTCCAGTTTTGCCAAAGCCCGCCTCCTCCTCTTCCCTTCAACGCTGTGTCCTTCGCCAAGGACTTCCTTGCAGTGGAGTGGCCATGGCCATCTCCAAGATGGCGGTAGCACCCATCGAACGGGTTAAACTGCTGCTGCAAGTGCAGCATGCCAGCAAGCAACTTACCGCAGACAAGCAGTACAAGGGTATTACTGATTGTGTGGTTCAGATCCCCAAGGAGCAGGGAGTCTTGTCCTTCTGCAGTGGTAACCTGGCCAATGTCATCAGATACTTCCCCACCCAAGCTCTCAACTTTGCCTTCAAAGATAAACACAAGCAGATCTTACTGGGTGATGTGGACAAGATGACCCAGTTTGGGCGCTACTTTGCCAGGAATCTGACATCCAGTGGTATTGCTGGGGCGACATCCTGGTGCTTCATGTACCCTCTTGATTTCGCACGTGCCTGTCTAGCAGCTGATATGGGGAAAGCTGGTGCCAAAAGACACTTCAAAGGCCTTGGTGACTGCCTGGTTAAAATCTCCAAAACTGATGGGATTAAGGGTCTGTATCAAAGCTTTGTCTGGCTGGTCTTCCGCGGAGCAGCTGGTAGTTTCGAACTGCTGACCTTGAGGTTCGCAGCCGGATTCGTAACCAATTTCAGGAGCTCTGGTAGCGTAGTGGTTATGAATCGGGCTGTGAATCTCGAGGTCAGCAGTTGGAAACTACCAGGTGTTCCGCATGAGAAAGATGAGGCGTTCTGCTCCAGTAAAGATTTTACAGCCTCGGAAACCCTATACAGGGTCGCTATGAATCAGAACCGACTTCACAGCCCACAACCACCAGCCACCAAGGTTTTAATGTGTCTGTGCAAGGTATTATCATCTATCGGCATCTATGACACTGCAAAGGGCATCTGTACACTGCAAAGGGAATGCTTACAGCTCCCATTTCTCACATCTTTGTCAGCTGGATGATCGCTCAATCCGTCACGGCTGTGGCCGGGTTGACTTCCTACTCATTTGACAATGTTCGTCGTCTCATGATGCTGCTGTAAGGGTGCAAAGGAATTGATATCATGTACACAGGCACCCTTGACTGATGGACGAAGAGTTCACATGATGAAGGAGGCAATGCCTTTTTCAAGGGCGCATGGTCCAAATGTGCTCAGAGGCATGGGTGGCGCTTTTGTGCTTGTCTTGTATGATGTAATCAAGACGCACACGTAAGTTATATCCTAGTTTGTTTTCCCCTGTAAATGGGCATGTTGTATTATAGAACACATCTTGAGCATTCTTGACAGACTATTGGCTGTCTATATCCATGGCAACTATCTACTGGTTGAAAATGGGAAGCGATAATATTCATCGGACCCGTTTTCTCTTAAAGCCATTTCCGTGAAGATGCTGATAATGATCATGGGACTCAATTATATTTTTTTATCTCAATCACTCCTAATAAAGAAAAATTTGATGGAATGAAAAGATCTGAAACACACACATAAACAAAGATAACAAAACTATTCTGTGAACTTTCAGAAGCCCCCTCTAATGTTAGATACTATATAAATATTCCCTGGTTTACCACAAGGTTCTACTCCAATGGATTTGTGTTTGGGTTCTAAGGTAAGAACCCACCCACTACCATCAAGTCAATTCCAACTCATAACAACACTGTACAGGGGTTCCAAGACTGTTCATCTTTATGGGAGCAGAAAGCCTCATCTTTTTCCCTTAGAACAGCTGGTGGATTTGAACCACTGACCTTACAATTCAACTTGCAGTCCAGTGGTGATCTTACAACTCCATCAGGATTCCTTTCAATTTTTAGTTTTCGTTCTTGTTTTTTGTTACCAATATCTTTATAATTCTGATCTTGAATTTTGTTTGGGAGTTGGATGAGAACAAGAACCTCCACAATTACAGAATTTATATACAACACAGTATGAAGTGCATATTATTATAAGTACAAATAAATAGGACATTAGTAAGTTCACTTTGCTTTAACTGTAATATGTCGTACAGCATGAACTACTTGTATTTAGTACTTTACATATTGAAAAATTCCATGGGCGTTTCAGTCTATATTTTCATGAAATTTTTGAAGTTGTCTTGTATAAACTCTTGATTCTTATGAGAATACTGCTGATGGGTATTATTATCATCCTTATTTATATAGGAATCTTGGTGTAGCCCTATAGGTTAATGCACTGGACTGCTAAGTCAGTTTGAAATGCCAGGTCAGTAGTTCAAGCTCACCAGCTGCTCCTCAACAGGTTTGCTATGAGGCGAAACTGACCTGACAACTCTTAACAAAAATATCGTTGTATATAAATTGAACCTCAAAGATGTGAAATAACCTATCAAAAAAACTGGATCAGTACAATTCAGCTCACCTCAAATTTATGTGGCAGCACAGCAAGATAGGTGGGGAGAAAGAAACTCTAAAAGAATGGTGAGAAGGTTAGCCCCTAAAATGGTCACATTCATTGACATTTACTAAAATTAAAAGGGCTTTTGCATATGAAGCTTCCATTTACTGATTACTTACACAGTGCTCAAAAACCCTTCTAGATGGGTATTTTAGTTACTTCCATTTCAGGTTTATAAAGTCTACCTGATAGAGACAGAATTATAATCTTCTTCTTTTGATTTCAGGTTTTGCTCTTCTTTCAATAAAGCACACCACCTCCCGTGCATGTTTCACTTTGAGACTTTTAAAGACCTTATGAGCTCTTTAAAAATATTTGCTTTAAATAATGAATAAAGCAAGAAGGCTTCCTAACCTCCCGACTGTCACTCAGTTCCACAGTGTTACCCACAGCACATTTTCTTATCAAAAATTGGTCATGAATATAATTTTTAATCTTCAAATTCTGTAGAATTCATAGAGTAATGTAATATAATAGAATAATCTCTATTATCTACACTTCATGTAAAGTTGTTGGTCAGCACTCACTGTATCATCACAGATATTAATATTATTAACAAGATGAAGTCTTCTCTTAGAGAAGAAATTATGCTGGAGAGTTATAAAGCTATACTCAATACTAGCAGAATTACATAAGATCTACACAGTATTATGTGAAAGATTAGGGAAATGTTTTCTGCCCTGGAACATTAATATTTTCAAGATTTGAAGTTTGGTGGATAGAGTCAGAATATGCTATATGACAAACATTTCTTTATGCATTTACAAATATTTCTGAACACCCTATGCACTTTGTGAGGATCTAAATGATGGGAATACAGCAATAAACAGAATTTGCAAAGTCTTTACGCTCTCGCAGAGCTTACCTTAAAGGAAAGAGGGGCTAACTTTAAATAATAAATAAATAAAATCAATATTTGCCACATTGTAATGAATACTAAGAAGGTACTTTTAACAAACAAGCAGGATTGGGCCAACTTTTTCTGTAAGAGGTCAGATAGTAAATATTCTTGCCTTTATTATCTTTAAAGTTTCTTTCACAACTTCTGATATTCACCATTATAGCAAAAAACAACAAAAGCAAGCATAAGTAAATAGGAGTGGCTGTGTTTCCATTAGAAAATACTTATAAAAATAGGTAGCAATCAGGATTTGGCCAGCTAGGCATGGTTTCCTGACTTCTGCAAAAACAAATGGTACAGTTTAGAAAGTGTTAAAGAGTACAGGTAGTCCTCGGCTTACCTGGACATTCTGAGAACTCCATCATAAATCACTTCTGGCTTAAGTCTGATCTCTCTCTTTTTTCACTTTTCTTGATTAATGCCATATATTATCTCTATCTATATAAATCCTGTCTTCATTTGTCCTTGGAGTTGGAAGCATTACATATAAACTTAAAGATATACTTTAATACAAAGGTACATACATGATACACAAATCATAAAAAATTTACTCCAATGATGAAAAAGAGTTGAACTATATTGGCATTTTGTTAGTTTCAGTAATAACTCCACTTGTGTATATCTCTAATGGCTAATGATTGTGTTTGATGGCTGCCAAATTGTCTTCCTTGGTGAAGTGTCTGTTCATGTCCTATGACCAGTGTTTAATTGGATTATTTATCTTTTTCTTGTAGAGGTGTTGTTGTTGTTGTTAGGTGCCACCGAGTCTGTATCAACTCATAGTGACCTTATGCACAGCAGAATGAAACACTGCCTGATCCTGGGCCAACCTCACTACCAT
>NW_006408530.1:16070214-16071529 GCF_000296735.1 Chrysochloris asiatica
GTAACCACTACGCTACCAGAGCTCCTTGCCATGTTTATTTATTATATTTTACATGTAATGGCATAAGGGAAGGAGAAAATGAAAAAAATATTTTGTATATCTTCTTATTTCTCTATATGGATAAGAAGCCCTAGTAGCATAGTGGGTTATGAATTGAGCTGCTAGAAAGGTCAATAGTTCGAATCTACCAGATTCTTTGCTGCAGGAGAAAGAAGAGGTTTTCTGTTCCAATAAAGATTTACCAATTTGGATGACTTCAAATTTCCTATCTTACCGTATAGCTCTGTGTAAGACTTTCAAAACAATATTGAGACTTGATGGCAGCTAGGGTGGAGGTGCATTGAAGTTTCCTGTCAGCGATACCACAGAAAAACAGGCAAAGCAGATTCAGAGCTGAGCTCCAAAACTTGGAATCACAGAAATAGGAATATTTAAAAGGTTTGAAGGCTTATAGCTAGTGGAACTTGTAGCAAAAGTAAGAAATTGTGTATTTTTGACTCTGCTGGGCTCTGCAGCCCCATGCCGACAACTTGGGCAAAACCAAATGGCAAGACCAAGTAGGGGAGCAGACATATGGAAAAATGCCATGGGAACCTCAGAGCAAAGGTGGACAATACACTTTGTCAGTTTTGCTTTATTCTGATTTTCTTTTGTGGGGGTGGTATCTGTTCATTGGTCCTCCACTGTTTGTGCACCTCCATTCTGGTGACTAGATAGTAAGCGAGTGGACAACCCCCAACCTCTCCACTGATGGGTTCTTCTGCCACACATGCACATAGATACTCTCAGCCCAAGAGCAGGCCCAGAACTGTTTTTTGTTTTATTTTGTTTTTTAATATTGGAAAGGCTAGGACAGGGGTGTAGAGAAGGAAAGAGAGTTTAAAAATAAAACATGCCTGAAATTAAATTAAATCCTGAAGTACCGCATAACAGCCAACAGTGGCATCTTGAAATCTCTCAGGCAGTTTTGAAGGCAAGAAGCTGAAGAGAGGACATTAAAGTCATATTCATATTAGGCTGCAGATTTTTTTTTTTTTCCTCTCCCTCCTCTCCTTTTTCAGTCTAGTTTTGCCTTTTTCTTGTTGTTACTTTTTTTTTTTTTTTTCTTGTTTTTTGCTGGTGCTCTTTTGCTATTGTATGCTCCCCCTTCTACCTTTGGAGGCTCTTTCCCTCCCTATATTACCCAAGAAGAGACATCAACTGCTACCATATAGTCAAGCTACAACCACACTTTATAAATATCCAAACCAAGGCAAGAACCAATACCAACTGCCATATACCAGGGAGGCAGAAAACACCTGTGAATGTTACTCTG
>NW_006408530.1:16073865-16074505 GCF_000296735.1 Chrysochloris asiatica
GCCTAACACATGATCTATTCTGGAGAATGTTCCATGTGTACTGAAAAAGAATGTGTGTTGTGCTGTTGTTAGGTTGAACGTTCTCTACACATCTATGAGATCCAGTTGGCTGATTGTGTTGTTTAGTTCCTCTGTGTCTTGTCGAGTTTCTTTCTGGTTGTTCTATCCATTTTCAAAAGTGGTATATTAAAATCACCCACTATTATTGTAGATTTGTCTATTTCTTTCTTCAAATCTACTAGAATTTGCTTTATATATTTGGAGTTCTTTCACTGGGAGTATAGGTATTTATTATGGTTATGTCATCTTGTTCAATTGTCCCTTTAGTCATGAGAAAATGTTCATTTTTATCTATTATTCTAGTTTTTGCCTTTAAGTTTATTTTATCAGAGATTAGTATTGCCACTCCTTCTCGATTTTTTATTGCAATTAGCTTGGCATATTCTTTACCATCCTTTGACTTTTTGTCTGTTTTGTCTTTGTGTGTAAGGTATGTCTCTGACAGACAGCAAATTGAAGGATCTTGTTTTCTTATCCATTCTGCCACTCTCTGTCTCTTAACTGGTTCATTTAATCTGTTTACATTCAGTGTAATTATAGATGTTGTTGTTATGTGCCGTGGAGTCCGGTCCGACTCATA
>NW_006408530.1:16075381-16083608 GCF_000296735.1 Chrysochloris asiatica
TCCTCTGTGGACTTGTGTGATTCTTCCTGTTCTGGAATGCCGATAATTCTTAAGTTATTCCTCTTCATGTTATCCAACATGAATCTTAGGCCTTCTTCAGATTTTTTTATCCTTTTTTTGTGCATGCTCTTCTATCTTAGTAGTGTTGAGAGATTTATCTTCTAGTTCACTAGTTCTGGCTTCCATCTCTTCCATTCTACTCCTTTGCCCTTTAGTGTATTGTCCATTTATGATATTCTGTTATTAATCATTTGGACCTCTTTTTGTAGATTTTGAATTGTTTCCAATGCTGTATCTATCTTATTTGATTGTTCCTGTAGCACTTTCCTGACTTATTCCTTATTTTCATCAATTCCTCTATAAAGTGTTTTGATACGTTTCATTATCATTTTTTGAATTCCTTCTCAGGCATTTCCAAATATTCATATTCACTCTTCTGCCAATATGATGTCAAAGTTTACCTCCAGGCTATTTGTCTCAGTCACTTTATCTTGTTCCTGGACATATCCAGAGATGGCCTTCTGTTTATTGAACATATTCAGTAGTTGGCTGTGACCTTAATACTTAGATGAATACATGTTTTGATATTTTATTATGCTTTCTGATTTCCTTCAGGTGTAATGTGATCAGGAAAAGTGCTTCCCATTTTGCTTTTTTTATTACTAAACTCAGGGCAACTGTCACAGGTGTTGGCTGCCTACCTGGTGTATGGCAGCTGGTATGGTTTTTGCCTGGATGGTGGGATTTTAAAGGGTTGATTGTAGCTTGACTACATGACCACAATTGCTGTCTCTTCTTTGGTAATGTAGGAAGAGAAAGAACTCCTTAAAGGTAAAGAGGGGATGAGAAACAAAACAACAACAGCAAAAAAGACAGATTGGATACTGTAATCTAAAATTGCAGAAAAAAGAAAGAGAGAGAGAAAAAAAATGATGTAGCCAAATATGAGTATGACTTTAATGTCCCTCTCTCAGCTGCTTGCCTTCAAGGCTGCCTGAGAAATTTCAAGATGCCACTGTTAGTCATTATGACATAACTCATGATTTAATCTTCAGCCTGTTTCCTTTTTAGTCTGTCCCTCTTTAGCTCCTCAACACTGTTCAGGCCTTTTTCCAAATGATTAACAGTTCAGGGACAGCTGTGGCTGTTTTGCTCTGCCATTTGGTTTTAAGTGGAAACTGTTCCTTTAAATTTTGAGCAGGTCTGAATACATGTGTAGTAGAATGCTCTGGGGGAAGGGGGGATGTCCACTTGCTCAGAAACCCCTCTAGTCACCAGAATGAAAGTGTGCAAACAGCAAGAGACCAGTGAACAGGTTTAAAAAAAAAGAAAGAATGTCCACAGTTTTATCCCTGAGGATCAGTCAGGAGTCAGGCATCCAAGGTGACTCAGATCCTTCCCCAACTTGGTCTTACCCAAGATGGCCACTCCAGGAGCCACTGAACCCAGAGGATAAGCAAACACTGGATTTCTTGCTTCTGCTACAAATCCATTGGCTGAAGCCTTCAAACTTTCTAAAGATTCTTTTATATGTGGTTCATAGTTTTGGGACCATCCCCTGAACCTGCTTCATCTGGGATTCTGTGTTATTGTTAACGGAGATCTTCACTGCCCTTCTCACTGATCTGCCATCAAGTCTTACCTCCAATGACTCTGTATGGTTGTTTTTGTTTGCTTGTTTGTTTCCCTTCATATATTCTGTGCTAACATCCCACAGTTTCTGAAATCTACCTATTGACTTTAGTAAAACGATCAGCATTTGGGTCTATGTTTTCAAGCAACTGAAGTCCTTGATTTAGTTTAGAAAAATACCAGCTAATCCCTTCACTATAAATAAATTAATAAGTGAATAAATGAATAGATAGAGCAAGCTATAATTTTATTCAAAAGAAAACAGAAACAGAATAAAACAACTTTAGCAATGTAGGGGAAATGGTTGTTTTTTACAGTTTTGAAAAAGCAATAAATAACAATCGTATCTAAAATCAAATGATTGGAATATAAACTTGCTGTTCTACAGTTGCTGTAAATCCACAGCTAAACACAGATAACCCTTGCCAAAGCTGTGTTATAGGCTCATGTTTTTCTATTTGCTAATGTTTAACATTGGATTTTGTGTGTGTGTGTGTGTTGCCATAAATTACAAATAAATCCTGCAAAAAATAACATCAGTGTTAACAATTTTTTTTTTATAAAAGGCAAACATTGTCTAACTGACAACTTCTGTCCTTCTTCTTCCTCATTACTTCTTTCTTCTTCAACACTTACTTCCTCTTTGAAGGCCATTACATCCTAATATATTAGTTTTCCTTCCTTTTTCATGATCCATGAGCTGCTCCACATTGTTGATATTAAATTTGAAGTTTACCATTGTTGCCATATGAATGATTTTTCCATCACTATTCCATCATATCATTCTAATAAAAAACAAATCTAGTATTTCTTTTCCACATCTGTTGCATGCATTCTCCCAAAACATCCAAGGAAGATGGATTAACAATTGTTGTTGTTTGTTATTAAGTGTTGTGGAGTCGGTTCTGATTCATAGTAACTCTGTATAGTGTTTCTGAAGACTTTAAATCTTCATGGGAACAGAAAGTCTTGTCTTTCTCCCATGGAGCAGCTAGTCCTCGAACCTAGGGCCTTGTGGTATGCACTCCAGTGCTTATCACGTACAGTCACCACACTCCCTAATTTCAATAAGACAGACAAAAAATACTATTAAAAAGACAGTTGTAAGTGTAGTTTGTCATAACGAGAATAGATAGTAAGTTGGGGACTACATGTCATGAATACCTCATTGAGATTGTGACATTTAAATAGAGAAGAAAATGATGGAATCAATCATGTGATATCCAAGGAACGTGCATTCTAGATAGAGGAAGCAGAGGGTACACAAGCACTGAGGCAGGAGTTTTCTTTCTGCATTCAAAAATCAGGCAATAGTCTAATAAGGTTGCAGAGTATAATGAGTGGGAGTGAGCAGGTATATAATAGAATATGTTGTTGTTGCTGTTGTTATGTGCCGTCGAGTCAGTTCCGACCCATAGTGACCCTGTACAGGATTTCCGAGGGTGTAAATCTTTACGGGAGTAGAAAGCCTCATCTTTCTCCCGCGGTGCAGCTGGTAGTTTCGAACCGCTGACCTTAAGGTTCGCAGCCCGATTCGTAACCACTACGCTACCAGAGCTCCTTGTTATATGACTAGATTGAAGGAAAACAAGGAGCAAGAAAAATGATTATAATGTACTTTAGTAAAACAGGTAAGAGAAAATGTAAGGTGGTAGCTGGCTTGATGGATTAGTTAAAATCTGGGTGGCTTTGAAAAGGATTAAAAGTAAGATGCCCTGATGGATTGGATATGTAATGTGAGAGAAAAAGAGGAACTAAGGATGTGTGTTTCAGGAGACTATAAGAGGTGCAGTATTTTTTTTTAATGGACACACATATCAGTAGCTCAGTTTAGAATATGCAAAACTTGGAAATGTCAAGTTTGAGGTATCTGTAAAGATGTGGGAAATGTATCAAGTGATACCTGGGTGCCCTCAGTACCTAACACATAGTTAGCAAGTGTGGCAGTGGGGAACTAGAGTTCAAATTTTCTTATTACATGTCATAATTCACATAAAGCAGTGTTTAGGCTTCACTTTTGGATTTTTGAAGTAAGGTATACATACATGAAACATAAGGTTGGCTCCAAAATTTAATATATACATATATATGTAAGTATATATTATCATTTAATTTCTATCTTCCTTAATATTCTTGATTACAAAGTAGGAATAATTATTCCAATCATAAGAGTTCTGAGGAGTAAAGGAGATAATGAACAAAAAGCACTTAGCACAATGTCTGGTAAATAATAATGTTCAATAAATATTTGACATTCTTATTATTATCAATAATGGAGAAGAGTATGTATGCTTCAAACCTATTGCTTTTTATGTATATTAAAATAGAACACTCATTTTGAAAAGTATCTAGGAATATGCTGAGCTCCACAAACCCCTTTGACTCTGCAAAAATTGTAATCTAAAAATTTATTCAGTGGTTCTACAAAAAGACATACATTCCTATATTATTGCAAATAGCAGACCATAGAAGAATTGATACTTTTGAGTTATGGTGCTGGAGGAGAATATTTAAAGTGCCATGAGCTGCCAAAAGAACCAATAGATCCATTTTGGAAGAAGTGCAGCCAGAGTGCTCCTTGGTGGCCAAAATGGCCAAACTTCGTCTCTCATACTTTGGACATATTGTCAGGAGGGACCAGTCAACAGAGAAGGATATCATGTTTGGTAAGGTGGAGGGTCAGAGAAAAAGAGGAAGACCCCAACGAGATGGATTTTCCAAGTGGCAACATCGATGGACTCAAGTGTGGCAGCAGTAATGAGGTTGACCCAGAATTGTGCAGTGTTTTGTCTTGCTGTGCATAAGGTCGCTATCATTCAGTACTGACTGAATGGCACCTAACAACAACAACAATTGAAAATTCAAGTCTTTATCACAGGATTGTAATTACTTTTGTTTGATTATTTTTGTTATTATTATTATTATTAGAGGTAGGGCTGATTATTGCTGAATAATTACTAGCTCAGGAGGAAGAAGGGAGAGAAGAGACAGAGAAATTAAGGAAAGAAAAAAAAAGGAAGTGTAGATGTGTGTATGGATGGCAAGCAACAAGGCACAGTGAAGAAAATTTCTGACTGTTTTCCTTCCCCAAACCTAAAGGCCTTAATCTTTATAGGAGCAGATAACCAGATCTTTTCTACCATAGACTGACTGGTGGATATAAACCTCTGACTTTTTGATTAGTAGCCATGTGCTTAACCACTGTGCCACTAAGATTGTGTTTTATTAAGATACTTGCTTACCTTTAATATCTGAGTGATGTTGGTTTAAATTCTAGCTTCATTATTATCTGATCTTTAGCAAGTTAGCCTCTCGAAAGCTTAGTTTTCATATTTATTAAATAAGTGTATTTATTTAATAAATAAAAGTGAATGGGGAAATTAAATGAAAAACCAGAAGTGAAAATCCTGTGCAAAATATTATTCAGTTGTGTTGAAGATGAGTTATCATTCATTTTATTTAAGGAGATAATTTTCATTATTATTATTTATGGAATATTATAAACCAAAGTTAGAAAACTAAACCTGATAATTAAATTAATATGTATGCTAACTACTGTATCTGTTACAGCATTTTTAATAGGTTAATGTTCTATTTCTTTTCAAGAAAGTATTCCAATATATTTGTTTCTCAAAACTGAGATTCTAATGATTGTACACCTAATTTACCAATAAAATTTGTTTGTTGCCCCTCCCTAAAAAAAGTACACAATCACAATTGACTTATGCAGAACAATATTTTAATTCAATATTTCTAATTTTATATGTAGCAACCCTGGTGACACAATGGTTAAGTGCTCATCTATTAAAAGAAAGGTTGGTGGTTTGAATCCAACAGCTGTTCCATAGGAGAAAAGACCAGACAATGTGTTGCTATAAAGAATACAGTCTAGGAAGCCCTATAGGGCAATTCTACTCTGTCACATGAGTTAGAATCAACTCAATGGCACACAATGACAACAACAATCATATATGTATAGAAATTAGAATCTTTGAATTCAGAGGGTCTCTGTATACATATTCAGGGACACATGTGGACTGTAGTGGAGAATTTTGTTACATGATCAGATAATTATGAATGCAGTATTTAGAAGTTATTATTAGTACTTTGTTACAAAAAAATATTCATTTCATAACAAAATTAAAGTGAATTAACCAATCAATGGTAAGTTACTCATTTCTAAGTGCTGGAAAACAGAACACCATACTAGTCACTCATTTAAAGACTAATATTGGAGTTAGACTTGGACAACAAAATTGCCGAGTAGATGATTAACATTGTTTGCATATAGTTCACTTCCATATATTATTAGACTAGTCTATTACCTGAATAGTTCATTAACCATAGTCCCAATTTATTTTTTCCTTTCAGATAGGGAAAAACTGCTAGTGGAAATTTCACTTGTAACAACTTAATTCTGGATTTTATTTTTGATTATAAGCAGGGGTTACTTTGATGTTTCCAAATGAATTTCAAACACCATATATTCAGTTAATTTTCAAAGCAGAAACATACTGAAACTTTTATCCACTTGGTAAGCAGCCATCCCTTAGTTTTATCCAAGTTTCCCATGAAAATGCCAATCGGGAATAAAACTGACAAATATATTCAATCAAAGAGGGAATTTTTTTTTTTTTACTCTTAAGTCGCAAATGGTCTCATTAAAATAAAAGCACCACCTCAGGGATTGCATAAAGTAGAGTATTGGTACCTAAATGGTATTTATGACCAAGCTAAATGTAAAGTGAATTAAAATTTAAAGGATTGTAGTCAGGTAGGCCACAGACATCTGTAGAGAAATGTCCATTAAGAAGATGAAAGAACTCGCATTCCCTGGTGACAGACACATGTCAGGTTAGCAGTCAGCCATACCTATATATACACTTGGTGCTGCAGCAAATGAGAAACACATTGGCCAAAGAGAAAAGTACTTAAGAAATATTTATTTTAGGCCAAGAAAAAAATTATGAAACTAACATTTTGGAATTTGTGTCCATCGTTGTCATCAAATAAAAGTAAAAAATATATGGGGAATAAGATGTGGACTGACAATAAATATCACATATATGTTTATAGACACTGTATAAACTTCAACTTATGCCTATATTTATAGAATCACTTGAAAGCATAATCCTTTAAGAGTGTCATTGCATTTGTATTGCTGTAACCCCCATGAGGTGCTGCTTCCCAGCTACAAATGAAGGCCTATTTAAAAAACAAAAAACAAAAAACTTTTTTTTTTTTTTAAATTGCCTCTAGGGTGCTAAAAGGAGCTTTGGTAGGGTAGTGGTTGCGAATCAGGCTGCTAATCTCACCATCAGCAGTTGGAAACTACCAGCTGTTCCGTGGGAAAAAGATGAGGCTTTCTGTTCCTGTAAAGATTTACAGCTTTAGAAACCCTGTACAGGGTCGCTATGAGTTCGAACCGACTCCACGGCACATAATAACAACAAAGGGTGCTAATACACCAAGACATTCATTTCTTTCATAATGTAAGTAAATTACAAAATCAGTCACTATTTTTAGGACATGCTGTTGTCTTATGCATACAGCATATTTCTTTTGTACCTACTTCATCAAAATCCATCCTTCTTTTAAATGGTCATCAAGTGATCTTAAGTGATGACACATGAACACAGAAAATCTGGGCTCTTAATTAAAAGGGTCTTTCTTTACCTCTTCTCTTCTCTTCTCTCCTTTGTTGTATAGAAAACACCCAACACTAATGTTCGTGTAAACTACATTCAATACTGTTATTTGAAAAATTAGCTTTGGTATTTAATATGGTTGAAGTTGTTTATTTCAGGGTTCTCCCTTTCGTGCATTTCTTCAGAATCCAGGCAAAGTAATCTCCCAATATGCTGTGTTAAATACATTTCAGAACGAATATTTATTCTTACTAAAGTGCCACTCATATTCCCTTTTATCCAGGGCTCCCTATTTCACTTTTAATCTAACTAGTTCTTAATGACTATAGATCCCTAGATGTACCCACTTCCAAGCTGAAGCTACTCTCAATCTGATTTTATGTTTCTACAAATATTGGGGAGAAAAGAAGAAAGGTGCATTCCAGTTGTATTTTACCTTGAAGTGGAATAGTGTTTTATCATGAAAACTGTATCACCTTTTCATAATATATGTTGTATGCATAGTCGTCCTTGTTGTTATGATGAAAATGATTCAAAGGTGCTATTTTCCTAGTTCTGTTTTGATTCTAAGGAGCTCTGGTAGTTTATTAGGTTGGGCTATTAACTGCTCCCATAAAGATTTACAGCATTGGAAACCCTATATAGGGTCACTATGAATTGGAACCAATTCAATGGCACGTGACCATCTCTCCCACCAACATCTCTGTACAAGTCCACAGTCCTTTATATTAATATACATGTTTGAGTCAAAAGGTATTAGTTCTAGAATTTCAGTTCATACATGCACAGGTTTATTAAAACAAAATATGCTTAAAAATGTCTCTAAGATCAGTGGATAGCGGCAGACAAATTATCTCAGGAATACACTTGTTTTAGTCTCATTTTTGCTAGTTTTGTTAAATATCATCAAGTCAGTTCTGATTTATAGTAACCCTAAAGTTTCTGAG
>NW_006408530.1:16083708-16096802 GCF_000296735.1 Chrysochloris asiatica
AACAGTCTAGTGCTCATACTACTGTGACACATAGAACTCCTTAGTCTCATGGTTGTTGTTAAGTACCATAGAGTCAGTTCTGACACATAGTGACTCTGTATAGGGTTTCCAAGAAGCAGCTGGTGGGATTGAACTGCTGACTTTGTGGTTTGCAATCCAGTGTTAATCCTACAGCATCACACAAGGACCCTAGACTCATTGCTGTTATTAACTGCTAACCAGTCATTTCTGACTCATTGTGACTCTGAGTAGAGTTTCCAAGGAGCAGCTGGTGAGTTTGAACTGCTGATCTTGTGGTTCAAACTGGCCTTGTGGTCCAGTTTTGCCTTAAAAAAAAAAGACCCAATCAAAATGGTGGCTTACAAAGGGATCTCCTAGGTCAGGTAGATTAAAGGTAAAGAGGTCAACTCAGGTTATAGTAACTGATTTTTGGAATTCCAAAAGGATAATCTTTATAAGAAGTCCTGGTGTGGTGCTGTGGAATAAAGCACTGGACTGCAAGATCAGCAGTTCAAACTTACCAAATGCTCCTTGGAAACACTATACATGTTGCTATGAGTCAGAACCAACTCAAATAACTACAGCAAAAACAAAAAAATCCCAACCCAAAATCTTAATAGATTTTCTCAAAGGATACAGGATGACCACATAGGAGTTATTTGAAATAAGTTTTAAGAAAATTGAAAATTGCATTGGTGAGATAGAAGTTGCTTCAAGGAATTTTTTTCTATCAAGACAACGTACCCCCTCATTTTTCCATGGTAGCAATGTGAGAATTTATTTGGGAAAACTTACCCTAGCCACTCTGTAGTCCTGATCTTGTTACTAGGACCTCTTTTTCCCCCAAAATTTCAAGAACATTTAATAGGAACATGATTTGCGTCTTTTCAGAATGCCAAATTTGGCAGGCCCAGAGTAAATAGAAGAATGCAGACTATTTCTGGGAAGCTTTGCTGCTGTTGTTGTTACAGAGATGGAAACATCACCTTCAGAAGTATACAGACCTAGATGGAGCATATGTCCAGAAACAATAGCTTCATATTTTGATGTTTGCGTTTTATAAATGATTTTATGATTTTGTAGCAATACAATTTGAATTACTCATATTTCCTTGGAGTATGAGATCTTTGAAAGTCAAAGATGAGCTGGAGAAGAGTGACCATCATTAGTTGCTGTCAAGTCAAATCTGATTCATGGTGACGTCATGTGTGTAGAGTAGAAATACTCCACTGTATCTTTAAGGCTACTCCACTAGATCTTTAAAGCTGTACCATTTTGAAAACAAATCACTAGACTTTAATGCTGAGGTTCCTCCGGGTGGGATTTTGAGTTGCCAATCTTTTGATAAGCAGTTTAGTGCTTAAGCATTTGAACCATCAGGAGCTCCTAGGGTAATTCTGGAATCACTATTTCTCAATGTCAGGACATTCTAGTTTGCTCTGCACATGCACAACATACTCAGCTTTCCTTCTCCTGTTGTTGTTATTTGAGTGCCATTGAGTCAGCTCCAACTCATAACCACCCTCTCTAGGCTTTGTAAATTATCTTCAACCACATCCTATATCATGAATCTGACTGGCAACGCAATGAAATGGGAGGCTATAGCATAAAGATGTGTTGTAGGTATCATCTTTAGAATAGGATTTGGGCTAAAAATGTAGTAAAATGATTGGAGTGAGGTATCATGGTAAATATATTGGCCATGATCAATTTCTGGAATGAGTTAGGGGTATAATGAGGAAGAGTATGGGGACAATATGACTAGTGAACTTCATTGGAGAGGAGTCCTGATAATTCAGTTGGCTAAGAATTGATCTGCTAGCCAAAAGGTTGGCAGTTCAGCCCATTAGCAGCTCCATGGGAGAATAATGAGCCAGTCTGCTACTGTAAGGATGTATAAACTCAGAAATCTGTTC
Organism: Chrysochloris asiatica; assembly: GCF_000296735.1. Taxonomy (NCBI): domain Eukaryota; kingdom Metazoa; phylum Chordata; class Mammalia; order Afrosoricida; family Chrysochloridae; genus Chrysochloris; species Chrysochloris asiatica. The sequence continues at coordinate 16,085,625 of NW_006408530.1, forward strand.
TAATGCAATTCTACTCTTTCCTACAGGGTTACAATGAGTTGGAATTGTCTCAAAGTAATGGGTTTGTTATATTGCAGGAAAAAACTTTACTCCAGCACAGCTGAAGAAACAAAATGGAGACGTTAGATTACAGCCAATAGAAAACAAAACAAAACAAAAAACTTGGTCCAATTTTCATACAGTTTAAAAATTTACAGATCTCTTATTTTATTATTCTAGAAAAAAAATATTCTGCCACTTTGTTTCCTGAGGTATGGTTTCTATGTCTTTACTACAATATCTTGCTTTCAGTTTTGTTGATTAACATTAATTTAAATGATCAAAATAATGTATAAATGAAGTGTATTTTACTTCATTCAGTACCCTGTATTATAATATATTTTTAAAAACTTTAAAAAGCAAAAGCAAAACAAGTTGATTCGGACTCATAGTGAGTTCATGTGTTATAGAGTAGAATTGCTCCACAAAGTTCTCTTGACTGAAGTCTTTATAGAAAGACTGTGGTGGTTATATGTCGAGTTGCTGACCACAAGATCAGCAGTTCAAATCCACCAACAGCTCCATAGAGGACAATGAGGCACTCTACTGCTTGTACCGATTTATACTCCTGAAAAACCTACTGTGCCATGTCAGGTCACTATGAATCAGAATTTACTCAGGGGCAGTAATTAATTTTGTAATTTTTTAAAATTATGAACTGAGTGATAGTTTACATGGAAGAACATCAGCTTTACACCATTGTTTCATTGCAATGATTACAATCTCCTCCGTGCATCATCATTCAACAGTATTTGCTTCCATTCCCTTTGTTTTTCTTTCCTCCTTTCTTTCTTCTTTTTTAGTTGGTGGGGGCATGGGGAGATGTACGCAAAAACACTCAGGAACATATAATAGCTTAAACAACCAAAGGGCGCATTCTGCAAGCCTGTCTCCTACTGACAAGCACTCAGTCCCTCTCATTCCATGAGTCTAGAATCCTCAGCTGCTCCCACTCTCCACGTCCTCATCCCAGTGGCAGTGATTTTTGTTGTTTTGTTTTTTAATCTTTACAGAAGCAGAGTGCCAGACTTTCCTTCTGAGGTACTGCTGTTGTTGTTGTTGTTGTTATGTGCTGTCGAGTCGGTTCCGACCCATAGCGACCCTGTACAGGGTTTCCGAGGAAATCTTCAAATGGTAGGCAAGCAGCCAATCACAAACCATCATACCCAGGGACTTAGATTAAACAAATAGCTTAATTTTAAGAACTTCAGGAAGAAAAGTTGGGCAGTGATGGAAGCAATTTGACACTCCAATCAAATACCAGCAGCTGTTGAGCTGACCTTTTACTCAAGGTGACTTTGGCTCGTAGTGACCCCATGTGTGTCAGGGTAGAATTTTCAATGAATTTTTTTGAAAGTACATCATCAGGCCTATCTTCCAGGACACCTGTTGTTGGCCTCAAACGTCCAACCTTGGTTAGCAGCCAAATGTGCACATCCTTTGAACCATTCAGTATACCTTAAATCATACTCCACACAGCTAGCTACTCCTCTTGAATTCAGGTTTTTCCTTAAAACTGATTCAAACCTTAAGACATACTCAAACAACTACAGATTGCCCCACATTATTTCTTCTTAAAAAAGCTACCTGTCATTTCAATAAATGTTTAGTATTTTTGTCCCCAAACTTATTTCAAATAAAAGTTCCTTGTAAGATACTATCATGCTGAGTATATTTTTTTTAAGTTACAGGAGATTTCTTGATGTGCTTTGTCTATGTCAAAAGCATGTGTGTTCAACAACAACAAAATCTTTCATGCTACTGAGCCATCTCAGATGGTCACATTAGAAAGACATTAACTTTGTTCTAGCCTCAAACAGTCTTTATTTATATATTTATTTTGGCTTCTTGTCTCTAGAGATTGTAATCTGCATCAAGGTAAATTGCTTGGAATCTATTTCTTTATGATTTCCCTGTTTAAAGTGAGTACTAAAATTGATGTAATGTTATATTTAAGTAGGCAGAGTAGCAAAAGAAAACAAAAATCCTCCACTGATAATAAAATTAGGACAACCATCAAGCATCTAAGAGTCTGCTCTAAAACATCTCTGTGCAATTAACTCAGAGGCTTAAACTTAGATTCTCTCAGACTGGAAGAAAGGTGGAATGCTAAATATGAGGGGGTGCTTCACCAAAATAAATGCCCTTACTAGGTCTTATGGGAATTCAGCTTCAATTTCAGGTTGATCTGGGAACCTCCAGGGTCAGAGGTTCAAGGGGAGTAGAAGGCTACTTATGCCAAGTCCATATACAACTTGTCACTGTTCTCTTGTTGAAGAAATGTCAGGCATTTCCTCTTGTCAACTGAGTAAGAGTCTAAAGAACAGATATGTGTTTAGATTTTTAAATTTTTCAGTAAATCAGTAATAATAATAATAATTTGCTTCAGAGTTTAACATAATTAAAAATGGGGGAGTGATCTAAGGGGAAAAAAAGAGTATCTACTATCTTATGCCGTATATACAGACTAGTTAGCTACACTCACCTGCATTATATTACAGGATCACACAGATCAGGAAAGATCTCATTTCTAAGAATTTCTAAGTACAAATGATGGTGGCTCTAAGCAAGCTTTTAGAAGCAATATATGGGAAACAACATTCCTGATCACAAATGTTATTACTGATATTTTTCCAGAGGGCTGTGTTGTATATACTTTTGGTTTGTTTGTTCATTTAGGTATACATATAAAGGAGCTCTGGTAGCATGGTGGTTAGGAATCGGGCTGTGAACCTCAAGGTCAGCAGTTCGAAACTACCAGCTGTTCCACGGGAAAAAGATGAGGCATTCTGCTCCCATAAAGATTTACAGCCTCAGAAACCCTGTACAGGGTCGCTATGAGTCAGAACTGACTCCACGGCACATAACAACAACAATATAACTCACTGTCATGAAGTCTATTCTGACTCATAGTGATGCTACAGAACACAGTAGTACTGGTTTCTGCGACTATAAGCCTATATGAGAGCACACAACTTCATTTTTCTTCTGTGAAACAGTTGATGAATTTGAACTGCCATCCTTGTGGGTAGTAGCTCAATGCTTAATCCACTGTATCACCAGAGCCTTGTATATTGTGTTATGTTGTTAAGTGATGTTGATTTGGTTCTGACCCATAGTGATCCTGTATAGGGTTTCCCAGGAGCAGCTGGTGGGTTTGAATTGCCAACCATGTGGTTATCAGTCTAGGGCTGCTTATCCTACAGTGCTACACCAAGATTCCCATTATTTATCTATATATCTACAAGCTATGTAGTATCTATACACATATATTTGTATATATATAGAGAGAGAGAGAGACAGACAGAGAGAGACAGAGAGACAGAGAAACAGAACACATATATGTATTATGTATGTACACATATTACAATAGGTAATATGCTTCATAGTCTATACTTTACAGTTGCTATAGAATACTACATGGAAGTGAGACAAGAAGTACTTTTTTTTTTACTCCTCAAAGAAATATCCAAATCCATTTTATTTATTCTTGTCTATGACATATGAATCAGGCTGCAAACTGCAAGGTCAGCAGTTCGAAACTACCAGCTGTTCCGCAGGAGAAAGATGAGGCTTTCTGGTCCCATAAAGATTTACAGCCTCAGAAACCCTGTACAGGGTCGCTATGAGTCGGAACCGATTCCACGGCACATAACAACAACAACAACATGCCATATTAATATTCTTAAAGTAGGAAATAATGTGGGAAACAAGGTAGTTTATCACTGACATATATAGGAAGAAAAGGTGTATCTTGAAGTGACTTATTTGTACTCAGCCTATTTGTACTACAACTGACTATATAATAATCAAGCAAAGTGCATGCACCACCATTTCTCTAAACCCATTGATTCAAAAGCATTTTCATTAGTTAGGAGTTCAGTGCATGGCACTGTTGTCTAAAAATAGATATTTAAAATAATTATTATTAAGGTAGGAGAATTAAATATGTTCTTAATGAAAATATTAATGGACTCTGCTCTGGAAATAACAAGGACAAGCCATATTCTCTTTTATGTGTTTCAGAAACAAATCTGGAAGGTGTTAAATGAACACAGTAGAGTAGGCAATGTATAGAACTCAGTATTCAATGCTTCCTTCTTGAAGCTGTGGTTTGGATTGACTAGGGCACACCTGGATTTAGCCCCAAGGTTTAGAGTCCATTTCCAGGCCAAAACCCAAGTTTCCAGTTCAGGGCTCCTGGATTCCATTACAATTTCCCGTGAATCAGGCAGGGCTAATTCAGTCTTGAACAATCAATCACTCTCACTCCATTTTGTGAGTGGGAGTGATTGATGGTTCTTGGCTGGTCATGGCTGACCTAGACGTAGGAAGCAGACCTGAGCACAATGCCTCATGTATGAGTGGCTTATTTGGAATCAGTCAACTGCAGGGACTGCTCCTATGTCTTTCCCGTTTCTTTTCCCTAGATAGACATATATCCGTCGTGCCCTTCTTCTATGTTTTCTTGTTTACTTCAGCTATTGCCGCTCCCTGCTTCCCCTTACTTTCAGAAAATATATGTAAGTCTACAGTCCTGAACTCTTTTCCATAGTCTTCAGATTAGCTACATCTCATTTTTAAGTTTCACAAAATTCATTTTCTTTGAAATTTGTTCTTTACCTTTTGGAATCAAATCTACTACTTCAGCAACTCTTCTTTTTCTCTCTTCTAAAACCTACACTTTTACAATATAAGTTATCCTTCCTTTTATTTTCGTGAACAAATGTTAGAAAAGAAAAATGAGTAACCTAATTTGAATTATATTTCTCCTCTTTCAGACAATTGTTCTTTTTGAGTTATAGAAAATACACACAACTATATCTATATCTATATACATATATATATATACACACATTGTTGTTGTTTTTAAATGCCGTCAAGTCAGTTCTGACCCATAGCGACCATGTATAGGGTTTCCAAGGAGCGGCTGGTGAGCTTGACCTGCCGACCTTGAGGTTCAAAGTGACTTTGCAGTTCGGCACATTAACCCACAGCACCACACCAGGACTCCTACATATATGGGTCGGGACCGACTTGATGGCACTTAACAACAACATATGTATATGTATATATATATATATATATATATATATATATATATATATATATATATACAGAGAGACACACTGAGAGAGGGAAGGAGCTCTGGTAGTGCAGTGTTACAAATCGGGCTGCTAACCTCAAGGTCGGCAGTTCAAAACTACCAGCTGTTCCTCTGGAGAAAGATGAGGTTTTCTACTCTCGTAAAGATGTGCAGCCTCAGAAACCCTTTGCAGGGTCACTATGAGTCAGAACTGACTCCCTGGTACTTAACAACAACAAAAACAGAGAGAGGGTGAGATAGTGAAAAGCAGCTTCATGGATTTGTGAATTAATATGTTTTGTTTGCTGTGTTTAATTCATTTTTCATTTTTGGAAATATTTATATTGCATTTCAGAGAACACTGTGTCATTTAATAGATATTATCATTATAGCTTTTTAACCCAGAATTACCTCTGCGACTACAATCACTAGGAGCCGTGGAGGTGGTGGTGGATAAGTGCCAATGAGTCAGTACTGACTCATAACACCACTGTATAGGGTTTGTTGTTGTTATTATTAAAAGTCATCAAGTAGGTTCCAGCTCAAAGTGACCTGTATAGGGTTTCTGAGGAGTAGCTGGTGAAATTGAACCACTGACCTTGCAGTTCAAACCAACCTTGTGGTCCAGTACGTTAACCCACAGCACCATATAAGAACTACTGTCTAGAGTTTACAAGGTAGTAAATCTTTATAGGAGCAAAAAGTCTCATCTTTCTGTCACAGGGTAGTTGGTGGATTTGAACAGCTGACCTTGCAGTTCGCAGTTCAACTAATAACCCACTTCACTACCAGGACTCCTTGGGACACAGTGGACAAGCACTTACCTGTATACTAAAATGTCAGCAGTTTGAACCCATCAGTTGCTCCATAGAAGACAGATAAAGCAGTCTATATTGGTAAAAAATTACACACACTCCTCACTTATTGACATAATTAAGTTTCAATGGCAAGATCACTATGCAAAAATTGGCATTATGTGAAAATGGAAGATGATCGCATAAGATCACGCAGGATGACTAAATCTTTACACAACTGTCAAATTTCATTATTACATAACTATAAAATCACTGAGCATCATGACCCAGACAAGTTAACAGGTAACTTTAATGATCACAGTCAGTGTTATTTTCACTTCACATCTTGAAGTTAATTAATGCACACAATATACTATGCTCGTAAATGCAAAATGTTGGATAATGGGCTTCAGTAAATGACAAGAGGAGGTGTTGTTGTAAAGTACTGTGTAGTTGGTTTCAACTCATAGTGACCCTGTATAGGGTTTATGAGGAGTGGCTGGTGAGTTTGAAACACCAAGCTTTCAGTTAGCAGTCCAGTGCATATCTTAGAATGCCACACAAAGACTCCTGAGAAAACCTGTTCTATGCCCTTTAGGGTCACTGAGCTAAGTAGAAATTGACTCTATAACAATGTGTTAGGTCGTTGTTTTTGTTTGTGGGGTTGGTTCATTTTTTGTTTTTTTACAGTAACTGCAAGGAGATGCTCTCTCACTCATTTTTCTGATAAGAAGCTACCTCATGGCCTCATACTTTCAGTGTTCCATTAGCTGCCTTCAACATTTGTAGTAAGTGTTCCATTAGCTGGACTAAGACATTTGTAGCAAAGATTTTCAAAGTGAGGCTAATAATGTACACAGTGTTCAGGATTGTTATTTTGTTCCCAAACTCACTGAAGTTGTGAAAATCCTTATGAAAAATGATTAGAGAAGTTGTAAAAATTCACAGACAAACACACGGCATACTGAAAGCAATCTTTTCATCATTTTATGAAAAGAAAAAGAGATACACTCTCTTCTTTCCTGTCTCATGGAAAATCATGTGATTCAGAAGTACAGTCACATCATTTACTTACGAAATTATTGACAAGTAGGAGGGAGAAGACACAATTTCAATAACAACTCAGAAAAGTAGCAATTATTCTCTAGGTTACAATGAAAGGACTATCATTATTTAGTATGCAACAGGAATTATTTTATTCCTTTATAAGGAAGGATGTAAATGGACGTGTAGGTCTCAAGATGTAAAAATTTTAGGAAGAGTATTATAAAAACATATGTGTGCCTTTTAAGCAATATATGTGTGTATACAGAGAATGAATGATGAATTAATAGGAAATACATGGTTGTTTTTTTTTTTCAGAAAAAGATGAAAACAAATTCTTTTCTAAACTTAGATGAATAGCTTTGCAGAAGAGTTGATTTTTCTTGAGCAACTTTTTGAACTCTATGATATTGCTTAAATAAAAAATAAAGGAAACCCATTTTTAACCCTTTTTTTTCTTTTCTGGTTTCTTCTGGGATGTGCAAGGTGAACTAAAGTATGCAATGCTGTTTTTAGCTATGGTTGGGTCAGTCTTCAACTGATGACAACAATGTACACAATGAGATTAGACAGTTGGGCTCCATAGGGTTTTCGTTAGTTGATATTTAAAAGTAGATTGCTAGACTTTTCTTTTTAGCACACATTAGTCAGGAATGAGTGGAACCTGTTAAGCATCATAGAAACACACAAGCCTACAATGACATGAATGGTGGTTGAGAATGATGTGCACTGGCCAGGAATTGAGCTAAGCTCACATATTGAAAAAAAGAGACTCAAGAGCTCCATGTTCCACTTTTCTATCACTATAGAAATAGCCTGGTGAGCTCACTGTGGGTCTTGAAATGGGGCTGGAAGAGCAAGCAGTGTTGCCAAATGAACAGCAGGTTTTACTAAATGGCAATGTCATATATTTGGCTTCTTTCTGGGTCTCTGAGAAGCAGGGACAATCTCCTATACCTAAGGGCATTCCCAAAGAATCCCAGTGGAACAGTGGTTCAAGTGCTGGGCCGCTGATAGACCCATAGTTCAAACCCAATGTTTCAAACCTACGAATGACTTTTGGGAGAGAAAGATGTGGCAGTCTGCTTCCATAAATATTTACAGCCTCGGAAACTCTATGGGACAGTTCTTCTATGTATTATACGATCTCTACAAGTAGGACTCCTGGTGTTGTGCTGTAGGATAAACATTTGACTGCTGACCACAAATCTGGTGGTTTAAACCCACCAGCTGCTCCTCAGAAACTCTATACAGGGTCACTATGAGTCAGAACTACCCTGAAATACTTAACAACACATGAGTAGGAATGAACTGAAGAGCAATTTTTTTTTTTTTTCAAGGGCACTCCCATGAGGTGTCTTGACCTTTATTGTCCTGAAGGGTAGTATAGCTTAGGTGTCCCGGAGCAGAGCATTTTCTCCAAAGTAGTATTGTCTAAACCACTGCTGAATCAAGAAAATATGGCTTTACTGTCAACCATGACACCACCTTCTGATTAAGAGGCAGACTTGCCCTGTGGCCATAAAAACAGGAGAATTTGGAAGTGGAAAAGAACCAATATTTCTCCCATCATATCTGAAAGATTAGGTTACTAATACCCTTCCAAATAGGAAAGCATATTTTTGTTAATGTTCTTATTGAGAAAAGAAGCCATCTTGGGAAGTATAGCCATTAAAATATATGTGGCTTAAGCAGAGACTAATCTCATGGTTCTTAACTGAATAAGAACCAAGGAAGTATCCAGTTATTTTTATGTTATATTATCTGTACATCAGAATGTGTGTATTAATGCTATTTGGTAAGATTATTGTTAGGCAAGGAATATGCTGGAGAGATATGAGTGCTTTAATGCTAGAGACAAGCAGATGTGTATCAAATATACATAAACATCTGAAAGAGATAAGAAAATATTGGACTTGCTTCAAATGAGATGGAAACAAAGATATACAAGAATTATTTATCAGAAATGAAGTGGAAAATCATCAGGGCCAGGTATGTTGAACCTCCAGGGTCTATAGTTAGAAGCAAATGAACAGTAACATTTTAGATGAAAGTAATCAAAATGCTGCTGTAGTTGGTTAGACCTACAATTAATGAACATATATGAGAGTTTAAAGGTAAATATGTTGCCCATTAGTGTATACAAAGAAAGGGTAATTGAGCAAATTTTGAAGAGTTTCTCCTCGTTCTAATTGTAATGCAAGTTTAGTGAAACTTGAATTTATGCATTTAAGGGCTTAAATCTCAGTTGAGATAGTCTTATACAGCTCAGTGGGTGGAAAACAATTTTTAGGCACAAAATACAGAACAGTAAAGTGGGAGACAAGTGGTCCTTAGGGTTAGTGATGGCACAGCTGCACATTACCATTAGAAGCCATCAAAACACAATGTGTTTCAGTGGTATATTCAGCAATTAGGAGTCCCAGGCTGGTATAAGTGGCTAATGTGCTCAGCTACTAATCAAAATGTTGGAAGTTCGAGTCCACCAGGACTCATAATCAGCTTCTGAAAAAAAAAAAAAAAAATTAGTCATTTAGAATCCTATGGTCTGAATCTGGGTTCTGGAAAAGGGCAAAATCAGTGAAACCTGTATTTGAATACATATTGTTGTGTCGTCAAATCGGTTCCGAATCATAGTGACCCTGTATAAGATTTCTGAGGAGCAGCTGGTGAATTTGAACTGACCTTGAAGTCCAGTGCTTTTCCTACAGCACCAGAGAGAGACATATACAAGGAATTAGTCACACAATTGTGGGTATTACCAAGTCCCACTTCCATGGGTCTAGCAGCAGCTTGGAGACTACTGCTGGCTCCAAGGGTTAAAGAAGCTAGTGAACCCAAGATCTGCAGGTCAGGAAGCAGACTGGAGATTTCTGAATCCCAAGAACTGAAAGTCAGGAGACTAGAAGAGCTCAGGCTTCATAAAGTGAGTGAGTTTTGTTAGGACTTAAACTTATATAATGGTGACATCTCAATGAAATTTCAAACTTTTCAGGTGCTCACATCAGATTGCAAAATGGAAAGTGATTACCTTATATTTCCTATGGAAAAGCTAGTGTGGTGTTTGCCAATCCATTGAGAAGCATAGCCTAGTCAGGTTGACACATAACATTAACCATTACACCTAGGGGGTGTTGCTTGACTCTTATACCCAAGGGATCACCATGAATCGGAATTGACTTTTTGAGCAGTACTCTTGCAATATGATCCTTAGATCCCAAAGGGTTATGGTCTATTTTATACATATGTAAGAGATAAGAGGGAAAATAAACCTTAAATGGTGCTTTTTAAAAATGTTCTTTGAGTTTGGAGGACCAAAAAGAAAAAAAAAAAAAATCTGAAGCGTTAAAATCAGGGTTGTAGAGAGGTGGAGGTAAGGTTTCTCAGTAAAATTCTCACAGGACAGCCCTTGCTGCCCTGGATAAACAAGCAAATGCATTGTTGGGAAGCAAAACAAAATTTCTTGGTGAAAATTTTCCTGAACTTTTCCTTACCTAGTAGTTTTCAATTTTCTTAAATCTGCTTCTTAGTAAACCCCATGATCATCATTCAAAAAAAAAAAAAAATCTACCAAGATTTCCCACTTAAAAGTCACCATACCTTCTGAGCTAATTGTTCTGCCTTGAATTTAACTAGTCAAAAAGATAACATCAAAACTTTTTGTTGTTGTTTTTAAGGTACCCTAACAAGAGTCCCCAATATGCCTCTAGCCTTGTTTTCACTGATGTTATAGAGCTTTTCTATCATCTCTTTCTACAGATGTAGTCAATTTGATATTTGTGTATTCCATCTGCTGAGGTCCATGTGTATAATCATCTTTTATGCTGTCTAAAGAAGGTATTTGAAATGAACAAATCGTTGATTTTGCAGAATTCTATCATGCAACCTCCAGCATCATTTCTATCACCAAGGCCATATTTTCCAACTACTGATCCTTCCTCTTTGCTCCCATCCTTTGCATTCCAATCACCAGTAATGATCAATACATCCTGATTGCACATTTGAACAATTTCAGATTGAAGAAGTTGGTAGAATTCGTCCTCACTGGCTTTAGTGGTTGATGCATAAATTTGAATAGTAGTGGTGTTAACTGGTCTTTCCTGTAAGCACATAGATATTACCCTATCACAGACAGCATTGTACCTCATGACTGATCTGGATATGTTCTTTTTGACAATGAATGCAACACCATTCCTCTTCAATTTGTCATTCCCA
>NW_006408530.1:16097878-16102120 GCF_000296735.1 Chrysochloris asiatica
ATTGCATTAGGCAAATCTGCTGCACAAGGCCTTCTTTTTTTTAAGTGTTTTATTGTGATTTATGTGATAGTTTACAGGGTACACAAGACCTTCTAAATGTGTTGAAGAGCAAAGATGTTAGTTTGAGGACTAAGGTGCGCCTGACCCAAGCCTCATATGCATGCAAAAGCTAGACAGTGAATAAGGAAGACCATAGAAGAACTGATGCTTTTGAGTTATGGTGTTGGAGGAGAATATTGAAAGTGCCATAGGTTGCCAAAAGAACCAACAGATCTGTGTTGGAAGAAGTGCAGCCAGAGTGCTCCTTGGAGGCTAGGCTGGCCAAACTTTTTCTCTCATACTTCGGACATATTGTCAGGAGGGACCAGTCTCTGGAGAAGAATATCATGTTTGGCAAAGTGGAGGGTCAGAGAAAAAGAGGAAGACCCCTAGCAACATGGATTTGCAAAGTAGCAGCATCAATATGCTCAAGCATTGCAACAATTGTGAGGTTGGCCCAGGTTTGGGCAGTGTTTCATTCTGTTATGCATAGGGTTGCAATGAATCAGTACTGACGCGATGACACCTAACAGCAACACCAATTATGAGAGTCCAGAGTTCTGGTGTGGTGCTGTGTGTTAAGTTGTCTGAACTTCAAGGTTGGCAATTTAAGCTCACCAGCTGCTCCTTGGAAACCCTATACTGGGTCACTATGGGTCAGAATTGACTTGACTTAACAGCAACAACAATAAGAATCCTGGTGTGGTGCTGTAGGATAAGTGCAGGACTGCAAGGTCAATTTGAACTACAAGGTCTGTGGATCAGACTCACCAGCCACTCCTCAGAAACCTTATTCTTGCTCTCTATAAGTCAGAACTGATTAGATAGCATTTAACAACAGTAACAATGAAAGACTAAGATGAGTATATTACAGAGACAACTTGTCTGCAAACATCCAATGATCTCAGAGTCATATATGAACAGTTTTGTCTGGAATAAACCCATGTGAGAAGTGGGACCCTAATATAAATACTTTTGCATTTGTTGTTGTTGTTGTTAAGTGCCGTCGAGTCGGGTCCGACCCATAGCGACCCTGTACAGGGTTTCCGAGGGTGTAAATCCTTACGGGAGTAGAAAGCCTCATCTTTCTCCCGCGGAGCAGCTGGTAGTTTCGAACCGCTGACCTTAAGGTTCGCAGCCCGATTCGTAACCACTACGCTACCAGAGCTCCTTACCTTTGTATATATCAGAAGTTAAATATGTTAGTTATACTAATTTACTAAGCAGTTTACTAAGGACAATACTATGGTTTGTACTTCTATAATCATATACCTGTGCTTATTCTGATTTCCAACCACAGGCCACTTGTTTGCCTCAAGTGTGTACAGACTATGCATGGAAAGCAAATGTCCTGAGAAGACAGACACATTTGTGGAAAAGTTATGAACTTGGAGAACTGGAAATTATGATTTTATAAATTCTTGTATATACTAAATGCAAAATACTAAGAGTTTTGCAGAAATACTGCTAATAACTTAATTTGAAAAACACCAATTTGAAAGGTTCTCAAGGAAGACCTCCATCATTTCTCTGTATCTACACCTAAGGGCTTGCTACATAAAGTTAATCAAATTCCAACTATGCCAAAACCTGCCTGGCATCTTAGGTAGGGATGAAACATGTAATAGGATCATTGTGACTTAAGCAGAAAATTTGATGATTATTACATTTTAAACAATCTGAGAGTTCAAATTGTTTCTTGTGGAAAACCATGTGTAGTTGGGCATTCCAGGCATCCTTTGGGAGCACTTTTGGCTTAGTCTTTTCCTAGCTGAGAATCGATGGTCTACTTTGAAGAAACAAGATATATGGCACATATACTATTGCCACATACAGGAAAATGGTAAAAAGTCATTGATTTTTCTAAGTTTACTTCGAAAGTCAATAGCAGAATTAGGTAGACAATTTACATATTTTATAGTTATAATGAAGCAAGGACAATCAGAAGAAATAATTTGAAGGGTTAAGTGCAAGGCTTTAAATTGTTATCTTCTGGTATGCTGTTGTGGATTAACACTTGACTGCAAACCACAAGGTTGGCAGTTCAAATCCACTAGCATCTCTTTGAAAATCCTATTCAGAATCACTATGAGTTTGAACCAACTCAACGGCACTTGACAACAATGTGTTTTTTTGTAAGGAGCCCTGGTAGTCTGGTGGGTTAAGAGTTGGGCTGCTAACCACAAGATGAGCAGTTCGAATCTACCAGTTGTTCCATGGGAGAAAGATGAGGCTTTCTGCTTCTGAAAAGATTTACAACCTCACAAACCCTATGCTAGATTGCTATGAGTCAGTAATGACTCAATCATTTTTGTGCTTCTTTGTAGCTCACATCTGGATGTTTTCACATTTTGGGAATAGGTTCATAAACTCCATTTTTTAAAACTTAAACTTAGTTTACAAATAAAAATTCTTTTTTAGGTACTCAAGGTCTGGCCGATGTGAAGTAGATAGTATTTTTGGTTCCTTGCCTAATGCTCAATGATTGGTGCTGATAGCTACTAGATAAATCTAGCTGTGGTTCTTTATACTTTCTGATCTGCTCTATTAAAATAAATTTTATTTTTTGTTTTAGAGCTCATGAATGGTAACAAATGATTATTTCTTTCTAGGACCAATTCCATAAAAATTTAGAAACTAAAGGGAAAAAACTGTGGATCTATTTTGCCAGTTTTAGACTGTTACCGTCATTTCTTTTTCTCATTTTTTACAACAAAATAAAATAAAATTTTATTATTTAAAAAAAAGTTGTTATATCTTTTTATTTTTTAACCCAAAACACATCAAGTTCTGTAGGTACTTCAGAGAACATAATTACAAATATATACCATTAAAACAGGAGTCTTGTTATAGGTGCTGTAGGATAAGCACTGGACTGTTAACCAAAAAGTCATTGGTTCAAACCCACCTGTTTTTCCTTGAAAACCCTGTGCAGGTTCACTATGAGTCGGAACCAACTCAAAGGCACTTAACAACAACAACAAACAGCTAAAGCAAAGCTAAATTAATTGACGAGAAACTACTCCACAGTTTAGTAGTTTCTGGAAGTCTCAAAAAACTATTGAGAAAATCCTTTTCTGTTTTGTCTAAACATGTTGATTTCTTTCTTCAATTTCTTTTTTCAATCAGACATATATAATAATTTAAACCACCAAAAGGCACATTCTGCAAGTCTGCCTCCTGGTCACTGGCTCTCAGTCCTTCTCTTTCCATGAATCTAGAGTCTTCAGCTGCTCCCTTTCTCCATGTCCCCATCTCTGCCTACAGCTCTAGTGTTGCTGTTTCTCTGGATAAGGTCCCATATTCCACTTGTGCTCTTCTCACTTGATGGTCCTAGGGTCCTCTGTTTCTGAACTATAAGATTAACGACTCCTTGGTTTTTGTTATAAAACTTCTACCTTTACAATTGTGACAGTCGCAATTAAAGACATATTGTTTACTGATTATATATATTATACAATATTATAAGGTTATTTTTAAACAACAACTTAAGATTCTTTTTTATTAAATGTTATTTTCTTAAATAAATACAATTTTTTCAAAATTCATAGCAATGTTTGTGTAAACAGAAAATGAATTGAATTTATCTTTTGCTTTGATTATATTTATTCTAGGAGGGAAGAACAAGTCTAAATTTGTAAATTGTGTAAGTTATTACACAATTTTGAAAGGAAATAATGTCTTACCTTTTCAAGCACCTTTGGCCACTACTATATTTGCCATTTCTTTTATTTAAACAGGTAGTACATAGTCTTATAAACTAAACCCAATTTCTCCTATTAAATTTCTAATTCAGTGAAAAAATAACAGATAGACATATCAAATGGCTTTTATGTCATAAAGTAAGGTAGGACAACAAAGCATTTCTTAGTAGAAGTTTTAGGATGCTATTTTAATCATGAAGGAATTATGGTGGCTCAACTCTAAAGTATCTGTCTGGAAACCAAAAGAAAGGAGGTTCAAACCAACTTAGTTGCTCTGTAAGAGAAGGACCTAGTGATCTGCTCTTCTGATGACTGTAGTCTAAAAAATTCTATGGGACAGTTCTACTCTGCCACGTGGCATCTCTAAGACTCAAAAATTGACTTGACAGCATCTAACAACAACTTTTGTGGCACTGTGGGTTAATGCGCCAGACTGCAAAGCCGTTTGAACTGCAAGGTCAGTGGTTCAAGCTCACCAGCTGCTCCTCGGAAACCCTAT
>NW_006408530.1:16107325-16109423 GCF_000296735.1 Chrysochloris asiatica
CAATGTAACTGAAGGAAGAAGTTCTAATAGCACTGACTGCACTAGCAAAAAACTGTAGAAACTGACAGAATACAAACTGAAATGTTTCAACAAACTGATGCATCTCGAGAGAGAGATGACAATTACCTGGCCAATTGAAGAAACACATATTTGCACCCATTCCAAAGAAAGGTGACCCGACAGAATGTGGAAATTTTCAAACACTATTGTTAAGATAGGACACATGAACTCACCCTTCCTTCTCTGTATTTCACCCCATCTCTATTCACTCCCTTCTCCACCTTACATTTAGATAGGCCACATACGTTAATATTCTGTGATTGACATTTTATATATTTGTCGGTATGTTTCAAAAACCAAACCCACTGCCAATAAGTCAATTCTGACTGAATCCACTGTGCCACTAGGGCTCTTAAGAAGAGTTCAGTTAGGTGCAAAGCAAATACAGAATCCAATAATAATGGCTCAAGAATGTCGGGTTGAAAAATATATTTGCACACACACACATATGAGGGGACTTCAAAAAGTTCATGGAAAAAAGTCCATTTCTTCACAAACTTTTGATGCCCTCTAGTATCTCCTTCCTGGTATGGCGCTGTGGGTTAATGTGCCAGACTGCAAAGCCGTTTGAACTGCAAAGTTGGCGGTTCAAGCTCACCAGCTGCTCCTTGGAAACCCTATACAGGGTCGCTATGGGTCGGAATCGACTCAATGGCACTTAACAACAACAGGTATCTCCTTACTGCGGGTTAATGCACTGGACTGCAAGGCCAGTTTGAACCACAAGGTTGGCTGCTCAAGTTTGCCAACTGCTTTTCATAAACCCTTTACACGGTCACTATAAGCTGAAACCATCTCGACAGCACTTAACATCAATATCTATATCATGGTAGAAAGATGAGGTTTTCTGCTCCTGTAAAGAAACCCTGATACAGATTAACTATGAGTGCAAACTGGCTCAATGGCACTTGAGAACAACAACATTAATATCACATACAAGTAAAATATTGCTGAAGATAAGTCAAAAACACTTGGAACAGTACATCAACAGAGAACTTCCAGAAATTAAAGCTGGATTCAGAAGATGTCATGGAATGGGTGATATCTTTGTTGATGTCAGGTGGATATTTGCTGAAAGCAGGGAAGACCAGAAAGATGTTTACTTGTGTTTTATTGACTAAGCAAAGGCATTTGACTCTGTTGATCATAACACACTATGGATAACCTTGGGAAGAAATGGTAATTCCACAATATTTCATTGTGTTCATAAGAAACCTGTGTCTAGACCAAGAGGTAGTTGTTAGAAAAGAGTAAGGGGATGTTGAATAGTTTAAAATCAGGAAAGGTTTGCATTACTATTGTATCCTTTCACCATACTTACTTACTCAGTATGCTGAGTAAATAATCTGAGAAACTAGATTATATGAAGAACATGGCATCAGGATTGGAGTAAAACTCATTAACAACCTGCAATATGCAGATAACACAACCCTGAAGTACTTACTGATAAAGATCGAAGACCACAATTTTTGGTATGGCTTGCATTTAAATGTAAAGAAAATGAAAATGCAGTTCATATGCATATGAAGCAGGACAATGAATTAGGGAGACCCTAGAGGAATCTTTGTATTTGAATTACACTTTTGGCAAATAATACTAAAAGCACCAGAATAACAAACAAGTCTATTTTGTAAGAAAAATATTCTGAAGACCCTTTAGAGGTGAATATGGCAAGACTTCATATCTCCCACCTTGGACATGTTGTCAGGAAGTATCAGTCCCTGGAGGACATCCTGCTGGTAAAGCAGAAGGTCAATAAAAAAAATGGGCTCAAGTATTAAAACAATCATGAGGCTAGTGAAGGATCAGACAGTGTTTCATTCTATTGTGCACAGGGTTGCTATGAGTCTGTAATGTCTTGATGGCACCTAACAATGTACATATTGTTGTTGTTGGGTTCCCTTGAGCTGGTTACAACTCCTTGAAACTCCATATAGTGTTTCTGAACAGTGTCTGGTGGGTTTGAACCACTGATATTGTGGTTAACAGTCCAGTTATTCTACTGTGCCACACCAGATAAATTGTTGCCATTATTAAG
>NW_006408530.1:16109523-16116553 GCF_000296735.1 Chrysochloris asiatica
TTGGCCCAGGACCGGCAGTGTTTCATTCTGTTGTGCATAATGTCACTATGAGTTGGTACCGATTCGCTGACACCTAACAACAACAACTTTAATGATAGGTAAATGTCTATTGCTGTTATAACAGAAATAACACAAGTGATTGGCTTAAAGAAACAGAAATTTTTCTTCTCACACTTTAGGCCAGTTGTTGTGTCTCTCAAGGAAGATTTTCTATTGCTGCTGGCTCTGGGGAAAGATCCTCATCTCTTCAGTTTCTGTTTCTTGGCTCCTTGGAGAGCTGATGTAGCCTCACATCTATCTTCCCCTATCTCTGCTTGTTTGGCTGGTTGCTTGCTCAATCTGCTCTTTTTTATCTCAAAAGAAATTGAGTTGAAACACACCCTACAGTAATACTGTCTCATTAACATAACAAGTAAAATCTATTTTCAAACGGGATTTTAACACCTAGTATGTTTGTTGTTAAGTGCTGTCTAGTCAGTTCTGACTCATATAGAAGTCAAGTGCTTATTCTACAGTTCCACACCAGGATTCCAACAATAAGTATAAGGGTTAAGATTTTAAAGCACATATTTTTTCAAGATATTATTTAGTCCATAATGGTAAGTATAGTACGTAAGAAACTTGTTCAAATAAAATAAATGGATATTTTAAGAGGTTTCTCAACCTAAGAACTATTGACACATTGAGCTTTGTAAATCTTTGTTGTGGGAAGCTATTTAGCAACTTCTCTGGCCTTTGCCCACTAGATAAAAGTGGCATCCCCCACAAGTTGTGAAAACCAAAAAAGAAAAACGGTCTCCAGCATTGCTAAATGTCCTCTGGGAAAGAAAATCATCTCCAGTTGAGAACTACTGATTTAGATGATGCTAGGAACAAACTTTCATTCTACATTAAATATTTTAATGCTCCTACTATTTAAGAGTTTACTCTGATAATTTACTCAGTAAACACATTTCTCTCTAACGCATATGAAGCCCACTTAGTCTAGACTCTGAGTGAATTATCTCAATTTCTAAATTGATACCATCTAAATGAATTCATTTTAGTGTACAAACCTAATAAACATTGCATTAACCGGAGATTCAGATAAGTTTATAATAATTTTTAGGCCTCTATCAATCAACTCTAATTACTCTCTCTTAGTCTAAACAAAGCTTTGGAAACTATGTTGTAATTTGCAATACAAAATAAAAAATTAAAAAATGTTAATTCTATTGTAGTAAGCATGTTTTACCCGCTGGCCACTTTTCACTATTATCAGAATAGTAATTGGCTAGCTTGTGTAACTGTCATATTTCCAACCCAAAGTAAAACAATTATTGTTGAGGGAATAACTTTAATAAATGTATGCTAGGAGTCCAATGAAATATGTGTCATTTCTATTGAAATCAGCCAAGGAGTTGGAACAAATCGTGAGAATGTGAATGAAACTAGAAAGAAGTTGAAAAGAGTCTTGGGGTTAGACATGTGAATCACAGAAAATAGTGTTTTTCTCATTTCGTTTTCTTGTCTTGTGTACAAAACATGAACCTGAGCTCATCTGTCTATTTCCCAGCTATAATTACTTCATCTTGTTCTCTGAATATCTTCACTAGCCCGCTATCTTTTCTAGTAACTCTACACTTTTGTTTTTACTCTAAATGCCTAGATAGGCCATCTGCCAAGAGATTTTTTTCATGCTCTGCACTATTTTTTGGAATTTATTGATTTTTACCTAATTTCCCCTCATATTAATCTTAGCATTATTTGTACTCAAATTTCAAAAACACAAAACTACTTATTTATTTTCCAGACATTCTTTTGACTTTATAGTAATAGATAAACATATTTCAAACTACTTACCTTTTAGCTCCAGTTCTTCAAAAGTCCTGGTGTAATAGAACTGTAAAAGACTTTGGGGATCATGTACTCCAACTTTACACCTAATGGGAGTTTTACAAAAATCATACTGAACTGGATTCATATTGCAACTTCATCCAACATAGAGGGGTTACCTTGAACAGATTTTTAAGTTTGGTGGTTCTAAATATAAACGTATTAAATGAGAATAGGTGTTCATCTGTAAGAATTTATGAGCCAACACAAAAATTAAAGAATACACTCAACATTATTGATAAATGTTTATTTCCCTCTTATTAATTCTATCAGTATAAATCCTGCCAACAATGTCCTAGACTAGGATTTCTTATCCATGATAACACTTTATTTTAATTAACATTTTCTGATTAGGTAATATATGTCCTAGGTAAAATTTAAAACAATGCAAACAAATATTCAGTAAAAATAAAGTTTTCAATGAGCAACTAAGATTTCCATTTCTTATGTGACCAATTAAAGACCTTCTTCACACAAATGAACTCACATATATACCTCCCTTTTGATACAAGTTTTAGTATACTGCAGATACTTTTATGTTCCTTGAAATTAACATGAAAGACATTCAAATTGTCAAGATTCTTGTGTTGTTCATATTACATTTCTAAGCAATAAATACCAGGTTTTTCTAACATATATGTATGTGTGAGTATATATATAGTTGTTGTTCAGTCCTGTCGATTCCCATAGCCGCTCCCAGTCCGTGTCCGTGTCCCCAAGTGGTGCTCCTATGGCCGCCTTCACCAGGAATCCGTAGTTCCAGAAGCTACGGCAATGGCACCGTGAGCACGGTTCCAAGCTCAACCTGCACAGCCTTTTCGACTCTGACAAGGAGTACTTCATTCGCTTCAACTTGACCCTTAACACCAACCATGGGCAGATTCTGCTGGATTACTCCAAGAACCTTGTGACGGAGGAAGAGATGCACATGCTGGTGGATCTGGCCAAGTTCTGGGGTGTGGAGGTTGCCCAGGATCGCGTATTCAATGGCAAGAAGATCAACCTCACTGAGGACCGAGCGGTACTACACGTGGCCCTGCCAGACTGGTCAAACATACCCATTATGGTGGGCGGCAAGAATGTGATACTAGAGGTCAACAAGGTACTGGGCAAAATGAAGTCTTTCTGCCAGCATGTCCGCAGTGGTGACTGGAAGGGCCACACAGGCAAGCCCATTATGGATGTCATCAGCATCAGCATCGGTGACTCTGACCTGGGACCCCTCGTGGTGACTGAAGCCCTTAAGTTGTACTCTTCAGGTGGTCACTGCGTCTGGTTTGTCTCCAACATTGATGGGACCCACATTACCAAAACCCTGCCTCCCTGAACTCAGAATCCTACCTGTTCAGCATTGCCTCCAAGACCTTGACCACTCAGGAAACCATCACAAATGCAGAGACAGAGAAGGAGTGGTTCCTCGGGTCAGCAAAGGATCCTTCTGCGGTTGCAAAGCACTTTGTTGCCCTGTCTAGCAACACGACCAAAGTGAAGGAGTTTGGAATTGACCCTCAAAACGTGTTTGAGTTCTGGTATTAGGCTGGATGACAGTACTTGCTGTGGTCAGCCATCAGACTCTCCATTGCCCTGCTCGTGGGTGTTGACAACTTTGAGTAGCTGCTTTTGTGGACTCACTGGCTAGACCAGCAGTTCTGTACCACGCCCCTGGAGAAGAACGCCCCTGTCTTGCTGGTTCTTCTGGGTATCTGGTACATGAACTGCTTTGGGTGTGAAACGCAGGCCTTGCTGCCCTATGACCAGTACCTGCACCATTTTGCTGCCTACTTCCAACAGGGTGATATGGAGTCCAATGGGAAGAAAATTACCAACGCTAGCACCCATGTGGAATACCAGACAGTTCCCATCTTGTGGGGAGAGCCAGGGACCAATGGCCAGCATGCCTTCTACCAGCTTATCCACCAAGGTACCAAGATGATACCCTGTGACTTCCTCATCCCAGTCCAGACCCAGCACCCTCTATGGAAGGGACAGCATCACAAAACCCTTCTGGCCAACTTCTTAGCCCACACTGAAGCCCTGATGAAGGGGAAAATAACAGAGGAGGCCAAGAAAGAGCTCCAGGCCATGGGAAAGAGTCTGGAGGACTTAGAGAAGCTGTTGCCACACTAGGTCTTTGAAGGAAATCGCCCGACTAATTCTATGTGTTCACCAAGCTCCTGCCGTTCATTCTTGGAGTGCTGATCACCATGTATGAGTACAAGATCTTCATTCAGGGCATCATCTGGGACATCAACAGCTTTGACCAGTATGGAGTTGAGCTGCGCAAGTAGCTGGCTAAGAAGATTGAACCTGAGCTAGAGGGCAACCTCTCATGACTCTTCCACCACTGGGCTGATCAACTTCATCAAGCAACAGCAAGCATGAGGCCAGAAGCCAATAAACTCATGCTCAGCAGCAAGCCCTGTTGTGACTCGTTCTTCTTGTCCGTACTGCCACAGTCTGTACTGCATGGCCCCGATCTAGCCTACCAAGAGCACCATCAGATTATGGACTTACACCACAGTCTCTTGTGGGAAGCTGATCTGGAACCACCATGCCCTTCTCTATCTATGGTTAGCAGCCCTCTGTTTTGCAATTGATTGGAGTGTTTCAGTGCAGCTGATTATTCAGACCCATGTTCATACTGTTCACATCCCAGGTAGAAAAATAAACATGCCAGAAAGGAGAACAACAACAACAAAAAATTCCGACCCATAGCAGCCCTGTATAGGGTTTCCAAGGAGTGACTGGTGAGCTTGAACTGTTAACCTTGCAATTCAAATAACGTTGTAGTCTGGTGCATTAACCCACAGTGCTGCACCAGGACTCTCTCTTCTCTCCCTTTATATCTTTCTCTCTCTATCTATACCACTTCACTGTCAGTTTGTCCTACTGTAGAAGCTTGTGTGTTGTTGTGATGCTGGAAGCTATGCAAGGGTCATCCATGGTGGACAAATTTCATTGGATCTTCCAGACTAAAATAGATTAGGAGGAAGTAGAGACAGACCAGAATGGTCTTTATTGTGCTTTATTAACTATGCAAAGTCTTTTGATAGTGTGGATCATGACAAGCTGTGGAAAACATTGCAAAGTATGAGTATTCCAGAACACTTAATTGTGCTCAGGAGGAATCTGTATCTGGACCAAGAAGCAGCTGTTCAAACAGAACATGGGAACACTGAATGGTTTAAAATTAAAAGAGATGTGCAACAAGGTTGTATTCGTTCACCATACTTATTCAACCTGTATGCTGAGCAAATAATCAGAGAAGTTGGGTTATATGAAGAAAAACATGGCATCAGGATTAGAGGAAGACTCATTAACAACCCGCGATATGCAGATGATACAACTTGCTTGCTGAAAGTGAAGGGAACTTAAAATATTTACTGATGAAGATCAAAGAGTACAGCCTTCAGTATGGATTACATCTCATTGTAAAGAAAACAAAAATCCTCACCACTGAACCAATAAACAACATTCTTGTCAACGGAGAAAAGATTAAAGTTGTCAAGGACTTCATGCTTCCTGGATCAACTATCAAAAGTCATGGGAGTAGCAGTCAAGAAATCAAATGACGTATTGCATTAAGCAAATCTGCTGCACAAGGCCTTTTTAAAGTGTTGAAGAGCATAGAATTCAGCTTGAGGACTAAGGTGTGCCTGACCCAAGCCATGGTATTTTCAATAACCTCATATGCATGCAAAAGTTGGACAGTGAATAAGGAAGACAATAGAAGAATTGATGCTTTTAAGTTATGGTGTTGGAGGAGAATATTTAAAGTGCCATGGGCTGCCAAAAAACCAGTAGATCCATTTTGGAAAATGGGCAGCCAGAGTGCTCCTTGGAGGCTAAGATGGCCAAACTTCATCTCTCATACTTTGGACATATTATCAGGAGGGACCAGTCGCTGGAGAAGGATATCATGTTTGGTAAGGTAGAGGGTCAGAGAAAAAGAGGAAGACCCCCAATGAGATGGATTAGCCAAGTGGCAGCATAGATGGACTCAAACGTGGCAACAGTGGTGAGGTTAGCCCAGGATCAGGCAGTGTTTCATTCTGCTGTGCATAAGGTCACTCTGGGTCGGTACCTACTTGATGGCACCTAATAACAACAACAAGAGGCAGACCACTACTTAAAGGTTAACCACTACAAACATGATAAAACAGCAGTGGAACATTGTCTGATAAAGTGCCAGAAGATGAGCCCCTCAGGTTGGAAGGCACTCAAAATATGATAGCTATGGAAGAGTTACTCTCTCAAGGTAGGGATCTTAATGATATATGTGAAGCAAAGCTTTTGGTACCTTCGTTTGTTGATGGGACATGACTCAAAATGAAAAAAAAAAACTACCTGTAAACATCCATTAATAATCAGAATATGGAATGTATGAAGTCAGAGTCAAGGAA
The DNA here is from genome assembly GCF_000296735.1 of Chrysochloris asiatica. Taxonomy (NCBI): domain Eukaryota; kingdom Metazoa; phylum Chordata; class Mammalia; order Afrosoricida; family Chrysochloridae; genus Chrysochloris; species Chrysochloris asiatica. Next base: position 16,115,802 of record NW_006408530.1, read on the forward strand.
AGTAGAAGTAATTAAAAATGAACTGAAACATATAAAGATCACTATTTTAGGAACTAGTGAGTTGAAATGGATGGATATTTTGAAACAATCATATGGTCTACTATAACAGAAATGATAAATTAAAGTGAAATACTTTCCCATTCATCATCAAAAAGAACATATACAGATTAATCTTGAAATACAATGTCTGTGATATGATAATATCTATATGCCTATAAGGAAGAGCAATTATTGTCACTCTATTCAAATATACACATTAACCACTTAAGCCAATGATGAAGAAATTGATCAAACATGCAATCAAGATGCATTGATAATTAATGGTGATTGGGATGGAAAACAAAGAAGGATCATAATTTGAAAATAAGGCTTTCATTACAGAAGCAATGCTGGAAATTTTCAATATCAATGATTTATTCACTGCAAATACCTGTTTTCAACAACAGATCATTAAGTGCTCTCATGCAAATTCAGGCTAAAGTTGAAGAAAATTAAAACAAGTCCATGAGAGCCAAAATATGACCTTGAAAACATCCCACCTAAATTTAAAGATCATTTCTAGAACAGAACTAATGACTGAAGACCAGAGGAGTTGTAGGATGGCATAAAGAATATCAGACATGAAAAAAGCAAAAAATCATTAAAAAGAAAAGAAAGAAAGAAAAGGTCAAACTAGATGTCAGAAGACACTGAAACTTGCTCTTGAACATAGAGAATCTAAAGCAAATTGGAGAAACGATGAAGTAAAAAGG
>NW_006408530.1:16119127-16155469 GCF_000296735.1 Chrysochloris asiatica
AAAGAGCCCCCTAAAGGTAAAGAGGATACCAAAAACAAAACAACAACAGCAAAAACAAACAAACAAACAAAAAAAACAGATTAGATAATGTAGTCTATTATCACAGAAAAGAGAGAAGAGAGAAAAAAAAATCTGTAACCTAATATGCGTATAACTTTAATATCCTCTTTTAGCTTCTTGCCTTCAAGGCCACCTGAGAAATTGTAAGATGCCACTGTTGGTTGTTATGTAACTCAAGATTTGATTTTCATCCTGTTTCATTTTTCATCTGTCTCTCCCACTCCACAAATCTGTTCTGGTCCTTTTCCCAGTGATAAACAGTTCAGGGCCAGTTGTGGCCATTTTGTGCTGCCATTTGGTTTTAAGTGGAACCTGTCTGTTTAAATTTTGAGACAATCTGTACACATGTATAGTAGAATCCTCTGGGTGTGAGAGGGTGTCCACTCACTCAGGCACCCCCTCTAGTCACCTGTATGGAGGTACACAGACAGTGAGAGGCCAAAGAACAGATACAGGGAAAAAAAAAAAAAAGGAATGTTCACGTCTTTATCTCTGAGGTTCTGGTAGGTATCAATCCATGCTGGTAGCTCTGATCCTTCCCCCACTTGGTCTTGCTTCTTGGTCTCGCCCAAGGTAGTGGTTCTGGGCCGCTGAGCCTGGCTGCTTCGAAAGTACGAGATTTCTTGCTTCCACTACAAATTCCACTGGCTATAAGCCTTCAAAAATTAAAAAAATATTCCTATATATGTGGTTCAGAATTTTGGAACTGTCCCCTGAAACTGCTTCACCTGGTATTCTGTGTTATTGCTGACAGAGATCCTCACTGTACCTCTACCCTATCCACCATCAGTCCCCACCTCCAGGATATTGATTTTTATGTAGTACTTTTCATTTTTGACAACTTCCAACTTTCCTAGATGCATACATCATCCATTCATGATCTGATGATTTATGGATATTTAAAGCTTTTCTCCTCATTTTGAGTTATGTATCACAGGCAAATGAATGTGCCAAAAGCTTTACTCCATTCACATCATTATGGTCAACTGTACTTTGAGGCCATCAATCCTGTTTGAGTGTCTTCCTACCTGAGGGTCTTATCTTCTGGAACTATATATGACAGTATTATGCTGCTATTTATAATATTTTCATTTTCTGGTAATACATCTTATAATGTACCACTGATAGTCATAACATTTTCAGTGGCTAACCATTCAGAAATAGTCTTCCTCCCTTTCTTCCTAATCTGTCTTAGTCTGATAAAACCTGTCCACCATGGGTGACCCTGCTGATATTTAAAATACCAGTGGCATAGCTTCCAGCAACATACAAGCCACCACAGTACAACAAGATGCCAGATGAAAGGTGATGTAAAGCTGGAGAATTTTAATATTCTTCATAGTAAGGCATTAATTAGGCTAGAAGACACTATTGCTAAATTAAGGATATTAAGGACAATTCTGACTTCTGATGTGAGCTCAGAAATCATGAGAGCTATGATAAGCGATTCTATTGTCATGAACAGAATGTTGCTAGAAATGTGAATACTAAATGGGCTTTGCTATGAGGCGAAACCAACCAGATGGCACTTCACAACAAAAAAATGGGCTGTACATGAGACTAAAAGAAAATGATGAACATAAGATTGGACCTCAGAAGAAAGATTACTTTTTTTATTTAATGCAGTGGCAAACAGCTTGTCCGTACTGTTCAGATGTTTGGTGGAAGGTAAAAATTGTAAGTGACGAGCTTAGATATTTTGCTAAGGAGATTTCCAAGCGAAGTCTTAAAGGAGAAGCATGATTTCTCTTTGTCTTTTACAGGAGAATTCAAGAAGAGAAGATAAACTTAAAAATGAGCTTTGCAAAATGAAACCAGAACTTAAAGATGAAGAAAACTGTTGTAAAAAAGTGACACCTGTCATAAACTCTTACCATAGACTTAGTGACTCACTCATAGTCCTCTGATTAGTGGATACATTCAACCACCAAAAGGGAAAGAAACCATACAACATGAAAGAAAACTGCCTGCCTTTTAAAATTTTACAATCAAGAAATGAGCCAAAGGTTCCAAATATCTGTTGACCTCTAAAAGGAGAAATAGACCCTTCCTGGAGTCATTGGGAGATCAGCAGAACTTTGAAAAAGCACAGTAAGCATGCTTACATTGATTTAAAATGTGTGAGGCACTATATCCTTGGTCTCAAAGGGTGGAGTCATGGCTTCCTGTATTTCAACAAGTTAGATTTTCACCAACTTCATTCCAGAGCACGAGGATAAGACAAAAGAACCACCACTCAAAGTTCAGAGGCATGATTGCCAAGCTCAAAGGTCCAGAGAATGGGGTCTTTACCACAAATTAAGGGGTCAGGCTCCCATACCCAAATGGCAAGAGAGCAAAACTTACTAGGGCCAATAGGAATGGGATGACCACTCAGATGGACTAGGTGAATGAGGTTGCCCAAATCTGAGAAAAGAATTGCCATCCCAGTGTCACTAGAAGGTGGAACTGCTGTCCAGTGCCAAGGGTCCTTTACCCATAATCCAGAGAGTGTGGCCAACACCTAGAGTCAGGAGTGCAGGCTCTTGCCCAGATAGTTCTTGAGAACAGGCATACCAGATTCCTTTGCTGTGATTACTGTGTCTGTCCACCTCACCAAGTGTTTTTCACAACCTTTTTGGTCCTCTACATCACTAAACTTGTGTCCTCCTCCAGTGACTTCTCCCTCCTGACCATGTGCCCAGTGGCTAGTTATTTGCAGTAGATTGTCGGACCTCTTTTCCTAGTGTGTCTTAGTCTGAAAGCTCCAATGGAGACTTTCCATCACAAATGACCTTGTTATTATTTGAAATACCAGTGACACCGCTTCCAGCATCAGACTGGCACACAAGCCTCCATAATATTATATATTTGCAATTAGGTAATGCCTAGCAGTAGTTTGAGTCTTTAAAATAAATACATGAATAATGGGGATGTGGGGTATGCTACATATAATGAGCAATAGAGAGGTTTCTTCTGAACAGATATTCAGAAATATTTGCATATATCTTGTGTAGCTAAAACCAAGGGAATTCCTAAGAGGGCCTCAACTGAAAAAGTGTCACAAATCATCAGAAAGCAGAGGTTATATCAAAAGATGGTTTTATGGTCCCAGAGTCCAAAGGATTTTTACTTCAACTCTTATGACTGTAGGGGACCAAGAGTTATGCTGACGATTATTCTCTAAATATCAAGAGATATCACCATGCTTTTTTGGTTCAATGGACACATATATCTAGTATACTTTAGTAATTGATTTTCTCATTATTCTGAAATATCATAGCTGGAAGGTTCACAAGCTTAGAAGAGTTTACCTTTTTCTTTGTAAACTTTGTAAACCAGAAAAATTGTCCAATCAAGTTAAGTTTGTAAAGATAAGGAGAAGTATATATCAGTATTGTAAAATTAATGAATTCACTGTCTCATATTCCACATACTATGGTACCTGCTTCATCAGAGAAACTCTAGGTAAGTGATGCAGCTGACTAAGACCACAAAGTTAAACTTTGAAAGATCCCATATACTTTTAGCACATTCATTAATGGAATTTATTTCCTCTGAAACCGCTTTTATTTTTCAGAAAGCATATTATCCTGGAAGCTCTGTAAGGAAGTCCAATTTTAAAATGCACTCCCCCCCACCACACACATTAAAAACAAAACACAAAAAACAAGCAGTCATAACTATTTCTTGATGCCAAGAACATATTAAAATGGAAATGCAGAGCATTACTTGAATGAGCTTTGTTTTATGTTTGGGATATGATTTAATTTGATCCTATTAATTTTAACTAATGAAAACTTTACTTTTTCAGTAAAAAACATAAAGGGGTATAACTAGGTCACTATAGGGGAAAGAGGTTTCTTTCAAAGCTGTCATTGTTAATTTTGTATATATTCATCATGGGAGGGCTTTAATAATGGCATGACTTTGTTGATAGCATGACCATGTTTGTGTTGGTCTTTCTTCTGAATACCTAAGCAAGGCCCTTTCATCTTACTCACACATTGCTCAGTCTTGGATCAATGCCAAATTCTCCACCTTCATGCATGATTAATTCATGCTGCCTGTTGCTAATAATGTGTGCACTTGATGGCAGATGATATTTGTTTTGGACAGAGTGAGTACAGACCTTGGCTGTTTGATCTGGGAATTCTGGTACATAGTCTGTGTGACCACATTTCCCTGGGAAGAGATCTCAGGCCATATCCTCAAGTCACCCTCATCTCCCCTTGGCTCTGGCATAGGAAGATAATTTTTAATTCACTTTATCATTCACAAGTTACCTCCAACTCAGCCTTGTCATTGTGATTCGTCACACTTATACTGTATCCTTTTATGTGCTGTATCTTACTGAAGTCTCTACACACCAGGCTGGTGCCACAGGGTACAGATCTACAACAAAGATCTCAAACATAGTTTAAAAGGAAAAACCATAAAAGAGAAAAAATAACGGTCACAGTTGCTACTAGAGGCCCATTCCCACAAACCCGGCAGGTTTTCCAACTTAAACTGTAGCTGAATTACAAGGGCAGCTATCAACTTAGCTGCTCTAGGTATGAGGACGTGTATTCACACTATGATGTTATCTTTTTTCTTACTCTTCTTCTTTTATAGCAGGGCCCTCCTACCTAACCTTCTGAACTTAGAGGTAAAAAGAATAGAGTTCCTGTGTCTTCCTTTAGCTTCCTTTAGCTGAAATCGATGAAGAGCAGATGGAGCAAGCTGTCTAGCTATCAGATGAGGCAATGATTCTGCCCTCTACCATGTCATGGGACCATACAATCCATCTGGCAGTGATACCCACACCTCAGTTGCTGATAACTTTATTTTAATCAAGCCTAGTAATATTCAACTTGCAGGATACTTGAGTACATATCTTGCAACTACCCAAGAATCACTTGGGGAATGTGTTAGAAATTCACATCCCTGTGAACTCAGACTTGGAAACTCACTTTCAGTAAGTCTGGTATGGTTTCTGAAAGTCTATATTGAATAAGCAACATAGCTATTGATTCATTACCCAGCTTGTGAATTCCTGGGTTATTTACAACATTTTTTCAGGTTGTATATTCCTGGAAATATACAGGTATGATGATGCCAACTTGCAGTTTCATATGTTCATGTTGGGAAACAGGAGGAGGTGGAAAGAAGACTATCATGAATGGAGCACAGAAGTTGTCCTAAGGAATGGGCTAGATACTTTATACTTGTAATCATATTTCACTATCTTAAAACATACAGAATTAGAGTTTAATAATTTATTTTAATGATAGGATAAAAGGAAATTTACTCCATCTTTTTCTCTATGTAAATTATGAATAAGATGAATTTTAAGGGTTTTCACCTGTTTTTTCCTGGTATGTCCAATTACCTATAAAATATAAATAGTAGTACACCATGTTATACACTACTTTCATCAAGTTTTACTGTTGTAAAAGATGGTTAGTTGCATCCATATTATCACTCAGTGTTAGAATTTCCATATTCTTTGTGATAGACTCAGGTTCCATTCCTAGTAAACATACTTTATGTGCAGAGGCTTATGTATTGCTAAGAGGCTGTACGGGTTTTAGTGGACTGTCCCTTCCAGACTAAGATAGACTAGGAAAAAAGACCTGGTGATCTATTTTCTAATATCAGCCAATGAAAACCTTATGGGTCACAACAATCCCATCCCCTTATGCATGGAATCACTATGAGTTGGGAGCCAACCCCATGGCCACTAACAACAGCAACATCACTGTCATAAGAAATCATAGCAAATTTAGAAGTCTGAAACAATGGGTTTATTTTTCACCACTCTGTAGGTAAGAAGCTCAAGTAAACATGACTGTTTCCGCTGCTTTGTGTCTCACAGTATGAGCTCTCATCTGGAGGTTATGGGGGAGAATCTGCGGTCAAAGTCATTTAGGTTTTTGACTGAATTTGATAACTTGTGGTTATGGAACTGAGGATCTGGCTTCCTGCTAGATATCTTCTGTCTCCAGTCAGGAAACATTCTAATTTTAAGGGCTCATAGAATTACAGTTCTGGTGTGGCATTGTGGGCTAACACACCGGACTTCAAAGTCAGGTTTGAAACACAAGGTCAGCAGTTCAAGCTCACCAGCGGCTCCTTGGGAACCTTGTTCATTGGGTTGGAACCAACTCGACAGAACTTAACAACAGAATTGGATTGGAGTCCTAGTGTGGCACTATAGGATAAGCACAGGAACACAAGTATATTTGAGTCACAAAGTTGGTGGTTCAAACTCATCAATCACTGCTAGGAAACCCTATATAAGGTCACTGTGAGTCAGAACCCACTTGATGGCACTTAAAGTAATATAGTTGGATTGGAATCCTGGTAGTATAAGCACTAGACAACAAGGTCAGTTTAAACCGTCAGGTTGGTAGTTCAAACTCATCAGCTGGGTCGCTGTGAATTGGAAACAATTAACAACAACAAAGGTGGGTTGGCGCCACATTGATAATCCAAGATAATCTTCCAATTTTAAGGTCAGTTGATTAAATTAATTACATCTGCAAAGCTCCTTTTACAGGTAAAATAACATGTCCATGGGAGTGCCACCTTCCCCAATCAGAGCTACTCTGTATAGGGTTTCTGAGGAACAGCTGGTGGATTTGAACTACTGACCTTGTCATTAGCAATCAGTGCTTATCCTATAGTGCCATGCCAGAAGTCCATAAAAAGCACAACGGGCCTTTCTGATAGCCTCATATTGTTGCCATTGTTAAGTGCTGTGGAGTCCGCTACAACTTGTAGCAACCCTGTAAAGGATTTCGAGGCTGCATCTGTTTGCGGGGGCAAAAGACTTCATCTGTTACTAGAAGAGTACATGGTGGGCTTAAACCACAGACCTTGTGGTTCGCAATCTCGTGATTGTCATGTGCATCTTGTGTGAGTTGATTCCAATGCATAGCAACCCTGTATAGGGTTTCCAAGCTTTAAATCTTCATCTGAGAAGAATGCCCCATATTTCTCCCTTGCAGACTGCCTGGTGGTCTTAAACCTGGGACTTTGTGATTCACAGCCCAATGCTTATCATATGGATTCACCTTGCTCCTAATGTCTCTTATTAGATATATGATAATATATGTTCTATTTTTAATTGAGCAAAGAATACCTATTGATCTAAGTGGAAAGAGGTCTATAACTGAACTCACACATGTCTAGTCCACTTTGATTGTTCCTCTTCATATTAACTCAGTATCTTACTTTATTTAAGAAGAATTTTCAAAGGTAGCAAATTCTTAAATAAATTGAGAGTGTTCAGTGAACATGATGAGGATCTATCAAAGAGGATTATATGTGAGCTAGTTACAGTACTCTTTCTAATTTTCTCTATAGTCTTCCTTCCTGAACTCTGTGGGTTCCTGGAATGTGTAAGGTACAGACTAAATAGGAAACTGTAGTAATGTACCCAATGAAAGCCTGGGGAAGGAGAGAATTCCAGAAAGAGGTTTACTGGTCATAGTGGTACAAAAGCCATTAAGGAGAAAAGGAGAGAAGGTAGACAATTACAAAGACCAATTTCAACTACTTCGTTTCAGGTTAGGATGAAACTCAATTATTCTAACATACAGATCACTCTTCATTTTCCATTTACAAACCAAGGCAGGAGCTCCAAAAGCACATTCTGAAAGATCTTTCAGAATAAATTAATATTCCAGAAATTGATGGAAGGATGATCTAGATCAGGAGGAACACATTTCCTAATTCTCTTTTAATGTCTTTGTTTTCTTTCTTTTAAATATCACATTCTTCAGGTATTACCTTGCTACTACACTTGAGGATCTAAGCTGACTTCATTCAATTCACCATAAGGTGCTCTGAATTCAGTTTGATAAAAATTAATCTCTTCCTATAGCTGAGATGTTTCACATTTTTCTATAGTGGTGGTGGTGTGCCATCAGTCAATTCGACTCATAGGGTTTTCGAGGCTGTAAGTCTTTATGGGAGTAGAAAACATCAACCTCCTGCAGAGCAGCTGGTGGATTCAAACTGCTAACCTCACGAATAGCAGCCCAAAAATGTAACCGGGACTTCTTATATCCTCCCACAGCTGGAAATAAAAACAATCAAATAAACTTGTGTTCAACTCAAACACAACCATGTTCAGATCTGCATGGTTAATGCAATCATATTCAGAATCAGTTATTTAGAACCACATCTTCATCTCCAAGATACACTATCAATATTCAATGACCTACTGACAATGGTTTGGGTTTTATATCAACATTAGTATTCATTTCTCAGGAAAAATTCTTCCTGAAGCTTGATGGTAAGACTGCCAACAACTATTTAATCAGCAGATTCTCATTTTATTGTTTTAAATAGAAAATTAATGGTAAAGATAAGTGAGGAGATACTTTGCTTTGTTTCATAGCCAGCAGAGATGTGGGCATACGTTAGTGCTAAATAAAAATTTGTAATGATGATACTGAATGTTGGGGGGACCTGTGAACATAAGGATTATACAAAAACAAATATACATCTTATCAATGCTCTTTACAAACATGCAGACAGTGAAGATCGTTTTGGAACTCTATTGACACTGTAGGTTAGATGTTGGGCTGTTAACAGCAATTCTGTTGTTTAAGCTCATTAGTGGCTGAAGAGAAAGAAGAGGCTGGCTGCTCGCATTAAGATTCAGTCTCAGAAACCCTTTATAGTTTTGCTATGAGTCAGAACTGACTCCATGGCAGAGGGTTTTGGTAATTGTTCATTTGGGGACAGCTGGTCTTATGATCACTTTGGACTCCTTGTGTGGATCTGTAGGATAAGCATTGGACTATTAACACCAAGGTTAGTGGCTCAAACCTATCAGTGACTCCAAACCCTAAACAGAGTCATTTTGAGTCAGAACCTACTGACGGCAGACAACAACAATATGTTTTGAGGAGGATTCCTGGATGTACAGTGGTTAAGCACTCAATTGCTAAAGAAAAGGTCTACGGTTTGAGCCTACTAGCAACTTTACAGAACAAAACTGTAGCAGTCTATTTTTCTAAAGGTTTTGTTGTTGTTAAGTGTCACCAAGTCAGTTCTGACTCATACTGAACCTTCATAGGGTTTCTGTGGAGCTGCTGGTGAGCTTGAAAAACCAGCCTTGCAGTTCAAACCTACCTTGCAGTCCAGTGCTTTAAGCCACAGCACTACATCAGGACAGTCTTGTAAATCCCATGGGATAATTCCACTCTGTCCTACGTGGGTCATGTTCAGAATTCACCTGATGGCAATAGGTTAGTCTTATGAGTATATATATGTAAAACATGTGTTTTCTCTTTAATTTTATTTTCAAAATAAGTGAAATGTAAAGTCATTTTAAAGAGGAATGGTAGTGATAAGGAAATGTTTTTAATATATTGTTTTATTTAGAACAATTTGTCCTATCCCAATCAGCAGTGCAAATCTACTCCACTTTCATTTCTTTTGTGAGAAAAAGGCTTATTAGAAAAAAATGTTAAAACTACGGAAAGCAATTAGCTTTGTAAAAAAAACACAATGTACGGTAGTAGTGTATGCAAACTCTAAATAAGGCTTTTTAGTTTAGAGAAACTAAAACACTTAAGACAACCTAAAAATAACTTTCTTCTCATTACTTTGAGCTCACAGTCAGAAAAACCTAGAAGAATAAGAAAAAAAAAAAAAAAAAAGAAAAAGCCCATAAATGGTTTCATAGATGTCCTGCAGAGAGGTTGAATTGTATGTTTTTAATTATAAGCATAAATGTCTTCTAGAAAAAAGTGTCCAATAACAATGCTTTCTTAAAGGTTATACTCCAAAATAAGCCCCATTATTTATATAACAACTGTGTATTATATCGAAGGTCTTTGAAGCACTGGAACATTTTCTAATTATCTGGCAAATACTTTTAGAGTACATGTGAACTTTGCTCTTGTATATTGTTTTTTAGTGTGTGGGGTTATAGCTTCACTACATATAATACATGTTCTAACTAACAGAAATATTTCTGTATTGTGTATTATAATTATAGATGAATCTAAGGATCATTTTTCAGACATTAGAGAATGAGCAAATCTTACTTGGTGTATAATTCTAATGTTACCTGTAGGCTCCATGTAGCCCCATAAAATCTCTCTCAAACCACTCCACAACCACCACACACATACGTATGAGACCACTGCATCTCATTCTTTAAGGATAATTTATTTTCTTCTCCCTAAATTTAGTATCAATTTCGAGTAACCCTTTAAACACGTATTCAATATAACAGAATATATCTATGAATCATTTCCAAACTGAAAGTTAGCTTGTGTGCCCAGATCATATCTTAGAGGGGAGTTGATGAATGGGTAAGCATGATGAACTGAAAGCCTGAGATGAGACAATTTGACTTGATATTTCAAGCCAATTGAAAACTATTTAAAGTCACTTGCTATCTGAGAGATAAGAAAGGTAGAAACTTAAAATGATAGTAAAGAGAATGAAGAAAATTCCTTCTACTACTGCAGAATCTTACCTAGTTATAGGTCTTCTCAGATAGTTAAAAGCATGCTTCCACATCCTGATGAAAAATTTGATAAGTCTGTATTACAAAACAAAATATCATTACTTCGATTCAATCTGAAATAGAGAATTTAAATAAAGTCAAATAATTTAGTCTACTTTCATGAGCATGGTATTACTCCTACTGCATACTTACCTTGAAAGGACCTAAATCAGTCTTTTTGAATGCATAGATGTTATAGTACTTTTGACTTAGTACTTTATTTTGTTACAGTAGTAATGTTAAGCCATGTCATATTTATAAGGATTAAAATTTACATATCTCCATCCAACTGCAGAAAGTTTGTAAATTTCATTACTCTTTTTATGAACTAAACATTGTCTTAAGTTCACACTCCAACTGATTTGAAGCAAACAAAACAACTGCACCAACAAAACCATTCTACATTTACTCATTCAAGGAGTTCTATATCCTTGTAACTGTAAAGGACAGCATCATGGGAAACTCAGTAACCTGAGGCCATATATCCTCCACTATGGTTTCGGTCCACAATTTGTCTATCAGTTCCCCATACTGTGGTGGCTTGCATATTGCTGCGATGCTGGGATCTATTTCATGGCATATGGCACTATAGTATAGTCACTGGACTGATTATTGTAAGATCATCACATAAACCCACCAGACACTCCTCAGAAACCCTATACAGGATTATTACAAGCCAGAATAGGCTCAATGGCATTTAGCATGAACAGGAACAACAGCGTCAGTTCTGGTAAACAAATTTGAGGTGAGCTTCCAGACAAAAACAGACTAAGAAGAAGAAGAGACCAAATACTAATGAATGCTTAGCCACTGAAAACCTTGTGAATAGTAGCAGAATATTGCATGGATATTACCATTCACAGATAGCATTGTATTTCAAGATAGTCCTTCCAGATATAGTGCTCAGATTGGAGGCACTAGAAATATGACTAGGGGAGGGCAGCCTCCTCAAAGTAGACCTGACTGTAATGAAGTAAATGGAGTAAAGCTTTCAGACTTTCATCTGCTGGTGAGGCACAGCTCAAAATGAGAAGAAACAACTGCTACCACCCACTAATAATTAGAACATGAAATTTCTATGACTCTAGTAAAGTATGAATCTAGAAAAATTAGAAGTCAAAAATGAAATGGAATGCAAAAGATCAATGTCCCAGTCATTATTGAGCTGAAATGGACTGGTATTGGCCATTTTGAATCAGACAATAATATGGTTAACTATTTTGGGAATGAAAATTTCAAAAGAAGCGGTGTTGTAGTCATCCTCAAAAAGAACATTTCAAGGACTATTTTGAAATACAATACTATCTGTGAATGGTAATATCCATGCAACTACAAGGAAGACTAGTTAATAACCTATTATTCAAATTTACACACCAACCAATAAAGCCAGTGATGATGAAATATAAGAATTCTACCAACTTTATCCAGCTGACTTTAATCAAGCATGCAGTCAAGATACTTGCTGGAAGACAAATCTCTCAATACCACTAAGATAGAAGAGCAAACAGAAAAAAAGGGTAAAAAGATCTGAAGAAAGTCTAGAATTATAATGAAATATATGAAGACCTGGAATTAGAAAACCCAAATAGAAGAACATGCTCAGCATTTCTCAAGCTAAAAGAACGGAAGAAAAAACTCAAGTGTCAAGTTGTAATATTGAAGGCAGTCCTGGTATGGTGGTGTAGGATAAGCGCTGGGCAGTAAGGTTGGTTTGAACCACAAGGTTAGTGGTTCAAACCCACCACTCACTACTCTGAAATCCTATACAGGGTTGCTATGAGTGACGGCACTTATATTTCCAGCAACATAGCAACAAGAAAACCAGATTACAACAAACTGACAGACCAGTGGTGGTGTAGATTATCGCTGTCTTCATTGTTAGGAGGCATCTTGTTTATTCAGATTCATAGCAACCCTATGTACAATAAACTAAAACACTGCTAGGTCTTGCATCAACCTCACAATCATTACTAAATACAAGCTTGTTGTTAAAGCTACTATGTTAATTTTCTCTTTGAGGGTCTTCCTGTTCTTCACTGACCATCTACTTTAGAAAACATGATGTCCTTCCCCAGGGGCTGGTTCCACCTAATAACATGTCCAAAGTTCATGAAATAATATTTCACAATCCTGACTTCCAAAAAGCTTTCTGGCTGTCATTCTTCCATCACAGACTTGCCCATTTTTCTTACAGTTCATGGTATGTTCATAGTCTTTGCCACCACCATAATCCAAATGCATTCATTCTTCTTTGATCTTCCTTATTCATTGTCCAACTTTCACATGATTAAAAGAATGGCACCTAGCATGTCTCCCATATCCCAAGCTACTCAGCTAGGCGTAGTAATTCATTCCAGGTAGCATAGTGGTTACGAATCGGGCTGCGAACCTTAAGGTCAGCAGTTTGAAACTACCAGCCGCTCCGTGGGAGAAAGATGAGGCTTTCTACTCCCGTAAAGATTTACAACCTCGGAAACCCTGTACAGGGTCGCTATGGGTCGGAACCGACTAGATGGCACTTAACAACAACAACAACAACAACATAGAACTCATACTCACATAAGACTACATATAAATGCCAATAAGATACATCATTCAACCATAAGCCTCAACCTGAAGGCACTCAGCTCTAGCTCCATGATTCAGCAAACCTAGTTCCCCAATCAAGTGCCTGGAGGTGCTCTACTCTGTAAGCAAGCTTCTTGCCCAAAGTCACTCAACTTTATTTGTTCCATAGAACTGGACAATTCACTTCTGTTTTTTAGCTCGGATTCTTGGTTCTGCTGCTGCTGTTCCTATGTCACTCCTCAGGTTTTACAATTTTGAATCCTTAGATTGAAGAGGTTAGATATTCAGGGATCTCAGAGTCAAGAGAATGTGCTCCATTCCTGGTTCTTCTTTTATGGTAGTGAAATTTCTCCTTTTGCAAAATTGCCCAATCACAGTTAGCCCTGTTAACAATTGCTCCCAACTGAATAATATAATCCATCAGCATCTTCCTCCACCTTCTCTTACCCATACCCATCAGGAAACAGTCATTGAGTGTGATTTTAAAAATGCCTTAGCAAGTTGTTGTTGTTGCTGCTGTTGTTAAGTGCTGTTGAATTGATTCCAACTCATAACCACACTGTATAGAGTTTCTGAGGCTGTAAATCTTTGTGGGAGCAGAAAGCCTCATCTTTCTCCCATGTTGCAGCTGGTGAACCTGAACTGCTGGCCTTGTGGTTCCCAGTTCAGTGCTGATCATACAAAGCTACCACGAATGTCCCTAAATCAGACATTAAATAACTCACTGCACCACACACACTGATTGAAAATAACATAGCTTAGGTCAGGCGCCTGTTAGTCTTCAAATTGGTATCTTTGTTTTATGATACTTTTTAAAGATCTTTTGCATCAGATTTTCAAATGTAAATGATTTCTTTACAATTGCCTCTATGGGCATTAATTGTGGATTAAAGTAAAATGAAATATTTGACAACTTCAGTATTTTCTTTGGTTATGATGATGTTGCCTATTGGTTACATTGTGTGGATTTTTGTTCTCTTTACACTGAGGTGTAATTCACACAGAAGGTTGTAGTCTTTGGTCTTCATCTCTAGGTGCTTTAAGTTGTCTTTCAACATGCCAGCATGTCTTCTGCATATCGTTGATGGCTAAAGAGTCTTCCTCCAAACCTAACACAGTGTTCTTCTTTATTCAGTCTAGCTTTTTGGATTATTTACGCATCATACATATTGAATATGCATGTTGAAAGGATACAACCCTAACACAGACCTTTATTGATTTTAAACCACGTGGCATCTCCTTGTTGTATTCAAATGATCACTATGTCGTTCTATGTAGAAAATCTGTATTAATGAAATTTACTGTTCTGGAATTCCTATTCTTCACAATATTATATGTAATGTATTATGATCCAAATAGTCTACTGTATTTGCTTAATCTATAAGAGACAGGTAAACATCTTTCTGGTAGTGTATGTTTCCAGCCAAGAAACATTTGACACCAGCAATGATATCCTTCATTCTATTTTCTCTTGAGAATCTGGCTTGCACTTCTATCAATTTCCTGTCAGTATACTGTTTGCAGTTTTCCATTTATCTTAAACAAAACTTGGGTTGTGTGTGATATTAATAATATTATTTGACAATTTTCACACTCTGTTAGACCATCTTTCTTTAGAATAGGAACTAATGTGGATTTCTTCTAGTTGGTTGACCAGGTAGATACCATCCAAATTTCTTGTCACAGATGAAGGGAACTTTCCAGTAAGGATTTAAGTTGTCAAGGATTTCATTTTGCTTGTACAACAATCAACACCCATAGAAGCAGCAATCAGGAGATCAAACAATATATTGCACTAGACAAATCTGATGCAAAAAAAAAAATTAATTATATTAAAACTAAGATGTCAATTTCCTCCTGACCTAAGTTATGGCATTTTCAGTCACCTTATATGCATGTGAAACCTGGGCACTGAAAAAGGAAGATCAAAGAAGAATTGATTTGAATTATGGTATTGATGAAGAATATTGAATATATCATGAACTGTCAGATGAACAAATTTGTGTTGGAAGAATTTCAGACAGAATGCTACTTGAGAGTAAAGATAGAGAGGCATTGTCTCACGTATTTGGACATGTCGTCAGGAGGTACCAGTCCTTAAAGAAGGACGTAATGATTGGTAAAGTGAAGGGTCAGTAATAAAGAAGGAGGTTGTCAATAAGATGGATTGACACAGTGGCTGAAACAACGGTTTGAAATACAGGAATGATTATGAGGATGGTGCAGGACTGGGCAGGGTTTCATTTTTTTTTGTGCATAGGGTCTGAACCATCTTAAAGATAACTAACAACAGCAATCACAGTAAGGAAATTGTATTTCTAATTTTAAAACTTCAAAAAAAGCTATCTCTAGACCACATGATTTCATTGCAGGATTCTATAAAAATCTCTAAGAATTAATACCCAATTGACAATCTCTTCTCCCACCCATCCCCCAGAAAAATAAATAAACAAAAGAGGAAGGAATGCTTCCGTAGCCATTTTATGAAGTTAGTATTACCATAATTCTAAAACCATCCAAAGACAGTAAAATAAAAAAATTAAAAGGGAGAAATAGACAGTAAGAAAGAAAATTATAGCCTACTATCTTTCATAAACCACCACTTATCTATCAGTTTGTCATACTGTGGTGGATTGTGAGTTGCTCTGATTCTGGAAGCTATGCCACGGGTATTTCAAATACCAGCAGGATAACCCATGGTGGACAGATTTCAGATGAGCTTACAGATGAAGACAGAGTAGGAAGAAGGAATGATGAACTACTTTTTTAAAGTGTTGAAGAGCAAAGATATCAGCTTGAGGTCTAAGGTGAGCCTGACCCAAGCCATGGTATTTTCAATAACCTCAGATGCAGGCAAAAGCTGGACATTGAATAAGGAAGATCATAGAAGAATTGATGCTTTTGAGTTATGGTGTTTGAGGAGAATATTGAAAGTGCCATGGGCTGCCAAAAGAACCAACAAATCTGTTTTGGAAGAAGTGCAGCCAGAGTGCTCCTTGGAGGCCAGAATAGCCAAACTTTGTCTCTGATACTTCAGACATATTGTCAAGAGGGATTAGTTACTGGAGAAGGATATCATGTTTGGTAAGGTGGAGGGTCAGAGAAATAGAGGAAGAACGCCAACGAGATGGATTGGCAAATTGGCAACATCAATGGGCTCAAGCGTGGCAACAACTGTGAGGTTGGCCCAGGACCGGGCATTGTTTAGTTCTGTTGTGCATAGGGTTGCTATGAGTCAGTACCGACTTGATAGCACCTAACAACAACAACAAATCCTTCAAATATATAGACACAAAATGTTTTATAAATTAGTAGTAAATAAAATTCAATAATATAGTAAAATAATTACATACCAAGATCATGGTAGTTCATTTCAGAATTGGAAGATTTATAGATTTTAAAAATCTATAAATGTGATCCAACACTTTAAGAGGATAAAGTAGGAAAATCATATTATCATATCAATAGATGGAGAATGACAAAATAAATATATGTTAATATTTAAAATTTAAAAAAGAAATGGAAATTCTCTTCACAAGATAAAGAACATTGGAAAAATTCTTAAAACTAATATTATACTTAATGATAAAGTGCTGAATATATTTCCCCCCCTAATATTGTGAAGAAGATAAGAATGCCCACTCTTGCAATCATTTTTAATAGGGTATGTCTATGCTGAAAATAACAAAGAGTAATTCAAGGAACCAAAATGGTTTAAAATATGGAGAGACAGTGTCATCATGGTGTGAATAATTTGGCATACCAAACATGTCAATGCTCCTTAAATAGGTTTAATAAAATTGCAATAAAAATATCAGCAATAATTTATATAAATATAAACAAGAGTATTTAAAAATTTATATAGAAAAGCAAATGAATAGTTAAAACAATATTGAAAAAATAGAAGTAAATTGGAAGAAATTAATCTAAATAGTTTTTAAGTTTTGCCGTGGCCATGGAACCAGTATGGAAAAATGTGGAGAGGAGACAGTGGACTTCAGAAGACTGTGAGACTTCAAAGTTTTTTGTTTTGCTTTGTTTTTTCATCCGCGAGGGCTTTCGACCAGCTGTCTCTCTTTGGCTGGCAGTAGGAACGTGTTCAAGAAGAGTTGTGGGTTCTGGTGTGTTGTTTGGTCAGAATTGACAGATACATCTATCGCTGTGATGTACCTCTGGAAGCTTGGGTTCGTGTGTGTGTGATATGTTCTACATCCCTGTGTGGTGTGGGGTGGGGCGGGGAGTGTGGCGCTGTAGGATAAGCACTGGACTGCTAACTGCGAGGTCAGCAGTTCAAGCCTACCTGACACTCCTGGGGAACTCTATAGAGCATCCTTATGAGTTGGAACTGATTTAAGAACACTTAACAACAGAAAGCCCTGGTGTGGCACTGTGGGTTAATGTGTTGGTCTGCAAAGTCGTTTGAACCACAAGATCAGCAGTTCAAGCTCACCAGTCGCTCCTCAGAAACTCTATACATGGTCACTAAGGGTCGAAACTGACTCAAAGACACTTAACAACAACCACAATAATAGCAATCAAGACTGTGTAGTGTTGGTGACAATATAGATACATAGATTATTGAAGGTAATGGAGAACCCAGAAAGAGACTCACAGAAAATTTCCCAAATTTCTTCAAATGTGCAAAAGCAATACAAAGGAAGAAGCATGGCATTTACAACAAATGATGGGGGAACTATTAGAATAAATAGGTAAAAGCTGTGAACTTTAATCTAAATCACAACTTTACACAAAATTTGACTCAAAATGATATCATATTTACATGTAAAACATGCAAATATATAATATTTAGAGGGAAAATATTTTCGAAATCAAGGTCTAGACAACAAGTTCCTAGACTTGATACCAAATGTACAATCCATAAAAGGAAATACTGATGAATTGGACTTGCTGTTGTTGATATTGTTAAATCTGTCGAGTTGGTATCAACTTGGGTTTCTGAAAAGTAGATGGTGCATATGAACTACCAACCTTGTAACTAGTAGTCCAGTGCTTAAGCTACAGTGCCACGAATCATATTTGAAATGTTCCCCTGGGAAAGACTATTTAAGAATAAAAGACAAGTTATAGGACAGAAGAGAAATTTGTAAGCAACATATCTAATAAAGTTATGGAATCCTGTACATTGAACACTGGACTGCAAGGATAGTTTGCACCACAAAGTTGGTGGTTCAAATTCACCACCCTCTCCTTGGAAACCCTATACAGGGTCGCTATGAGTCCTATGAGTCAGAACAGACTTAAAGGCACTTAACAACAACAACAATCTAGTATATATAAAAATTTTTAAAACCCAACTGTGAAAAAATAAAAGAAAATCCAATTAGAAAATGGGCAAAACATATGAAGTCTCATTTTATGGAAGAAAATATACAAATAGCACATTTTGCAAAGTATGTCTCTCTTTTAACTAACTCATGCCACAAGAGATTCTAGTAATTCTTGTACTTCTTGTTGTTGTTAAGTGCCGTGGAGTCGATTCCGACCCATAGCAACCCTGTATAGGGTTTCTGAGGAGCAGCTGGTGACTTTGAACCGCCGATCTTGCAGTTCAAACGGTTTTGCAGTCCGGCATATAACCCACAGCGTCACACCTCTTGTACAAGCACTATGGAAATTGTTAAGAGATAAATTTGTAATCTTATTTTGAATATTATTAAGCTAGCATACAACACTGCTGTTTTTTTTTGTTGTTGTTTGTTTGTTTGTTTTGCAAGCTTTACAAGTTAATTAGAATTCAGAATTGTATTTCATTTAATGATCTCTAAGATGTTGCATAAAATAATTGTTCTAATATTTTTTATTTTAATAGTAATTTTGGTAACATATTTAAGCAGTAACAAAAAAACACTCTTTTTCTTATTTCTTAAACATCCAAGCTGTTTTATAGACTTCTTATACACACCCGAAGAGCTATTTTAAATGCCAAAGTAGTATAAAGGATAAAATCAAAGTGACTAAGAAAACTTCAAAAATGCGGGCAATGGAGAAAGGAAATGAAATTGAGAGAGAAGTAGTTTTAGCAGTATGGAGCTTCCGGTCCCTCTTTGCGGTATTTTTGGTTTTTCCCTTGTTTCCCCATCATTTCCTATATTTCAGTAAGCTCCTTCAATATCTCTAAAATAAACCACATTCTTAAACTGGCATGAGTTAAAGCTCTAATACTTATAGTGGAAAGAATTCTAGATCAAGGGAAAGCAAGAGAAGACTTGACACCATATGATTCAGTGACATAACATTCTCTTTCTCTCATTTAGTAGTTTAGTTTAGTTTACTGTAGGATGAGCAACCCAACAGTCGCTCTTCAGAAACTGTGTTCTTGTTGTTAAGTGTTGTTGAGTAGGTTCCTACACATAGCAACTCTGTATATCTTTGCTGAGGAGTGACTGGTGAGTTTGAAACACCGACCTTGAAATTCAAACAAACCTTATGATCGAGTGCTTATCCCACACCAGTACTCTCAGATACTGTATATACAGAGTCACTATAAGTCAGAATTAATTCAGTGACATTTAACAACAACATAACCTCTGTTAATAATACTACCTATAATTCTTCCATTTATCCAGCTGACCATATAAGAGAAACTCAATGCTAGTTGAGCTTTTCCTATACTTTAAAATGATTGTTAAACAGTTCCTATAACTAGAATCTCATCACCAAATTCCCTTAGTACCTTTTTGACCTGCAAAGTGTGGTATTAGGTTAAATAGAACTTATGATATATAGACTTTACATTCATATTTTCAGGATTTACAAATTTTACACATGACATTTAAAAAAAAAATCTAGTCTCATTCTGGCACCTTTTTTTTTTTTTTTTTTTTTTTAAATTAGCAAGATTAGAATTTACAATCCAGCTATATAAACGTACACTATTTAAACATAATTTTCTTCTGTGTATAGTTAATATTAAAATAGTACCTAATGGGGTTATACATACGTGATTTATTTATATCTCAAATATAGGCAGTCCCTGGGTTATGAACTTCTTACTTATGTACAAAACTGTAGTTATAAACCAACCACCATAAAGCCTATTATACTAAAAGCCTGAGGTAAATAATCATTGGTAATAACAAATGGTGCAACTTTGTGCTATGTATCCAAACATTCTTCTTATTATTACTGTAACATTATGTTAAAGATATTTTAGTATCTGAAGTGTTTTGTTAATAATTTTAATTTTATGCAAAGGAAGATATACTATATGTTAAGATAAACATTTGGCTAACTGAAGTTAGATATGAACAGTAACTAACTTTCCCAATTTTCATACAAATTCAAGTTAAAGACAATTTAGGGATGGAACTTCTTCATCGTCTGGGAATTTCCTGTACATTATTTTGAAATTCCCCTTTTGTTTTTGGCTTGTTAAAAATAAAAAAAACCTTACTCAAATAACCATGTAAGTGAAGTTATTGTTTTTTTAAATAAAATTAGCATTATACTAAATGCAGTGCAGTGAATTGCTTCATATGGCTTTTCTAACTATTGTCTTTGTAACTCCTGCCAAACAATTGTTTGGCTCTGATAGGTCTGGGGAAGAGAAGGAGAGAGAGCATTTGGATTGGATGATATGATTATGTTGTGAGTGGTTATTGTTATTGTAGCTAGGTACTGACAAGTCGTGTCTGACTCACAGTGAACCTGTACAGAGTTTCCAAAGAGTGGCTGGTGACTTTAAACTGCTGACCTTGTGTTTCAAGCTGACCTTGTGGTCCAGTGCTTTATCCCACAGTGCCACACCAGGATTCCTTGTTGTGAATGGTTTACAGGATTAATTACGATTGTAAAAACTTGGAAACATAACATGTATAAAATGGTCATTTCAGAAGTAGGATGGGGGGAATCTCACTACCATCAAAGAAAAGTCAGGAGTGAAGCACATCCTTTAGACCCAGTTATCCCTGCCCATTAAACCTCCTTGACTTAGGGACAGAAAGCTGAGATGCCAAAGGAGTGACAAAGATTTAAAAGTAGCAGAACCAAGAGGCCAAGCACAAGACAGAGCAGTGGGCTTCCCAACTGAGTGACGTTAGGAAGGATGCACAGTTGCAGAGTGAGGTACCCCTAGACACTTAATTGAGGGAGCTAAATTTTCTGAATCCCAGAGCTAGATCTGAGTGCCTTCAGGCTGAACCTTATAGTGGAGTGTTGTGCCCTGTGGACATTAATCAGCAGCTCTAAAAAAGCTTTGTAACATTTCTTGGGCAAAGGGAGGCTTGCCTAGGGGCATGACTGAAGAGAGGCTGTTCAGACCAGAAGAGCTTTGTCCTGAGTTTTTTTCGGATGCAGCATTGTAACCTGTTAACTTCTCTAATAAGTTCCATAATTGTGAGTACAATGTCAGTTCTCTACGGCCTTAGCAATGAATTACTAAACTCAGCAGAGATGTAGACTGCTGTGGAAAAAATGGTTATATTCACTTTTAGCACTAAATACTTATTTTAAAATGTTAATATGTCCTGTGTGTAAGTAATTCAAGAGATTGAATATAGTGGTTAAGAATATGTCAAAACTATGCATTTAGTATTATTGTATCACTTTGAGTCTCACTTTCCTTAAATGTAAAATTGAAGAAGGTTTCTATGAAGATTGATGGTGGTGGTGGTTGTGTGCCACCAAATTGGTTCCAACTCATAGCAATACTGTATAGGGTTTCCAAAGCTATAAATCTTTATGGGCTCAAAAAGTCTCATCTTTGTCAAGTGAAGTGACTAGTAGATTCTAACTACTGACCTTGCAGTTAGTAGCCCAGCTCATAATTTACGACGCTTCCAGGGATCGTTCTGTAAAGACTGGTGGTGGTGGTGGTTGTGTACAGTGGAGTAAGTTCCGACTCATGGTAGTGGTGGTGGTTATATGCCATGGAGTCGGTTCCGACTCATAGTGACCCTGCACAGGGTTTCCGAGGCTGTAAACCTTTATGGGAGCAGAAAGCTTCATCTTTCTCCCATGGAACAGCCGGTAGTTATGAAGTGCTGACCTTGAGCTTAGCAGTCTGACTCATAATCATTACACAACCAGAACTCCTTAGATGTGGTAATGTATGTGAGTCTTGATTCATCAGAATATGCCACTTAATGTTATGTTTTCTTCCTTATTCTAATACTTCATACTAGAATAGTCCCTATTAGATATGGTATCTAGTAAAAAGCAAGAAGAAACTGCTAAATTAGAAGAGTTCTCCAATTATGCTTCCATATGCTTTATATATTGGAATTCTTCCTAGCATTTGATAAGAAAAAAGAGATTCCTTTCTTAAACTACGGTTAAGAACCTCTGGTTCTGATTCAAGTTTGGATCATCTGTAAGACTGTCAGCTTCCACTCAACCTATGTTTCCTGACAAAAGCAAATTCTCTTCACTTCTCATTTGAGCCACATTCTTACCATCTAAAATCCAGTTTAGGATTTAACCTCAAATGCTGCTGATCTTTATAGAGGCATATAAAACATAGAGGAACAAAACAACCTCCCAAGAGACACCCAAGTGTGTTCCAAGGACAATGGATCGCTGTTAGAGGAAAGGGGAAATTTTGAATCCTGCTTTGGTTTGGGTATTGGTCACTCAGATTGTCCTCTGGCTCTGTTGGCCACATGCCTGACTCCCAGGGAAAGGAGGAAGATTACAAAGATTGACTAAAAGCTGAAAGAGCTCTTTCATTAGGATCTCTGAAAGATTTTGGAAGCCCAAGGCAATAGTACTTTGCAACCTCTGTCCTAGTGGGATCAAGAGGAGGGGAGGGTGTGGGGTGCTTTTCCCTATTCAGGGTTCCTATTGAGCATGAAAATGTCATAACATCTGAACAGTGAATCAGCTGACAACTGGAATTCAAAATAATTAAAGATGATTATTTTGATGTGATGAGTTTTGGAAACTTGATTGTAGGCATTGATGATTTGGGATAAAATTGAGACCATTGTTTAACAGTTTGGGGTGGGGAATCTTACAATTGCTTTGATATTCTGAAAAGATCCAGACCAGGAGACAGGGAAATGGGAGATGCATGAAGTAGCTGGAAGGATTATTTCCTTAGCACAGTAAAACAATCATGGACCTGTTTTGGGCTGAATAATGAAACTTTCTATAATACAGATCTTGTGTATCATTTTAGTTTTTGATTTTTTAAAGGTGCTTTGGTAGCACAATGGTTAAATTCTTGGTTAATAACAGAAAAGGCAGAGGTTAGGGCCTACCTATTAGCTTCACAGGAGAAATGATCTCCCCTAAAGACTGCAGTCTAGTAAACACAGGGTTAGTTCTACCATGAATTTGAATCTACTGCGTACCACACAACAATTATGTTGTAAGAAGATTCATGAAACTCACGTAAGTCCCCAACAAATTCTACTATGTGCTGTGAAACAAAGAATGAGATGTCACGAATGTTCAAGATCAAAATTTTTAAAGCTTTAGTAGGGTTTCCCAGACACTTGCAGTACTTCTGGAATCTGTGAAACTTAAGAACTTAATTTAAATATTGTCTCTGTAGGATTTGCCAATTTGAAAATTGACCGAATTGTGAAGTCTTATTTATTTCTATCCTACCATCAGATAGTTTCCTGTGATGTAGTACTGTATAGTTTAAGAGATCAATATCTTTATAAGCAAAACAGGAGTTTGAATCCTATGTCTTTTGACTCTGGACTAATCACCTTTGTGAGTGTCTTTGTCTGCATCTGTGAAAATGGAAATCACATAGGATTGTTATAAAGATCAGATGAGTCAGAGCATATAATAAGTGCATAATAACTGTCAATTATCATAAAAATGATGCATTGCTAAAGTTAATATCCACCGCTCATCTTTTAGTTTGCCTTACGCTGGGAACTTTGTTGTTGTTGTTGTTAAGTGCCTTCGAGACGCTGGGAACTTACATGCTGCTTAATGCTGGAAGCTAAGCCACCAGTATTTGAAATACAAGTAGGGTTACCCATGGTGGACATGTTTCACTGGGCTTTGGGACTAAGACAAACTAGAAAGAAGGAGAGGTGGACTATTTCTGAATGTGTAGCCACTGAAAACCTTATGAATAGAAGAAAACCTTGCCAGATATAGTGCCAGAAAATGAAATTATTATGAATATTAGCAGAATATTGTCAGATACAGTGCTGGAATGAGCCCCTCAGGCTAGAAATCTCTCAAAAACAGGAAGCAAAGAATTGTCTTCTCAAAGTAGAGCTGACCATAGTGATGTGAATGAAGTAAAGCTTTCAGGAGCTTCATTTATTGATGGAGCATAACTCAGAATGAGGAAAAACAGCTGCAAAAGTCCATTAAATATCAGAATATGGAATGTACAAACTATGACTATAGAAAAAGTGAAAATTCTCAAAAGTGAAGTGGAGCACATAAAGATTGATATCCTAGGAATTAATGAGCTAAAATGGACCGATATTGGCCATTTTGAATCACACAACTGTATGGTTTATTATTATAGGAATGATGAATTCAAGAAGAATGCTGTTATATTCATCCTCAAAAAGAACATTTCAAGATCTATCTTGATGTTCAATGCTGTCTGTGATAGGATAATACCCATATGCCTAAGAGGGTGACCAGTTAATAACACTATCATTTAAATTTACATACCAACCACTAAAGTCACTGATGATGAAATTGAAGAATTCTATCGAATTCTTCAGTATGAAATCGATCAAGTCTGAAGAATATCAGTGCAATCAATATAGATTGATAACTACTAATAATTGGAACGCTAAGGTTGGAAACATAAAGGAAGGATCAGTAGTTGGGGAATATGGCCTTGGTGATAGAAATGATATTGGAGATAGGCTGGATAGACTCTTGCAAGACCAATGACTTATTCATTGCAATACCTTTGTCCAACAGCATAAAAATACACACTAGACCTAACCAGAAAGAATGCACAGGAACCAAATCAACTACAATTGTGGGAAAAGTCGGTGACAAAAGCTCAATATGATCAACCAACAAGGCCATTGGCAGACTGTGGAACAGACATCAATTGTTCATATGCAAGTTCAGGTTGACACTGAAGAAAATTAACACAAACCCAGAAGAATGATAATATGACCTTGAATATATCCCACCTGGATTTAGAGACTATCTCAAGAACAGATTTGATGCATTAGACTAATTATTGAAGACCAGAAGACTTGTGGGATGACATAAAGAATGTCACACATGATGAAAGCAAAAAGTCATTCAGGAGACTGAAATTTGCTCTTGAGGTCAGAGAAGCCAAAGTGAATGGAAGAAATGAGGAGGTTAAAGAGCTGAACAGAAAATGTCAAAGGACAGCTTGAGAAAACCAAGTCAAGTACTGTAAAGAATTATGGAAAGACCTGGAATTAGGGGACAAAAGGGAAATGATACCTCAACATTTCTCAAAAAGAAAGAGCTGAAGAAAATTTCAAACCTCAATTTGCAATATTGAAGAATTCTATAAGCAAAACATTGAATGATGCAGGAAGAATCAAAAGAAGATAGAAGGAATACAGTTACTGTATGAAAAATAAATTTTTGGTGTTCAGCCATTTAAAGAGGAGACATATGATCAAGACAGTACTGAACCAATGGTACTTAAGGAAAATGTCCAAAATGCACTGGCATAAATAGGCTCTAGGAATTTATGGAATACAAATTGAAGTCTTCAAAGAAACTGATGCAACCCTGTAGGCACTGAGTAATTTATGCCCATATTTCTGCCCATTCCAAAGAAAGGTGACCCAAGAGAATGTGGAAATCATCGAACAATATCATATATATCACATGCAAGTAAAATTTTGCTAAAAATGATTTAAAAACCATTGACACAATACATCAACAAGGAACTGCCAAAAATTCAAACCAGATTCAGAAGAGGTTATGGAACTAAAGGTATCATTACTGATATTAGATGGGTCTTGGCTAAAATCAGAGAATACCAAAGACCAGTATTCTCTCTCAATTTTTTTTTTTTCCTTTCTCTGTTGCTCTCATTTTTTAAAAGCCAGGAGGACGTTGGGTGATACTGAATGGTTCAAAATCAGGAAAGGTTTGCAACAGGGCTGTATCCTTACACCATAGTTATTCAATCTGGTTGCTGAGCAACTAATCTCAGAAGATAGATTACATGAAGAATGTGGCATCTGGATTGGAGGAAGACTCATTAACAATCTGTGAAATGGAGATGATACTGCTTGCTGAATATGAAGAGGACTTGAAATCATTACTAATAAAGATCAAAAGACTTCAGTATGGATTGCACCTCAGTGTAAAGAAAAGAAAAATCTCCACAACTGGACCAAATAATATCATGATAAATGAAGAAAAGATTAAAGTTGTCCAAGACTTCATTTTGTTTGATTATACAATCAATACTCATGGAAGCAGCAGTCAAGAAATCAAATGTGTTGCATTAGGCAAATCTGTTACACAAGGCATTTTTAATGTGTTGAAGAGCAGAAATGTCAGTTTGAGGCCTAAAGTGTGTCTGACCCAAGCCATGGTATCTTCAATTGTCTCACATGCATGTGAAAGTTGGATGATGAATGAGGAAGACCAGACCAGAGATGAATTAATGCATTTGAATTATGGCATTGGAGAAGAATATTAAAAGTATCATGACTTGCCAGCAGAACAAACAAATATGTATTGGAAGAAGTACAGCTAGAATGTTCCTTAGAAGCCAGGATCATGAGAAGGACATGATGCTTGATAAAGTGGAGGATCATGGAAAAAGAGAAAGACCTCAATGGAATGGACTGGCAGAGTAGCAAAAGCAATGGGCTCAAACATAACAACAATTAGGAGGATAGTGCAGGGCAGAGAAGTTTCACTTTGTTGTATATAAGGTGTCTAGAAGTCAGAACTGACTCAAAGGCACCTAACAACAATAGGAAAATTAACTGTCACCAACTTGTGAAATAATAAAAAGTAGTGACAGCTCTAGATAGAGACTTCTACTTTGGTAATAAGCATTGAAAAACATCTTATTATTATAGTTTCAGTAAAATTAAAAATTCTTGAAATGAATTGATTTGTTTGACTTTTGTAATACAAGCATTTTTGGAAATAGAAAGACTCTAGTGAAGTGACGATTTTACTCTACCTATATCATTTATTTACCTCAATGGTGAGCATGGTTTCAATGTGCCACATAGTCACTACTATGTCATAGATGGAATGGGCTACAGGTTGAAATTCATAAAAGTCACAGCCTCAAAATAAGGAATCTGTCAATAACTTGTTTTTTTTTTCCCCTCTGTTTCTTCTTTATCTATTTTTTTTTTGTAATTAACATTAATAGAAATGAATTTTACTGACAAAATGCATAATATTAATATAAAATCTATGGTTTGATTTGCCTCTGCTAAGGTTAGAAAAATAGGGAAAAAAAACAACAAACTATATTTAATGATGGCCATCACAATACCATTACAAAGATGTGTTCCTTATGTCCTGAATCACAAATAGACAGAGAAAGAGATCAAATACAGAAAATAGAAGGGAAGAATTTTACTTTTGAGCATTTGCATGTGGAAGATTATAGGCATAATTGGATACCCTACAAAAACATTGCAATTATAGTTATCTACCTGTATATTTTTGGAACCAAGTAATGTTACCACTCCAAGGGGGGATTAAAAAAAGTGTAATACTAGTATTTTCTTTTTGTTGTTTCTTTTTTAAAGCTGTATACAAATGATAAAAGCAAAGACATCAAAGTGGGTAGCCTTTCAACTCATGCTCAATTAGAATAAAAGTTTGGTTGCTGTTTCAAACATTTATGACTAACTAACTGTGACAGACTCTCAGCTTTGCAAATGGGATGATTTTCAATTGACTTTTGATCTGACTGACAGTTCCTTATACACTTCAGTGTTCGTTTATAACACACGAGCCCACATCTGAATACACATGTGACTAATTAAAGGCTGTTTATGGACTAGCCACTTAAACTTAACACACAAGAATGAATGCATACTTAAAGCAGAGGTCATGTTTTTAATGAAGTAAAGTTAATTAACAAAGGTGTGTGACCTATTTTTTATATTGTTAATTTTTTAAAAAATGAATAAAATATTGTGTGAATTACATGCATATCTGATGAGACATATTAGATCATTTTCAAAGTTAATATTTTGAATATAACACAGAAAGATTAAAATATTTAAAGATTGGTTTAAGTAAAATAAACTAATATTTTGGATCCTGATTCCCAAGAATTTTAGGTCTGAGATGTGCTCAGCATTTTGAAGGGCAGAATGCTCAAAGATTTAAATGGTTGATTTTTAGAATCAGCCAGGCATTTCTGAATTCAAGCTCTGTCACGTATTAGCTAGGGAACCTAGATAAGTTATTTAATGTCACTGAACCTTAATTTCCTTATCAAAAAAAAAAAGGGATAATAATTTGCCTATGCATAGGCTTTGATTATGTGGATCATGACAAGCTATGAACAACATTGCGAAGTACGAGTATTACAGAATACTTAATTGTGCTCATGTGGAATCTGTACATGGGACAAGAGGCAGTTGTTTGAACAGAACATGGGAACACTGAATGGTTTAAAATTAAGAAAGGTGTGTGACAGGGTTGTATTCTTTCATCATACTTATTTAACATTATGCTGAACAAATCATCTGAGAAGCTGAGTTATATGAAGAAACATGTGGCATCAGGAATGGAGGAAGATTCATTAACAACCTGTGATATGCAGATGATACAACCTTGCTTGCTGAAAGTGAAGAGGACTTAAAACATTTACTGATGACGATCAAAGAGAACAGCCTTCAGTATGGATTATGTCTCAATGAAAATAAAACAAAAATCCTCACCACTGGACCAATAAACAACATTCTTATCAATGGAGAAAAGATTGAAGTTGTCAAGGACTTCATTCTTCTTGGATCAACTATCAACACTCATGGAAGCAGCAGTCAAGAAATCAAAGCAGTCAAAAAATGCATTGCATTAGGCCAATCTGCTGCACAAGACATTTTTAAAGTGTTAAAGAGCAAAGATGTCAGCTTGAGGACTAAAGTGCGCTTGACCCAAGCCATGGTATTTTCAATAACTCCATATGCATGTGAAAGCAGGACAGTGAATAAGGAAGACCATAGAAGAATTGATGCTTTTGAGTTATGGTGTTGGAGAATATTGAAAGTGCCATGGACTGCCAAAAGAACCAATCGATCTGTTTTGGAAGATGTGCAGCCAGAGTGCTCCTTGGAGGCCAAGATGGCCAAACTTCGTCTCTCATACTTTGGACATATTGTCAGTAGGGACCAGTTGCTGGAGGAGGATCTCATGTTTGGTAAGGTGGAGGGTCAGAGAAAAAGAGGAAGACCCCCAACGAGCTGGATTGGCCAAGTGGCAGCATCGATGGACTCAAGCGTGGCAACAGTAGTGAGGTTGTCCCAGGATCAGGCAGTGTTTCCTTCTGCTGTGCATAAGGTCACTATGGTTCAGTACTGACTTGATGTCACCTAATAACAACATCAAAATACAGGGTAACTATGAGTTGGAACTGACTCGATAACACTTAACCACAACAACAACAGCAACAATTATAGAGAACGTTGTGAGGACTGATGGTAAAGCACTAGAGGAGTGGCAGCACTTTGGAATGGTCAATGATTGCTATTTATTATTACTTTAGAAAAAAAAATCAACAACAAATATGAGCTGCTTACCTTGTGTTTTAATATGATCTGAAAAGGCTTAATTCACACACAAAGAATATTGAATACCAAGAAAGTTAGAAAAAGATCTGAGAATTCAACTTCATTGGCAAGATGTAATAAATGTAGAAACATCATTGCTGAAAGTCTTCCCTTTGTGTGAGCTCTCTGAAGAAGGACACTACCTCTGAATCCTGTGATAACTTGGACCTGTGGGAAGTCCAGCATTTCACCCAAACTCCCCAAACATTATCAGGTATGGCAGTGGTGGTGGTCACATTTCCTCTAGACACATTTAGTTATGAATTCTTACTTTGACAAAATTAATTCATTTTATTCCCTGTTAGCCAATGTCTTTCCTATACCATATCACATTGTTATGGCTTAAATTCTTTTAACTTCTTTTGAGGAAGCACAACATCCCCTCAGTTCTTGTCAAATTGCAGCAGCAAATTGGTGGGGTTTTTTGCCTTAGTGGAAACTGCCAAGCACTCACACACAAGGCACCACACTCTGACAAACTATACTAACCAGAAACCTAAACCCACTGCCACTGATTCGAACCCAACTCATAACAATTATATAGAGCTTAGTAGAGTTTCAAAACATATAGAGCTCATAGAGTTTCAAAAACCATAAATCTTTACAGAGCAGCCAGCCTCATAGTTCCCCCAGGGAGCCATTGGTGGGTTTGAACGACCAACCTCACTGTTAGCAGTTCAGTGCTTAATCTACTGAGTCACTAGGGTTCCTTTAAACTATACTTGTCCTATACTAGTATTTACTTAATACATTTTAAAAATAGAAATTATTTGTTGTGTTAATTTCTTAGGACTGCCATAACAAAATACCACATGCTGGGGTGATTAATAATAGGAATTTTTTGTTGGACGCTTCTAGAGAATAAGAGTTAAAAATAAGGATGTCAGTCTTCTGTATTCTTTCTGAGATTTGAGGGAGGACTATTCCATGCCTCTCTCCAAGCTTCTAGTGACTTTTGGAGATCATTGTCCTTAGATTTCAGCACCAATCTGTTTCCATCATCATGTGTCTTTCTCCATGTCCACTCTTTTAAAAGGATATCGCTATCATTGGATTACATCCTACTACTTATGACTTCATGTTAGATAAACTAATAATGTCTTCAAAACTCCTATTTCCAAACAAGCTTATGTTCACAGTTAACTGGGTGTAAGAATTCAAAATACGGATTTTTTTTTTTGAGACATATAATTTAATCCATAACATTGTATTGCCTGTACCTAAAGGATGATATCTTAGATACTTTGATGTATTGGATTTCTTTTATAAACTACAGTTTAAAATAAAGTGCAACTATTTAAGGATTGATAATAAAATGTCCTATGCAGTATCTGAACTCATCTCATGAGCCATCAGTGATAAGCATCCTATACCTTGGGAAGCACTGTAAAAAGGAATACTATAGGTGAATGTTGGAATACAAAATAACAGGCAAAGCTAGAGATTATTTTTACTTAGTTTTTCCTAAATATGTAGGACTTCACATTGTATGGGCAGTTTTAATTCTTTTCTGACTCAGACAAGCTTTGATCATTTTTAGAAATATACCCAAACTGGTGATTTTACCAGATTTTTCCACCTTAGAAACCCTATATAGGGTTGCAATGAATTGGATCCTACTCAATGACACTGGATTTTTTCGTTTGTTCATTTGTTTTTTGTTATATAGTAAAGCCTGTAAGGTTGTCTAAGTTGTGATTTTTTTCTAAACTGCAAATTATTAGCAAACAAACTAAACATTATTAACTCTTTCACAATTCTTTCATCAGATTTAGAATTTTCAAACATGAGTGCTTCTTATTCAAAGTTCTGAAATTATCTGTTTTCTAAACCAAAGCAAGTGAAACATATGAAACATATTAATTCAAATTATTTCCTTAAGTTTATATCTCAGAGTATTTTATATAGGTAATAATCTAGCACCATGTAATATTGTAGAACACTACAAAGTATTCATGGAAATTCCTCAGAATCTTCAATGGAAAGTGTTCACATGTCTAAGAATATAATAACATTCACATGTCTAAGAATATAATAACTTTTTCCTGATAAAATAATGCTTTCCTGTCACATAAAATTAAACTGTCAGTATTTTTTTTGTAGGTTTCTGTCAAACTTAAGGGCTGCTTCTTGACAGTTCTAGCATTGCCTTTAACTACTTTTTTTCTTTTTATTGTGAATTGGGTAAAGGTTTACAGAATAAATTTGTTTCCCATTCAACAATTCTTCTATGTTTTGTTTTATCTCATTGATTGCAGTCCCCTCTATGAAACATCATATCACTTTCTTTCTGGGTTTTCTCTTTCCATTCTCCTTTCTTTTCTAACTCTCTGAAATTTGTTCTTGGTCAAATGCTTCCCTTTGGATCACAAATAGTGAATTATTCTAAGGTGTGCGTACCTGCCCAGTGTTACTGTTCCCCCTGTAGACTTGTCTATAGTTTGGCTGAAAATTGAGACATGGAGTCATAGTCTCAAAGGTTCCACAAGTCTCTGTATGACCATTAAGCCTGATCTTTTTATGATTTTTACTTTTGCTCCATGTTTTTCTCTCACTCTATGCAGAACCTTCTTTTCTGATCCCTTTCAGAGCAACTCAAACTGATACATGCTCTTGAATACTTTAAAGAAGACTTTTGCAACAGATCTGCCTAATGGAATACATTGTTTGATTTCTGGAATGTTGTTTCCATAAGTAGTAATTGTGGATCCAAGCAAAATGAAGTGTTTGACAACTTCAATCTTTTTCTCCATTTCATGTTATTTATTGATCCAGTTGTGAGGATTGTTGTTGTTGTTAAGTGTCATTGAGTCCGTTCTGATTCACAGTGACCCTGTATAGGGTGTGTGAGGAGCCACTGATGCTTACCCTTCAGCACTACACCAGGAATCCACAATGAGACAGCATTTCACCCCTAGTATTAATAGCAACATTATTATTTTTTTAAATGCTGAATATAGTGTGGAGTGATTGGAACCCTCATCCACTGCTGTTGAGACTTTAAAATTATGCAACTGCTGTAAAAATCAGTATGGTTGTTCCTTTAAAAGTTAGGAATAGAAATACCAAATGACCCAACAACCCCTCTAATGGATACATATCCTAGAGAAATAACAGCCATGATGTGAATAGATAAATACACACCCATGTTTCTTGCAGCACTATTAATAATTGCACAAAGATGGAAACTTAACTGACCATCAATGAAAGAATGAAAAACAAACTTTGATATATACACACAATGAAGTACTATGCAATGCTAAAAAGAGTAGCGAAAAATCTATGAAATAACTCATAACATGGATGAATCTGGAGGATATTATGCTGAGTGAAATTAGTCAATTACTAAAGACAAATATTGTATGAGACCATGAGACCACTACTGTAAAAAGTTTTTAAAAAAATATTTTCATACTAAAATAAATATTCTTTGATTGTTACCATTGGTAGGAGGGAAATCTTCTGTTCAGCTCTTTTACTTCATCCTATCTTCCGATCTCTTTAGCTACCCTGTGCTCAAGAGCAAATTTCAGGCTCTCTTTTGATATCCATTTTGGGCTTTTATTTCTTGTCTTTTCAATGACCATTTTCCTTGTTCATATATAATGTCCTTGATGTCATTTCACAATTTGTCTGTTCTTCAGTCATTAGTGTTTAATGTGCCCAATCTATCCTTAAAATTGTCTCTAAATTCAAGTGGAATATACTCAAGGTTAAATTTTAATTCTTATGGACTTATTTTAATTGTCTTTAGCTCAGCTTGTTCTCTAATGATGTTGAGTGTTTCCTTTGCCATTTTCTACAGATATAGTTGATTCCTGTGTATTCTAACAGGTTGTTGTTGTTGTTGTCAGGTACCATCGAGTCGGAACCAACTCATAGCGACCCCATGCACAGCAGAACAAAACAATGTCCGATCCTGGGCCAACCTCACTACCGCTGCCACACTTGAGTCCATCAATGATGCCACCTGGCCAATCCATCTCGTTAGGGGTCTTCCTCTTTTTCTCTGACCCTCCACCTTATCCAGCATGACATCCTTCTCTAGTGACTGTTTCCTCCGGACAATATGTCCAAAGTATGAGAGACGAAGCTTAGCCATCCTGGCCTCCAAGGAGCACTCTGGCTGCACCTCTTCCAAAATAGATTTATTGGTTCTTTTGCCAGTCCATGGCACTCTCAGTATTCTCTTCCAACACCACAACTCAAAGGCATCAATTCTTCTACGATCTTCCTTATTCACTGTCCAGCTTTCGCATCCATATGAGGCTATTGAAAACACCATGGCCTGGGTCAGGGGCACCTTAGTCCTCAAGCTGACATCTCTGTCATTCAATACTTTAAAAAGTTCCTGTGCAGCAGATTTGCCCAATGCAATACGCCATCTGATTTTTTGACTGCTGCTTCCGCGAGTGTTGATAGTTGATCCAAGAAGAATGAAGTCCTTGACAACTTCAATCTTTTCTCTATTGATAAGAATGTTTATTGGTCCAGTGGTGACGATTTTTGTTTTCTTGACATTGAGATGTAATCCGTATGGAAGGCTGTGCTCTTTGATCTTCATCAGTAAATGTTTCAAGTCCTCTTCACTTTCAGCAAGCAAGATTGTATCATCTGCATATCACAGGTTGTTAATGACCTGTCAGGTTAGGTCCATACATATAGTCACCATTTAAGTTTCTGAAAAAGGCATTTCCAATGAATAGTTTTATTGGTTCTGCAAAATTCTACCCATCACCCACATTGTTTATATAGCTAAAGCCATGTTTTCAACTACTGACCTGTTTTTCTTATTTCCAACTATAACATTCCAAACACCAGTAGTTAGCAGTTAATATTGATTGCATATTTTATCAATTGAAGCTGCTAAAGTTAACAATCTTCAATTTCTTCATCTTTGAAATCAGTGATTGGTGCATAAATTTGAAAATAGTAGTATTAACGTGTCTTCCTTTTAGGAGTATGGGTATTATCCTATCACTAACATGAAAACAACAACAGTCCTCTTCAATTTTTTATTTTCAGCATAGTAAAAATATGATTGTTTAATTCCAAATGCTCATTTCAATTTACTGATTCCTTGGACATTTATTTATTTTTTTCAGGAGCAGTAATTTATTTTTACAAAACTTACCAAGAACTTCTGTATTGCAACCAGATTTTAGGAGTAAATTACATGTAAACAAAACAAAATGAATGCAAATCAAATAATACCTAGGAAATGTACCAATTTGGTTTAATATAAATGCAGAAATAGAAACAGATATTGTTAATTGTATATTTAGACATATACGTTTAAACGTATCTGTGGCTGGTGTAAACAGTTAAGCACTTTGCTGCTAGTGAAGAGGTTATAGGTCAAATCCGAAAAGGTGCCTCAGAAGAAAGACCTTGCAATCTACTTGCAAAAAGGCAGCCCTTGAAAACGCTTTGAAGCATAGTGCTACTCTGACCCACCTGGGTCTTCGTGAGCTAAGATGGGCTTAACAACAGCTAGTTTGAAATTTAAACACATCTCTATCAGCGGCAACAAAAAGTGTGATTCCTTTTAGACACATAAAATAATCTCTTCTTGGAAATTCAAAAGACAGAATTATCAAGTACTTCTTTCTTGAGTGACACCACAATATGAGTGATCCTCAGTTTGGTGAGCTATCTGGGGAAGTCATGTGATCTGCATTAATTAGTGACACAACTGGCAATATTTTGGCAAGAGTTATGTCATTTATTGCTATTCTCATGTAAGTGTTTGTAATATTCCCACAAAGAAGAAATATATAATTGATTTGTGCATTTTATCAAATGGTAAAATAACTAATTAGTTGACTAGATTTTATTGAGTGAAGTTCACTATATGTCTTAGTGACTGTTAAGATTTTATTTTATGTAAGTTTTTATTGTGAATTGGGTGATGGTTTAGAGACCAGATGTGTATTCCAGTCAACAGTTTATACACATTTTGTTTTATCAATTTAGTTCCATTCCCACCACGTAGCATCCCATATCCCATTTCCTTCATGTGTTCCCTATTTCCATTTCTCCTTCTCTTTCCTAACCCTTCTAAACTTTGTCCTTGGGTAAATGCTGATGTTTTGATTTCAAGTGGTTGATCATTGTAAGATTAGTATACCCCAATATTGTTATTGTTCCATTTATAGACCTATTTAGAGTTTGATTGAAAATTGAGACATAGGTGTTAGTTCATTTACAGACCTGAAGTACTTATGAAGGGCCATAGTCTTTGAAGCTTCCCCTCATCTCCTTCCAACCAGTAAAGCTGATCTTTCTTATGAGTTTTAGTTTTGTTTCACATTTTCCCCCACACTATGCAGGGTCTTCCAATGTGATCCATTTCAGAGCAGGTGGTAGTGGTAGCCTACTGACACCATCTAGTTCTTCTGGTCTCAGGATCATAGATGGTTCACATAGTCCATTAATCCATTGGACAAATCATTTCTGTGCATATTTGATTTTTGTCCCTCTTCTCCAGACTGGGAGAGA
>NW_006408530.1:16156319-16164515 GCF_000296735.1 Chrysochloris asiatica
AAAACATAAGCCACCACAGTACAGGAAACTCACAGATTACTGATGAAACAGAACTGTATAGTAATTCTTAATGAACAACCAGGATTATGTAAATATATTCAATAATTAACTATGAAGTTGTTAAATTCATGCCTAGAACTGTGCTAAAAATGATGAGAAATGAGGGAAACATAAGACATCCCTTGTCTTTGTGGAGTATAGAATCATATTGGAAAGGTTAGGTAGCATAGGCACAGGAACAGAAGATACCAATAGTGACTGCAGAAGATGACAGCTTTCAATATAAATTACACCCTAACACATTGTTGTTGTTAAGTGCCGTCGAGTCATTTCTGACCCACAATGACCCTGTATAGGGTTTCAAAGGAGTGGCTCTGGGTTTGAACTGCCAACCTTGTGGTTCAAACTGACCTTGTGATCCAGTGCATTATCCTGCTGTGCCACACCAGACCTCCACACTTTAACAT
Organism: Chrysochloris asiatica; assembly: GCF_000296735.1. Classification (NCBI taxonomy): domain Eukaryota; kingdom Metazoa; phylum Chordata; class Mammalia; order Afrosoricida; family Chrysochloridae; genus Chrysochloris; species Chrysochloris asiatica. The sequence continues at coordinate 16,156,787 of NW_006408530.1, forward strand.
AAAGAAAACAAAAATCCTCACGACTGGACCAAAAAGCAACAAAACAATAAAGGGAGAAAAGTTTGAAATGGTCAAGGATTTTTTTTACTTGGAATCTCAATCAATGCCCATGGAAGCAGCAGTTAGGAAATCTAATTATGTATTCCATTGGGCAGATTTGCTATTATAGAAAGATCTCTTTAAAGCATTTTAACGCAAAGATGTTACTTTTAAGACTAAGTTACGGTTAACCTAAGCAATGGCATTTTCAACCACCTCATATACCTGTGAAAGCTAAACTCTGAATAAAAAAGACCAAAGAAGAATGACAACTTTGAATTGTGGTGTTGTTGAAGAATATTAGATGTACAGTGGACTTCCAGAATAAAGGACATATCTGTTGTGGAATAAGTACAGCCAGAAATGAGGATGGCAAGATGTCATTTCCATGTACGTTGACCATATTATCAGGAAGCACCAGTCTCTGGTGAATGCTATCACGCTTTGTTAAATAGAAGGTCAGAGAAAAAGAGAATGACCTTCAAAGAGAAGGCTGACACAGCAGCTACAACAGTGAACTCAAAGATAGGAATATTTGTGAGGATGGCACATGACACACAGGGTTTTGTTCTGTTGTACATAAGGCTTCTGGAATGCTGGTGTGGTGCTATAGGCTGCTAGTTACAAGGTTGGTGGTTCACTATGAGTTGGAACTGACTCGACAGCACTTGACAACAATAATAACATACAGTATATTTCTATAAGTCAAAATTGACTTAATGGTACCTCACAACAACAGGAATGGAAGAAATAGAAATCAGGATTTGGTATTATATATACAGTCCTGGTGTAGTGCCATAGGAGTGCTGTGGATAAATGCATTGGACTGTAAGATCCATTTGAACTGCAAGGTCGGCAGTTCATGCTCACCAGCCACTCCTCGGAAACCCAATACAGGGTAGCTATGAGTTGGAATCGACTCAAAGGCACTTAATATAAGCAACTATATATACATATATTTGGAAATTGTAGTGTTGTTAATTTAAGTGTAGAATTTACGTATTGGGAAATGTAATAGATAACTCATTCAGGTTTTCTAAATTTATGAGTAAAACATGCACTGCAGTTTTATAGTTTGTAAACTCTTACTTTGCCAACAAAGATTACCAAAACATTTTATTACATCTTGAAATATAATGCATACATACACAGGGAAGAACAATTTGCTAATGAGAATACCAGAGATTAGGTGTGAGAGCTAGTTCCCATTTCAAAATTTTATGCAGAATACAAGAAAATTTCTATGACAAATTGCTTTTAACACAATTAGTTTCACTAAATTAGGAATTCTAACTGTATTTTATTTTTGAATGAAATACAACATATAGCCATCATTTATCCTTATCCATCATTATATGCAAGGTCTTTCCATGCATACATATGTACAAACCTATATATATTCTGTAATTACCACACAAGGCTACTGAAATAATTTTATTAAAATATTTAGATATCATAGGAGTCTATTCATCCCCTCAAATAGTACTAAGCTGAATAACTTGCTAGTTTTTATTAACTTATTTTTCTATCAGACTAGTAGGTCTTGAAATATGAACTTTCCTTTACAAAACTGATGTTTAAAAGAGAATTGAGGGGAAAATAGAGTCCCCACTGAATAGTTTTCATCTTGTCTAGACAGTTCTGGTGAAAAGAGATGGGGATAAAATTCTTATGATTCAATAGTAAGTAATTGTTATCATGACTAATTGCGAATGTCACAGCTGTAAAGGTAGACTTTTGTAACAAAAATGAGGGAGTAATTAACCTTACTGTCCAGAAACAGAGGACCCTAAGTAAGACCTTCAAGGGAGAAGAGCACAAGTGGCATGTGGGTCCCTATCCAGAGTTCTGGTGTGGCTCTGTGGTCTAAAGCATCAGACTGTGAAGTTGTTTGAACTGCAAGGTAGGTGGTTCAAGCTCACCTGCTGCTCCTTGGAGACCCTCTACAGGGCTGTTATGGGTCAGGATCGACTCGAAGGCACTTACCAAAAATGACAATAACATCCAGAGAAGCAGCAACACCAGGGATGGAGGCAGAGATGAGGACATGGAGAGAGGGAGTAACTGAGAACACTAGACTGATGGAAAGAGAAAGACTGAGTGCTGGTGGCCAGGAAGCAGGCTTGTAGAATGTGCCTTTTGGTTGTTTAAATTATTATATATTTCTGAGTGTTTTTGTGTACATCCCCCACCCTCCAAAAAACAAATAAAAAACTGAGGGAATAGAAAAATGATGATGCATGGAGGAGATTGTCATCATTGCAAGGAAATGGTGGTGTAAATCTGATATTCTCCCATGTAAACTATTACTCAGTTCACAATTTAAAAAAAAGTTTAAAAAAATAAAGAGAATTGAGAAAAACTTGAATTGCTTCAGCACTAAAACAAGCAGATGTATATTAGATATTTTAAATATCTGACTACAGATAAGAAAATATTGGCATTACTTCAAATGAGATAAAAATAAGATTAAAGGAAAATTAATCAGAAATGAAATGAAAAAAAAAAAAAATCAGAGCCAGTTTTGTAGACCCTCAAGGGCCTCTGATCCAAAGAAAAAGTAATCTAACTTTAAAACACTCCATGAAAATGATCTCATCCTTATGGTAGTTTAAAAATACAAAAATATTAAATGTTTAAATTGTAGAGAAGATTTTGTTCTTCTATAGTATCTGATAATGAGAAGGCATTGAAGTACTTCCTTGGGAAATATTTCCTTGCCTAAAATGCAAGATTAGATATGAGTAGGTTCACCATAGAGTCTTTCATATTTGAACTCTATAAAGGGAGAAACACTTGGTTGGCTTAATCAAGGTTAAACTTGATGTCTGAAAGGAAAAAAAAAAGAATTAGAGACAAAAAAGGTCAGGCAGCACTGAACAAAGCAACACATTTTATGAGAACATTGTGAGTTCTTAATTAACATACAATAACTGAATTAAATGGGTTAGGATTAATTGTTCTAATTCTTCTCAACATGATCTAGAGAATTAGAAGATTAATTATTCTAATAATCCTCTTTTTAATCTAGAATATTAGAACCACCTGGGAAGCTTTAAAAGTACAGATCCATCTTCTGATATTCATCTATTCATTCAATATTTATTTAGCACTTATTATGTTTAAATCACAATGATAGGGAACTCAGAGATGAGCATAGATGATGACTTTTTCCACACAACTAAGTAGTGAAAAGAAAAAAAGATTAAGAAAATTAGCCATTATAATAAAAGGTACACAATTTAAAAACAGGGAGTTTGGGAATATAAAAACATAGAAAAGGAAACTTCTAGTTTAGCTCAACTCATCATTGATGATCAGCACACTTTCTCTAGAAATTAAAGCACATTTATTAGGTGGTCATAAAGGACGCTGTCTAATCAAAGAGGCTATGTATGTCAAGAACTATATAAGAAATTGCACATTGTATGCAGGTAAGTGTTAGCAGGTCTATAATACAGAAACACAGCACTCTGCTTGGGTTATTATTTGCTGCATGGAAAACCAACCTGAAATTTAGTGAATTAAATGAGAATTTGTTATTGTCTTTCATATTTCTGTGGGTTACCTTGGCACAGCTGTCTGATTCTTGTTGGGCTCTCTCATGCACTTGTAGTCAGGTAGAAGCTCAGCAAGCAGTCATCTAAAAGCAAGTTGTTGTTAAATGCTATTGAGTTGATTCAGACTTTAACAGCCCTGTTTAGGATATTTGAGGAGTGGCTGGTGGGTTTCAGCTACCAACCTTGTGGTTAGCAGTCCAGTGCTTATCCTAATACAAAATGCCAGGTGTTGCCTGCCATCTTACCTGTGGAGTTTGGCTCCACATCCCTGCAGCTGTGTGTCAGAAGCTTCCAATCTGACAACACACACACACACACACACACACACACACACACTTGGGAATTGCCCACCTGTACACCTGTGTGAGCTACTTCTTTGTTGTAAAACTCTCTTTGAATATAGACATATAAGCTTCCAGGGTTGTCCTTCTGTAGAGAACCCAGACTAGGAAAGTCATATTGAGGATTTCAAATTTCATCACAAATATATCAGCATTTAGCAGAAAAACATAATGTAAAGCTAAAACTCTAGTTAATATGTAGAGAATGGACTGAGGCTAGATGTTGATAGAAAAGAAAACAAGTGAATCCAAGTGATGTACTATTTCAGTAGCCCAGTAATCTATTTGCATAAGAATAAAATGAGACCCATACCTCATTCCATATACAAACACAAACTAAACATGCTAAACATGGAGTGAAGACCTGACAGTAAAACCTAAAACTATAAAGATCATCAATAAAAAACTAGGGACAACTTAGGGGCTCTCATACATGTCATATATACACTATCAAACATTACAAAAACCATACAAGCATACAACAGAAGACAAAATATATGACTAGGGCCTTCTAAAAACTAGAAACTTAAGTGTATCAAAAGATTTTTATCAAAAGAATAAAAAGGGAGCCCACAAACTTAGAGAAAAAAATTTACAACAATGTATCAGGAAAGGTAATAATGTCTAAAATGTATAGAAAACTGCAATACCTCTAGAAGAAAAAATATAAAAATTAATTTAAGTTAAATTCAATTCATTAAAAAATAGGCACAGGACATGAACAGAAACATCACTAAGGAAGACTTCAGGCAGTCAACAAATATATGAAGAAATGTCCATGATCATAAATCGTAAGAGAAATGCAAATAAAAACAACAATGGCATATCATCTCATACCAACATTAACAGCGAAGTTAATAAAGACAGAAAATAACAAATGCTGGCATAGATGTGGAGAGACTGGGATCCTCATCCATGGCTGGTGGGACTGTAAAATGGTTCAACAATTCTGGAGAACTATATGTTACTTCCTCAGAAAGTTACTGGTGGGACTATAAAATGATTCAACCTTCAGTTTTAGAAAGGAACTCATTCAACTCTCAGCTAAGCAGTAAACAGGTATATAGATGGAACACCAACATTAGTAAGGTATGCTCTCTACGAATGATGGAATGGTCAATTATTTAAAATCAAAGAGGCAACATGTACCTAAGGAAAAAGGTAAGAAGGGATGGGAAGATGGATAAAATGGAGATGGGAGCCACCAGGAGGAAGCTGGATGACTGTTGTTCCATGTAGGAGATTGCAATCATTGAGATGAAACAAAGTGCATTATTTGTTGAAAGTAAAATTGATGATCTTTCCTGGAAACCTTCACTCAATTCACAATAAAAAATTATAAAAAAAGAAATGACCAAGGAGGCGGGGCTTGATGGCAGATAGGGGAGAAGTGCAGTGAATTTCGCCTTCAACACTACCACAAAATACCAGATGAAGCAGGTGCAAGGCAGAGCTCCAAAACTCGGAACCACATAGGTAGGAATATTTAAAAAGTTTGAAGGCTAATAGCTAGTAGAACTGGTAGCAGAAGAAAGAAATCCTGTACTGTAAAATCTGCTGGGCTCCATGACCTGGAGCCAGCAACTTGGGTGAGACCAAACAACAGGACCAGGTGGGGTAGCAAGCAGACCCTTCGGGAATTAACAACCACAGAAACCTTGGAGCAAATGTGACAATGCTATGTCTTTTGTTTTGCTTTGTTCTGATAGTTTTGTTTGTTTGTTTGTTTTGGTATCTGTTCATTGCCTTGGCGGTGCACCTCCATTCTGGTGACTAGAGGGTTCTTCTACTATGCATGTGCACAGATCCTCTCAGCATTTAGAGGTGCTGGCCTTTCTTGCTATTTGAGTGCCTGGGAGTCGGTTTGGCCCCGTGTGGGATTCCCTAGGCTGTGAATCTTTGTGGAGGCAGGGGGCATAGTCTTTGTCCTGTGGAACAGCAGGTGGTTTCCAGCTGCCTACCTTGGGCTTAGTGGCCCGTAACTACTAAGCTACAAACAGGCAGCTTGGCCAGCCCTGAACTAGCTCTTAATAGGGTAAAGGCCAGAAGTAGGTGAGGAGACGGAGAGAGTTTAAAAACAAAACAGGCCGAAAATTAAATCCTGAGATACAGAGTAACAATGAACAGTGGCATCTTGAAATTTATCAGATGGCCTTGAAGGCAAAAAGCTGAAAGAGGACATTAAAGTCATACTCATATTACATCACAGATTTTTTTTTTTTAATTTCTTTTTTCTTTCTTCTCTCACTCCTTTTTTCTTTCTTCGCTCACTCCTTTTCCTATGATTATGGACAACAGTATCCCAAATTGGATTTTTTCCCCCCTTCCCTTGCTTTTTTGCTGTTGTTGTTTTTTGTTTTGTTTGTGTATGTGTGTTTATTGCTTAGTTCTGTTGTATTTTGGTTTTGTTCCCCCTTTTACATCTAAGGGGCTCTTTCTCTCCCTATACTACCCAAGAAAGGAAAGCGATTGCTACCATACATTTAAGATACAAAGACATGCTATAAAGCCCCCAAATCCAGGCAAGAACCAATACCAACTGCCAGACACCAGGAAGGCAGACAACACCTGCAAAAGCTACTCTGAGTTAAGCAATAAGAAGAATGAAAAGGGAAACCCACCTCCTGATCATATCTACCTGGAGGCAATCAGAAAGCATAAAAAATTCCAAAACACACACAAAGTTGAGTATTAAGGCCACACTAATACTAAATATGTCCAAAAAGCAAAAACAGATGACCATATCAGCACACATCCAGACACAAGAAAAAAAGTCTGAGACAAATGCCCTAGACATTCTGGAAGGAGGGCAGGCCTTGGAATTGCCTGAGAAGGAATTCAGAAAAATGATTATAAAATGTTTCAAAATACTTAACAATGGAGTTGAAAAAAATAAGGAAGAAGTCAGAAAACAGTTACAGGAACAATCAAATAAGATAGATAAAGCATTGGAAACAATTCAAATCCTACATAAAGAGGTTCAAATGATCAATAATAGAATATCAGATATAGACAATACACTGAAAGGAGTAGAACAGGAGATATGGAAGGCAGAACTAGTGAACTGGAGGACAAATCTCTCAATACTACTAAGATAGAAGAGCAAGCAGAAAAAAGAATAAAAAAAATTGGAAGAAGGTATAAGATTCATGTTGGACAACATGAAGAGGAATAACTTAAGAATTATCAGCATGCCGGAACAGGATGAATCACACAAGTCCACAGAGGTGATAGTAGAGAAGCTTCTGGAGAAAACTTTTTCTAACATCCTGAAAAGTGAAAAGATAAATATTCAAGAAGCTCAATGAACCCCAGGAAGGATAGATGCCAAAAGAACATCACCGAGACATATCCTAATCAAGCTCTCCAAAATCAAAGATAAGGACAGAATCCTGAAAGCAGCTAGGGAAAAGAGAAGCATTATATACAAAGGCAAGCAAATCAGATTAAACTCTGATCTCTAAGCAGAAACCATGCAGGCAAGAAGGCAATGGGGAGACATATACAAAATCCTGAAAGAGAAAAAACTGCCAACTAAGAATCCTTTATTCAACAAAGCTGTCAGAAAAATATGATGTGTAATCAAAACATTCCAGGATAAACAGAAGCTAAGGAATTTTGCCAAAGAGGACTCTGCACTACAAAATATCCTAAAGGGAGTTCTGTGGACAGAGAACCAACAAGAACAGACAACAACCAGAGAATGACATGCGTGCCAACAACCTCCCAGAACTAAATCAACAGATGAAAGAGTTGAGAACAGAACAATACTATAAGAACAAATTCAGA
>NW_006408530.1:16168420-16201726 GCF_000296735.1 Chrysochloris asiatica
ATGGAGGCAGAGACAATGATGTGGAGAGAGAGTGGTTGGGGACTCTAGACCCAAAGAGAGAAAGGGGCTGTGTGCTGACAACCAAGGAGCAAGCTTGCAGGGTATACCCTTTGTTTTGTTTATGATGCATAGAAGGGATTGTAACCATGACAATGAAACAATGTAAGATAGGATTAATGTAAAGCTAATGTTCTCCCAAGTAAACTATCACATAATTCACAATAAAACATTAAAAAAAGAAAGAAAGAAAGAAAGAAATGATCGAGGCTGGGAGAAGAATTTTGTACAGAATATTTTCAGATTTCCCTGTCCATCCCTTACCAATCCAAAAAGATCAACAAATAATGAGCATATTAAGCATCAATATGTTTCATTTCCCTCAGGCATTAACTTTCATGTAACCAATGAGAGATAAAAGCAAGAGAAGGAGAGTGGGAAAAGAATAAAGTTGAGTATATGTTCCCCCTCCTTGTTTTGGCTTTTTCTTTTTCCTGTTGTTGTTGTTGTGAAGTGCCATGGAGTCAGTTCCGACCCATAGTGATCCATTATAGGGTTTCCAAGGAGCAGCTGGTGAGCTTGAACCACCGATCTTGAAGTTTAAACGGCTTTGCAGTCTGGCGCATTAACCCACAACGCCACACCAGGAGTCCAATAGCTTTATGAAAACCCACAGCGCATGTCAGTGATTTTCTCTGTTGAGCTACTCTCTCTAGTTTCCAGTAACTGCTTCCTTCTATTTTCCTTCAGCCTCAGGTGTTAAAAATTTCTTAGTGCTCTTAACCCTGGGGTCCTGAAATATTTGTTGTTGGTTTCCAAAAACCTCACCATAACTTTTAAATGACATGTTTATTAACTTTTCTTTAAAATTGTTCAATCTAAGAGATTGCTTGTTCTTGCCCGGACCCTGAATAGTAACTGCAACAGCATGTAGGAAAATAAGTGTGGACATATCTAGATACATTTGGAGTATGAAGAAGACAGAGTTTAGTGATAGTTTATGATTGGAGAGAGTACCAAGGATGTCATCCAGGTTTCTGGTTTAACCAGTATATGAATAGAGGTACCTTTTGTCAGAGATGCAGAGAAAAGTAGAAAATATTTGTTAAATGATATTCAATGTGGACTGTACTAAGTGGAAATGTCACAGATAGTTTGCAATTAGTCAAGAAGACTAGGATACTGATAAACATTCTGTAATAGTGAATGCATCAGTGTTATTTGGGGTGCAGAAATGAGTGAGACAGGCAAGATCTAGTTATCATGGAGGTTACCATCTACTTTTAGAAATAGACATTGAAGAGTTAGTGTTGGTTGGTGGTTATATGTCACCGAGTTAGTTCTGACTCATAGTTATCTTGTATAGGGTTTCTGAGGCTATACATCTTTACGAGAGCAGAAAACGCATCTTTCTCTGCAGGAGCAACTGGTAGATTCAGACTACTGACCTTGTGGTTCACAGTCCAGCTCATAATCCTCTATGCTACCAGGCCCCCTTAAATAAATAGTAATAATGATGTTAAATGTAATGCTACCATAAAATGTACAGAAAGCGATAAGAAAACCTAAGGAGAAGAAAATCTATTTTAGTGGTTGATAGAAATGACAGTTTGAATTTTGTCTCAATGGAGACATGTTGCGCAGGTGAAAAATAGAAAGAATGGTTCAAGCAGTAGAAATAGTATTTGTTTTAAATGCCAGGGAGAGAAGAAAATTCATTCATTTGGAAAACTGAAAATTGGTCAATATGGCTGAAGATTAGTGAATAAAGGAAGAAATGGTGTAAGATCAGATTGTTGTGTCATACTAAGCACTATACCAGTAAACAACATCATGATAAATGAAGAAAAGATGGAAGCTTTCAAGGATTTCATTTTATTTGGATACACAATCAATGTTCATGGAAGCAACAATCCAGAAATCAATTGACGGTTGCATTGGACAAACCTGCTGAATAAAATCTCTTTCAAGTGTTCAAGATCAAAGCTGTTACTTGGAGGACAAGGTGTACCTGACCCAAGTCATAGTATTTTCTATCACTTCATATGCATGAGAAAGCTGGAGAATGAGTAAGGAAAATTGAAGAATTGATGCATGTGAATAATGGTGTTGGAGCAGAACATTGACTACCAGAAGGACAAAAGGATCTCTGAGGGTGTTACAGGATAAGCACTGGACTGCAAGGTTGGCAATTCAAACACTTCAACAGCTCCACAGGAGAAACATGAGTCTTTCTGCTTCCATAAAGATTTACAACTTTGGAAACCTTATATAGGGCAGCTATGAATGGCACTGCATTTGGTTTGGTTTTGGTTTTACCAGAAGAACTTACAAATATGTCTTGCAAGGATCACAGACAGAATGCTTCTTCAAAGAAGACTGCCAGACTTTGTCTCACGTACTTGGGACATGTTATTAAGAGGGACGAGTCCCAGGAGAAGGACAACATGCTTGGGTCAGTGAAAATGAGAAACATTGTTAACAAGATGAATTGATAAGGTGATTGCAAAAATGGGCTGAAACAAAAATTTGAGGATGACATAGGACCGGGCAGTGTTTTGCTCTGTTGTAACTATACTAGCTGTATGTTGAAACTGACTTGATGGCACCTAACAACAAAGATGGGTCTATTAGGTTCTGGCTACTAGTTAACTTCAATAAAAAACCTAAAATGACCTCCAGTTTCAGAAATCTCCCTTATTTGTGCTTATCCTATGTGTGTCGGTTAAACTGGAATATTTAAGTTTGTTCAAAAGATTATAGTCAAGCAAATTGGCTAGTCTATCCTTTAGTTAAACACTATTAGGCAAGGTTATTGATAACAACAAACCTAGTATATTTGACATATTAAATATCATTGAAAACAAACACATACAACTCTAATACATGTCCCTAAACCTTGAATGAAAGTTTATAAATTGTATTCTTTCTCCTGTATCAATTTTTATTACATGTTCAAATCAGACATATCATAGGGAAACCTTAGGAAATGAAACTCCAAGTTTACTCAAGGTTTTTTTTTTTTTAAATTCATGAAGATTTTAAATTTAATTATCTTAATTTCTTAGCAGAGACTAGGATCTTCACTGTTGTTATTGCTAAGTGTTGTCAAGTTGATTTCAACTCATAGTGGACCGGTATAGGGTTTCCAATGGAAGGGTGGTGAGTTTGAACGGCTAACCTCTCGATTCAAACTGACATTGTGATCCAGTGCTTATCTTACAGCGCCACACCAGGACTCCAGTATCTCCCACTGGTTTAGTGAATTATGTTCATAGTTTAAGCTGAGGTTGCCTGCAGTCACATACTCTAATATGGATTAAAAATACACAGTGAATCAGTTAGAGCTCCATTGAAGAATCACACATTTCTTCAAATGTAGAAAAAATAATAAATATTCTAAATGAAAATGAACTTTTATATGTTGTTGTTGTTCAGTAACTTCTAGTCATTCCTGACTCACAACTACTTTGTATAGAGTTTCCAAGGAGAAGCTGGTGGGTTTGGACTACTGACCTTGAGGTTAGCAGATCAGTGTTTATCCCACAGCGACATATCAGGCTGTCAATTCTTATGTATACTGCTGTTACATGTCAGACCCTATTCTAACCCCTTTTTATATATATTAACTTTTTCAATCATTGTACCTCTCCTAGACTGCACAGATTATTATTATCACTATTTTAGAGATGTTGTTGTTAGTGCAACCAACTTGGTTACTCCAAGGTTACTCAAGGTTTTTTTGAAAACTCTCACAAAGCTTTTAAATTTAATTACCTAAACTTCTTAGCAGAGACTAGTATCTTCACTGTTGTTATTGTTAAATGTTGTCAAGTCGATTCCACACCTACACACAAGAGAACAAAACATTGCTTGACCCTGGGCCGTCTTCATAATTGTTGCTATTCCTGAGCTCATTGTTGTTGACATTGTATCAATCCTTCTCATCGAGGATTTTCCTCTTTCTCACTGACCCTTAACTTTACCAAGCATGATGTCCTTCTCCAGGAACTGGCCCTTCCTGAAAATAAGTCCTAAATTGAAGAGACAAGGTTTTCCAGCCTCCTTTCTAAAGAGCATTCTGGCTGTACTTCCAAGACAGATTCTGGGAGTTCATGATAGTTTCAATACTTTTCACCAAAATCTTCATGAAATGTATCAGTTTTTCTATGGTCTAGCTTATTCATTATCCAACTTTCACATGAATATGTTGTTGCTACTGTTGTGTATCACTGCATCGATTCCGACTCCGAGCGACCCTATATAGATTTCCAAGAGCAGCTGATGCATTTGAACCATCAACCTGTTGATTAGCAGTCCAGTGCTTATCATAGAGTGCCACAGGTGATTTAAAATACCATGGCTTGAGTCAGGTGCTTCTTCGTCCTTAAAGTGCATTTACTTGACTAAAAACAGTGAATTAAATGTGACACTCCTGTTTTAAAATCCCCAGAGACCTCACCATTTTGCACATTTTTAAATGAAAAAAAATGCATTTGGAATCATGTAAACTATGATTGTGCTGACTGTAAGGTGTCTAAAAATGATTAGATTATGATTACATGAGTTCCTTATTTGTGGTCTTTTCTTGTATGACAGCAACAAAGAATTTACAAAATTGTGTATGCAATACAAATTCATGGAATTAATCTTCTAACCTAGAACATTTAATTGCACTCAGATACAATGGCATCCAAATCTGTTGCATCTCTATTCTAACACCAGTACAATTGAATTTAGTAAGCCACCTTGAAGCAGTTACTGTTTTGACATAACATTTGTAGATGAAGTCAAATGGCATATTCTTACTAAAGTGAATTTAACTATCCCTAAAATGATGAGGATAAATATACAAATGAAAAAAAAAAAAGATATCTTTCTATCTAACCTCCTATCTATACCTATCATATTCCTCTTCTACCCAAATTTCTTCTAATATTAGATTTAAATAAAGTTTAAATTTCATGAAACTGTAATAAATTTGACTATTTTACTTTTGAAGAACAGAATTCTAATAATTCAATAAAATTGCTCTTCAATTTAAAAATGACTGTGAATACCCCAATGTACATAAAGTACAGTTGTCATGTTTTTATCCAAATTGTTAAGATGATTTGTCTTGAGAAGTTTCTTAGGGGCTACAGACCATCATTGTTTTAATAACTCTGATTGTTCTATGTATCATCAAGTAACTTCATCCAGTTTGGACAGCTTCATTATATATAACTGTAAATTTTACTTTCTGAGTGTCATTATTATGAATTTATCTCAGTGAGAAAATATTATCTGCTCTTATAGGAATGATAAAAACAACATAAAAACAAACAAGAAAACCTCAGCAAAATATAGATTTTAAGTATACAAACAATAATCACACACTAATTTCTAGGTATGATTCAAATTATATTATTTCCAAATGCTGATTTTCCACTTTATATTTCTCATTTTATTTGGTTGCTGCTGCTATAAATAACTATATAGTGAGAAAATTGGCTTACAATTGTTAAGGATGTCTTTTCAATGAGATATTATCTATGCCAAATTTTGATGTTCAGATTTTAATTCTAGGATACAGTGTCAAATATGAGGTTTTGGCTACATAAATACTAACCCCCTACGCCAATTCAATTTCAAAGAGCAACTCAGGTGAGAGTAAATAAATAAAAAAAGGTTTGGCTAATGTTGGACATTTGCTTGGAACCACGTCATTCAGAACTCCTTCCATTTAACAACAAAATTTACATTGACATATGAATGATGTGTAATGCAGTACAATTACTTATGGGGTCTTTGAAAAGAGAAGCCTTTTTTTTCCAGGTGATTTAACTTTGAAAAGGAATTACTTCATATGCCCTACAAATACTATTAAAAGACATTTTATGAGGCTTTTTTTTCTGCATATTTCTACACATGGACAGACTATTGTGTGTTCTAAAACCTGTATTTACATGACACACTTTTATGGTCCAATGGGCAAACACTACTTAGTCCTAAAATAACATCACAGTAATGACTACAGTCAAGACAGCAAGAACACTCCACCATTATTATCCATATCAGACTGCACCAGATGGGGTATCTGTGGTGGAGTGTTGACAGTGGTGAACATTGAGCAACTGTTTCTGGCATTTTTTTGTACTCTTAAGCACAGCAATATTGCATTCAAAATAAGTAGTGCATAAGCTGTTTCACTTGAATAAATATATTGTATTATATATTTTTCTTCATCTGATTTTAGTTGCAAAAGAAATGGCATAGAAAATTGAAGATGAGTTACATTAAGTAGGATTTAGCCAAATTTCACTATGTATAAATAGAGTTTCTCAACCTTGGCAGTGATGATATTTTGGGGTTGGATCATTCTTTGTTGTGGGGGATGGATCATAGGATGTTTAACAACCTCTGCCACCTAGCTAACAGTCGTACTGTACTCCCTTCTCCCAAGTTGTGACAAACAGGAAATGTCTTCAGAGATTGTCAAATGTCCCCTAGTGGGCACATTTGGCTATGTTTGGGAACCACTGACCTAAAGGAATGAATGTACACCCTTTTAAATAATTACATTATGCTACTTACTTGACCTTATAAATACTAGATTTTAGTATTAGTTTTCAGATACAAGACATAATGCTTTTTTTTTTTTTTTCTATGTACTTTACCTACACTTTTTTATCTCTCTCTCTTTATTAACTTGCCAGTCACAGCTACATTATGGAAGCCTTTTGTAATATTTTTTAGTTCAAAATGTTGTTTCATGCCTTTATATGAATGACAAGACAATAAAATGAAGAATACTAGGGAGCAAACAGTTCAAGGACACATCTTTTAATGAGAAAGGTCTCAAGCGTGTGATGAAGAGAAGAATCAGGTCTTGCAGTCCTCATTGAGCCACAGGTCCTGGAGGCCTGTGTCCCTGAGTTAAGAAAAAGATCCTGACTGAGGAGTATTCCATGAAAAACAGCTGCATTTGTCTTAGGGCATTTCAGTTACTTTTCTCATCTTCTTATGTTTATGAAATAACACAAGGCTGCTTTCAGGAAACCAGGTAGCTAGAAGGAAGAAAGGGACAAGATTATTTACCACATCACTGATTATAAACATGACATGAATAGTAATAATAAACTAGAAAGACATCAGAATCCCAGCTTCTGCATCCTTGTGAGTGTCTCTACTAGTGTCAATTCTGTCCCTAGGTGTAGCCAGGGGTTCATTGTTTTAATTAATCAAATATTATGCATTGAATATATATAATGTACAAATATTTGTTATAGTGTAATAAAAGCATACTTATTATTAATTTTGTTGATACTACTTATTCTTTACATATATATGTATAATTTTAAAGGGATTTGGGGGTATTTTGTTTGCTATAGGAGTATTGTTATAAACCTAAGTTTTCATTATTCTGTAACTATGAAGAAGTACCTTCCGATAAGGATTTCTAGCTGATCTAATGCCAGGAAAAACAGCTTTCAACATTCAGCATTGGTACTGAAATGTTGCTAAGTATTAAAGGAATACAATTGCATTGTCGTTCTTAGTGGTGCCATGGAATGAGTTGTTTCTGACTCATAGCGACCTTGTATAGGGTTTCCAAGGAGCAGCTGGTGGGTTTAAACTACTGACCTTGTGGTTCACAGTTCAGTGTTGATCCCACAGTGCCATATACATAGCATTTTATTCAGTATACTACATTTTATCTAATATTACAAGTATTCAACAAACATAAAATATCAAACTAATTTCTTCTATAAATTCCTAGTAAGTGACAAGTATGTATAAATTGTATGGTTCACTATTATATAATATATGACAAATTGATTAAAAATAATTTGACTCTATTTCAAAAAATGCGTGTATGAACTGGGAACCCTAGTAGCAATACTTTTTGATGGACTTTTGTAACACAATACAATACAATAACGTAACAATGTTGTTGTTGTTGTTGTTGTTGTTGTTGTTAAGTGCCGTCGAGTCAATTCCGACTTGTAGCGACCCTGTTTAGAGTTTCCAAGGAGCAGGTGGTGAGCTTGAACCACCGACCTTGCAGTTCAAATGACTTTGTAGTCTGATGCATTAGCCCACAGTGCCACACCAGGACTCTTATATAACAATATCACATAATAATTGTAATATTTGTAATAAAAATTACATTAATTAAAATTAATTTTTAAACAAAGCCTTGATAGGCTTTTAAAAAATCTCTTTAAAAAGAGAATGAAATTTATTTGTATGAGCAACTATATAATTTCCTAAGCTAACTTATGTTCTAATGATATAGAGCTATAGAATAGATTTGGTCAATTTCTATATATACTATAATTTTTAATGGATTATTCTTCAAGGTTCTTAAAATGTTTCTCTTATGCATAGGGAACAAAAGAAAAATCAATCTGCAGTTAATTCTTATAATTTCATCAGCTGGTGGCAGGGCTAGTCTCTTAGTGAATAAAGTATTAGCTTTAAATTCCAAAGGACAACTTCAAATCCTGTTAAGGTTATTTTTTTTTTATTATTAAATTTTCCATTAATTTTTCCATCAGTGTGATTATAGATTAATGTTAATTAATTCTTACCTTTTTTTTTTTTTTTTTTTTAAGAAATAAGTTGAGCCATATCTGATCCAAAGTTAAACAATACACACTATTCTGGTTTTTTTTTTTTTTTTTTTTGTAACCCTTTCTTGGAATTTAGAATTGCTTGGGGAGAAAGAGAATAAGGTATCTTTAATGACATTTTATTGAATTTAGCAATTTAAATAGCTTACTCTGATTTTCTTTAAATAACAAATCATTATATGTATGATGTCTCTCTCATCAAATTTAACTCTTATTGTTCACCAAGGAAATGAAAAAAGCAATTCCTAATGTTGGATGTAGTACTTATGTGTATGGTTTCCTGATATTGATGTGAATTCTGGGATGAAGCATCTCTGTGTTAAAATCTGCAACATCAACAGATAGATTAATATTATAGAAACTGATAATAGGAACCACTAATTGCTTCTTTAAAGTTTTAATTCATTATTATGGCAAATGAATAATGCATCCCAGAAAGACTTTGAAAAGTCATGCTTCTTGGGGAGTTCTGGGACATGAAGGTAGACCACTAGGTATCTTACTTGCATTAAGACATTCTAAAACTCCCAGGAGAAAAGGACTTGGATACCAATGGGTTCAATGGACTTAGATTTTTACAAATACATGTGTGGCAAAGGATTATAAACTTCTGGGAGAAAAAAAGTTATTCAAAGTGGGATGCAGGTTCCATTCTCTGAAATACTACTGCTGTTGTTAAGCGCCATCAAGTCACTTCCTACTCTTAATGACCCTGTATAGTGTTTCTGAGCAAAAGCTTGTGAGTTTGAACCACTAACCTTGAGGTTCAAACTAACTTTTCAGTCTAGTGCTTATCCTCCAGTGCCACACCCAAATAAAGTTCATACTCAATTTCATTTTCATTATCTGTCATGGAAGGTGTTTTAGGATTTATAGATGAGTATTTTAAATGGGAATTTAAGTTTTGGAGCCTGGTTGTTGTTGTTGTTGTTAAGTGCCATCGAGTCGGGTCCGACCCACTATGATATTAAAACACAAAGGTGAGCCCTAAGGATCAATAATCTTCTATTTTTTGTTGGTCTCCCCCTCTCTTCTCACACTACAAAATGAAACCAGCTTTTTATTTCTTTAGAAAAAAACAACAACACTGCAGAAATATATTATAATGTAATCTCGACTATGATAGATAAGTTGTTGTTGCTGTTGTTGTCAGGTGCCATCAAGTCGGAACCGACTCATAGTGACCTCATGTCCGATCCTGAGCCAACCTCACTACCGCTGCCACACTTGAGTCCATCAATGATACCATCTGGCTGATCCATCTCATTGGGGGTCTTCCTCTCTTTCTATGACCCTCCATCTTACCCAGCATGACATCTTTCTCTAGCGACTGTTCCCTCCTGACAATATGTCCAAAGTATGAGAGATGAAATTTAGCCATTCCGTTGGGTTACCTCTCTTTGGAATGGGCACAAATATGGATCTCTTCCAATCAGTCGGCCAGATAGTTTTCTTCCAAATTTCTTGGCAGAGATGAGTGAGTGCCTCTTGTGCCGCCTCACTTTCTTGAAAGATTTCTATTTTTATTCCATCAATTCCTGGTGCCTTGTTCTTTGCCAATTCCTTCAATGCACTTTGTATCATTGGCTCTTGTTCATATGGTACTTCTTGAAATGGTTGAACATTAACCATTTCCTTTTGGTACAATGACTCTGTGTATTCCCTCCATCTTTTCTTGATGCATTCTGCATCATTCAATAATTTGCCCAGAGAATCTTTCAATAACAAAAGTCAAGGCTTGAATTTTTTTCTTCAGTTCTTCCAGCTTGAGAAATGGTGACCGTGTTCTTCCCTTTTGGTTTTCTAATTCCAAATCTTTGCATATTTTATTATAGTATTTGGTTTTATCTTCTCAAGCTGATCTTTGAAATTTTCTCTTCAGTTCTTGGACCTCTTCAATTCTTCCATTTGTTTTAGCATCTCTACGCTGAGGAGCAAAGTTTCAGAGTCTATTCTGACACCCACTTTGACCTTTTCCTTCTTTCTTTTCTTTTTAATGACTTTTTGCTCTCTTCACGTATGATGTTCTTCATGTCATCCCACAACTCTTCTAGTCTTTGGTCTTTAGTGATAGATAAGAGAGGTCCCCAAACACCAAAATTCAAGTGTTAATAAATGTTTGTGATGGCTGTTTAGGTGCTTTCATGGCATCAAGGCTGTTGTGGTGTGCCATAGAGTTGGTTTTAACCCATCATGACCCTGTATAGGATTTCCGAGGAATGCTGGTGAATCTGATCCACTGACCTTGAGGTTCAAACCAACTTTTCAGTTCAGCACATTAATCCACAGTGCCACACATTAGAGTATTATTTTACCAGTAAGATTAAGAACCAAAGTTTATTGGGTATCTTCTTGTGTCTGGCACTACCAAAACTTTTAATCAAATTAAATTCACACTGCCACCCTAATAGAAAGGCATGATTTGTATTTTTCCCATTTAAAAGTATAATTACATTGAGATAGAGAGAGATTAGTTAGCAAGGGGAGAGCTGGTGTGGCACTATAGAATAAGCACTGGACCATAAGGTTGATTTGAACTGCAAAGTAGAGGTTCAAACTCACCAGTCGCTCCTTGGAAACCCTACACAGGGTTGCTGTTAGTTGGAAGTGACTCGACAGCACTTAACAACAAAGTTAGCGAGGACCAAATATTTAGCAAAAAGCAGAAACAGGCAATGGAAATCTCACAATGTCTATTAAGAAGTTATAAAAGTGTCAATTGTTTTGGAAACAGTATTTCAAGTAGTGTGTCTGGAAAAGCACACATACACAAGCCCAAGAACATATCAATTCTCCATAACATAAGTTGGAAAAGGGCATGCAGAGTTCCCTCTTATAGTTGTCTTGCAGCCAGGATTAATATTAAATCAAGATTAAAATGTCCTAGTGATCTACAGATAGACATTACCCATGCAGAAGGAGTGGAGAAAAACAACTGTGCCCAAGTCTCCCCAGAACACATGCAGTACATATAGCGAGTAGGTGATCCAGAGGCGAGGTTCAGCACTTTTTCTTTAGCTCGAATTTCATTTTGCTAAGAGTGTGCTGGCTGAGTGCCCACTAGCAAGCAATTAGACTCTGTGCTTGCCTGCATTTTAGTAGCTCTTCTCATGAAACACGCAGCCACATGGGAGTTGAAGCTTTGCCAGCATGGGTCACGGTCTAGGAGCAGCACCAGCAGAGCTGCTATACCCAAAGGACTCATAGTCTTCTGGGAAGTGGAGAAGAGAATGGATGATTGATTGAATGGGCCTTTGGCTGTGAGAGAAGATCAAGAAGAGAATTGTTCAGAAATGGAGACTCTAGGGTTAGATCAAAGAAGAGTGGGGAGAAGAAAGTAAAATGCTACTAATTTACAGGAAAAATAAATGAGAAAACCACTTCATAAAATTAAGAAGTTTGGGGACTAAATAAATGGAGAAAAAAACTGACCTGCAGATAAAGTTTCTTGACATTAAAATTGGACTATGCTGTCATTAATCTTTTTATTTATTTATTTTTCTATATATTTCATAACAAACATACCTTTGATGCACACCTAAAATGTGTCAGACAGTATGTTAAGGGCTAGAGAGGTAGAGATGAGGGAGACATCTTCATGTAAAGATGAACAAGAGAAGAAGCAGCGTCACCATCCCAGTCAGACTTCATGATGTGCCTTCTGCTGGCTTTTGATGTAAATAGCATCTGTTGGAATGGTGCAACATCTCAGCCTATACACTATTCTGTGCCTGAAAGGACTCATGGCTCTCAGATTGCACCTACAAAGCTAGCAAGTTTTATATAAAGATGAAATCGTTTTCCTGGAAGGAGACAAGCTTTTCATTTCTAAAAATGAAATAGGCTCAATCAGTTCAATCTGATTTTTCAAGACCATATGCATATGATTTTACAGTACAGACCTCTGCTCCCTGCTCCTGGAAGTTTTAGTTCCATAGGTATGACCAGATATATTCTTACAATGTTCACATTACTCTGTATAATTCTGAAAACTCAAATCACAGAAACAACATGTGTCTTTTCCACTGTAGACTTTGTTAGATTAAAGTAAATGAAGAACTGTATCTTCAGATATATCTTTCATGTAATCTATAAAAATAAAAAATTATAACAAATTGTTCTTCAAAAATTTTATCTGATTTTTTAGCACAACCAATTTCACTGGTGTATATGAAAACAAATAAACAAAAAATTACATGCACTATTTTTAAGGATATATCTATAGCATTAACTAAAGCGTTGCTGTTATTAAGTGCCTTGGGTTCCAAATCATGGTGATCTTGTAAAGGTTTCCAAGGAGCAGCTGGTGGGTTTGAACTGCCAACCTTATGGTTCACAATCCAGTGCTTATCCTATAGCACCATGCCAGAAGTCAAATTAAAATAGAATCATACTTAATTAAAGCATACTTTTATACTGGTATCCTGGTGTGGCACTGTAAGAAAGGACTGGACTGTGACTCTTCAGATTGGTGATTCACATCCACAAGTTGCTCTTCAGAAACTCTGTATAGGGTCACTATGAGTCAGAACCAACTTGATAACATTAACAATGACAACAGCAACTTACACAGCTTGGAAAGTTAGCAGCAAACTAGGTTAAACAAATCTCACTACTGATTAGGTGTCTTGACTCTATGAGTCACCATTGTTGTTGTTGTTGTTGTTAAGTGCCATTGAGTCGGTTTCGACTCATAGTGACCCTGAACAGGGTTTCTGAGGCTATAAATCTTTATGGGAGCAGATCACCTCATCTTTCTCCCGCGGAGCAGCTGATAGTTTCGAACTGCTGACCTTGGGGTTTGCAGCCCAATTCATAACCACTACGCTACCAGAGCTCCTTTGAGTCACCATACAACATGTAAAAATTACAACATTATGAAAGTCATGGTCTGCATTACACAGTCCTCAAACATTTGAACATGCTCAAAGATCTGAGTAATAGAAATTATTGGATTTAAAAGGTTATTTTTACAGTGATATAAACCTTTATTTAAACAAAATCATATGAAAATCTCTTATACATCAAAAGCTAAAATTGGAACAGATCAGGCAGAGCAGGATTAAGGGGTCCAGAGCTTCCTCTTTGGTCAACAGTTTAGCTCCAGTAGGTGCTCTTAACGTAGAATCCTGAGGTTACACCAAGCACAGATGGAAAGAGAGTTCCCCACAGTCTACTTACTGTCTTTGTAAATTCCCACCAATTATGCATTATAATGGATTCCATTAGATACGTACACTAATTTAGTAATACATTTGAATTGTATCCACATCAGTGTCTTATGCAAGTTGAAAAACTGTGCGATATATGTAGCACACAGGGACGTCCAGAAAAACCAATTGCTGTCTCATGGCAGTCACATGTGTGCCAGAGTAGAACTGAGCTTGACAGGGTTTTCAATGGCTGATATTTTAGAAGTAGACCTTTATTCTGAGGTGCCTCTGCATGAACCTGAACCTCCAATCTTTCAGCTTGTAGCTGAGCATTAACTGTTTGTACTACTAAAGAATAATCAATCAGTCAAACCCAGCTAGGATTGACTGTATAATCTCTTTTCATCAGTCAAAGTGCCTTGAACAAGTTAGTTGGAACTTTCTGACTATCCTTTACTATATCTGTAAATTGATTATTAAAAAATATCTTCCATACACTTTAGCATCAGTTGATCATTTTCAATGGTACTAGCACACTATCCTTTTCTTGCTTTCTTGTGAGCAAATCAGAAAAGACTTTAGAAAAGTGGTCTAATTCCTTCAGGCCTATCAGAGCTTATTCTGGTTTTGTGTGTGTGTGTGTTGTTGTTTTTTCTTTGACACAAAATGTGCTCTATGTGACACCTAAGAATCAATAATAGGTTTTCATAAACAAGGAGTAGCCACTACTTCTATCATGGGACTGAGGAGACTATCTCATTAAATTCCAAGTTTTCAAATGTGTCAGTCACACCTTAATTTTTAGTAATTATTTGCCATGGTTTTCAAATATGGTTATCTATTCATGATCACATTAGATATATGTTGTTACAAATCACTGCATCTTGAATATGTGCAGACAAAAACACATTTCCAGTTAGTCAGGTGTAGCTGAAGGTTAAAGAAGAAAAAGGAGTCAAATTTTCTAAACATAGAGTTTGTATGTGTGTGTGTATGGTGATGACAATGACAACAAGAAAAAAAAACAACAACAGCTGTGAATATCCCAGAGGTGGGAATCCCATCTTATTTTTGAGATTTATTTTGACACTGTAGGATTTT
Organism: Chrysochloris asiatica; assembly: GCF_000296735.1. Taxonomy (NCBI): domain Eukaryota; kingdom Metazoa; phylum Chordata; class Mammalia; order Afrosoricida; family Chrysochloridae; genus Chrysochloris; species Chrysochloris asiatica. Next base: position 16,183,290 of record NW_006408530.1, read on the forward strand.
GTAGTTTGTGCAGGTTGGTTCTTGCCTTTATTGTTTTATATACTTGAGTCCATTCCAACTGGTAGTGGCCCTACAGGATAAAGTAGAACTTTCCCTCAGGGTTTCCTAAGCTGTAAATCTTTACAAGAACAAATGGCCGGGGCTTTTCTCCCATGGAGCCACTACACAGCTTACTGCAGTCATTTCCAAAATCCTAAACTAAAGGAAAAAGTGTAGTGACACACATAGATTTTATCGAATGACCACGTCTTTGAGAAACTTGAATGTTATGCTGGTGTAATATGATGCAATTTAAATAATTTAAAATATCTCTTCCAGGTAGGATGCTGACATCTGTTTAATAAAATATTCTCATATTGGGAGGAAAACGCTACTGAATTATGTACTACTAATGCACTTCTCAGGGGGTTTGCAAGCACCTAATGTAGAGAAATCAACATTTTATTTTGGCAAGGGGAGCTTTGTAGCAATATTTGCAATGTTTTATGCTAATCCCTCCACGAGTCACTTTGGCGTGGCAAATATTTGTTCTAGCAGACTTTACTATAGCTACAGAGTACATCAATCTGTGGTTTTAACCTTTTGAAAATAATCATTGTGTTTTCATGAAGGAAATAAAAGAGTCATTGATGAAACCTTTTAAGTTTTCAACTTCTTTTCAATAAGGTACCTAGGAGAGAAATCACAACGTTGCCTCGAGGGAATGAATTACAGTGCATCTCTGCTTACTTTCTTGGCTCATCGTTTTATGGATATGAGGTACCTAAAAGTAAATGGTGGTGAAAAGAACAAACACATTTATTAGAGCAGTTAGAAAAGACTGTTTTGGTATTTGCCAAATTCCTTCTCCATACATGTTTGGCAGCTACCAAATGACATGGCCTGCCTAGAGTTGATTTTGATAAAGCCTCTGGGATGTGTTAAAAAGTAAACCAGAGCAAGTCACGTACTGGAAAGCATAACTCAATCAAGGAAAAATGTATGATTAAGGGAGACATGGGCAAGGAAAACTTTGCCAGAGCTCAGGGTAAATATTTGTATCAGTGCGAAGGGAAAGCTTCTTGACGCTGAAGTCAACCAGCTGGAATTTTCATTGTTTATAAACTTTTGTTGTTAGAGTTGAGTTCTGGCAGAAAAGGTACAAAAGAAAAGAGCAAGTTCCCAGCAGGAAAGTTGAAATTGTGATAACTGCAGCTCAACCAGAGAAAAAGGCAAAAATGCAAAGTCTCAGCCATTTTTCCCTTTCAGGATTCTCTTGCCAAGAAAAAACCCTTTTGCCTTAAATTCCATTTTGACAAAATCCATCAGGATTAGCAAACAAAATAGATTTTATTTTGTTTTGCTCTGTTTTGTGCTATGAGAGTTTATAACTTCTTTTTCCTAAGCAAGATGGTCAGAATATGAGAAAGTTTCTAAATGGATCCGCTGTTCATTCTTTTTTTCTACCAAAGAATAATGTTATATGAATCAGATATTTCAGTGATTGAAAATAAACTACTGGCTTTCCATTACAGCCAATTGTCTTAAATAGCATCCATTAATTACATGATGTCAAGTTATTTCTTTAACCACATTTTAGGTCACTGTACATGTTTTAAACTAAATAGTTTAGTAAGTTAAGTATTTGGGACAATTTGATTTACCTAACCAACTATTTTTATTTTCAAAATAATTTATTTAAAATTTTGTTTTTATTGTTGAGAATATGTACAGCAAAAGAATACTTCAGTTCATATTTCTACATAGCCTACTCAGTGACACTGATTGCATCCTTCCAATTGGGCAGCAAACTCAACGTCCTTTTCTGAATTGTTCCTTCTTGTTAGCATGAATTCACAGTCCTTTGAGGTTCCTATCTAATTGTTCCAGTTGCTGTTGTCAATTTTATCCCATATGTTGTTCTTATGTGCTGTGGAGTCGGTTCTGACTCATAGTGACCCTGTAACAGGGTTTCCGAGGCTGTAAATCTTTACCAGAGCAGAAAGCCTCATCTTTCTCCGGTGGAACAGCTGGTAGTTTCGAACTGCTGACCTTGAGGTTCTCAGCCCAATTCGTAACCACTACGCTACCAGAGCTCCTTTTTTATCCCATATCTATATCTATATCTATATCTATATCTATATCTATATCTATATCTATATCTATATCTATATCTATATCTATATCTATATCTAAGGAGCTCTGGTAGCGTAGTGGTTACGAATCGGGCTGCGAACCTTAAGGCCAACAGTTCGAAACTACCAGCGGCTCCGCGGGAGAAAGATGAGGCGTTCTGCTCCTGTAAAGATTTACAGCCTCGGAAACCCTGTACAGGGTCGCTATGGGTCGGAACCGACTCGACGGCACTAAACAACAACAACAACAACATATCTATATCTATATCTATATCTATATCTATATCTATATCTATATCTATATCTATATCTATATCTATTTATCCCATATAGATAGATCTTAAATGACCATAATGCTCAAGACAGACATTTTTACAAGTTAGGCTTAGCTATTGTTTGGCTCATAGAAGACTTCAGGGAATTTTTAAAAGCTAATAATTTATTCAAATTTGCATTTTAAAATATTATATTTTATTAATTTTTTTTTATCGTTCCATCCCGTCCTACCATCAGAGGATGTTTTTAGTTTAAGGTTTAAAGATAATTTCAGAGCAACAGTTTCAGGGGTTCATGTGATTCCAGGAAGATTTCTGGTGGTGTTGCTATTAGGTGCCTTTCAGCCGACTCCATCTCTTAGCGCTCCTATGAATAACAGAAGAAAACACATTCAGGTCCTGTGCGAGGCTCACAATTGTTACCTTTGAGTCTATTATTGCATCCATCTCATTGTGGGTGGGAGGGTCTATTTTCTTTTTTTTTTTTGATAACTTTACCAAGCTTAATGTCCTTGTCTGGAGGCTGGTCCCTTCTAATAACATGTCTCAAGTAAGCTAGACCAAGTCTTGCCACCCTTGCTTCTAAAGTGCACTATGGTTGTACTTCTGCCAAGACAGATTGGTTTGTTCTTCTGGCAGTCCAGGGTGCTTTCAATATTCTTTACCAACACCACAACTCAAATGCAACAATTCTTCTCTGGACTTTCTTATTCTTTGTCCAACTTCCACATACATATGAGGTGAAAAAAAAATACCATGGTATGAGTCAAGCACAAAAAAAATACTAAGTGATCCCTTTGCTCTTGGACACTTTAAAGAGGACTTTTACAAAAGATTTGCCAAATTCAAAACATCCTTTGATTTCTTAAATGCTGCTTCCATGAGAATTAATTGTGTATGTACGTAAAATGAAATCCTTGACAACTTCAATCTTACTCTATTTATCTTGATGGTGTTTATTGGTCCTGTTGAGAGGTTGTGTTCTTTACATTGAGTTATAATGTATACTGAAGGCTGTATTATTTGATGTTCATCAGGAATTGCTTCAAATCCTCTTCACATTCGGCAAGCAAGGTTGTGACATCTGCATATCACAAGTTGATAATGTTGCCATGTTCATCTTCATATAGTCTTGTTTTGGGGATTATTTGCTTAGCATACAGATTGAATAAGATGCTCATGAAAAGATGATTAACATCATTCATTATCTGTCAAAGAGATGGTGAAAGATACAAGAGTGGGGCATGACTTTCCTGATTTTACTCATTGTCCCTTGTTCTGTTTGAACAACTGCCTCTTAGTCTATGTACAAATTCAGCAGCAGCACAATGAAGCATTCTTTAATTCCCATTCTTCACAATGCTATCCATAAATGCCTTTGCATAGTCAATAAAACACAGGTAAGCATCTTTCTGTATTGAAATAGGCAAATCTGCTGCACAAGACCTTTTTAAATTATTGAAGAGCAAAGATGTCAGTTTGAGTACTAAGGTGCACCTGACTCAAGCCATGGTATTTTCAATAACCTCATATGCATGTGAGAGCTGGACAGTGAATAAGGAACACCATAGAAGAATTGATGCATTCGAGTTACGTTGTTGGAAGAGAACACTGAAAGTGCCATGGGCTGCCAAAAGAACCAATAGATCTGTGTTAGAAGAAGTGCAGCCAGAGTGATCCTTGGAGGTCAGGATGGTCAAACTTCATCTCCCATACTTTGGACATATTGTCAGGAGGGAGCAGTCACTGGAGAAGGATAGCATTTTTGGTAAGGTGGAGGATCAGCGAAAAAGAGGAAGACCCCCAGCGAGATGGTTTGGCAAAATGGCAGCAACAATGGGCTCAAGCGTGGCAACAGTTGTGAGATTGGCCCAGGACTGGGCAGTGTTTCGTTCTGCTGAGCATAGGATTGCTATGAGTTGGTACCAACTCAATGGCACCTAACAACAACAACAACAAACATCTTTCTGGTATTATCTGCTTTTAGCCAAGATCCATGTAATGTCAGTTATGATATCCCCTTTAAGTTTGGAGTCCATGAGGGTTTGACATTCTGTTCTGCATGTCGCTCTCTTGATTAAGATTATTCTCCAACCTACCAGCTTCTCTTTGGAAACCCTGTACAGGGTCACTATGGGTTGGAACTGACTCAACAGCTCATAACAACAACAACAACATAATCTTTTATAAACCTGGTAGCTGGATACCTCCAGTTAGTCTATGGAGGCATTAGTCAAGCATTCTAATTTCTTCTACTTTCCTGACTCTTCTGCATCTGCTGTTCCAAGTGAATAGAGACTAATTGTTGTGCCTTGGATAACTGTTTGCAACCTTTTAAGATTCAAGGAACTACTCAGAAAACTAGGAGGTAGAACAGAAGTACTGAATATGTTAGGAGGGCAATTCACTGGGGTGCATTATTAAACCATCACCATAAACCTCCAAACCAAGGAATCAAATCCTAGGAGGTTTTGGTTGTACATAAGCAGCCTTAGCAGCTGCATTTTAATTTTTATTAGCCACTGCTGTAAATATAACTAGCACACAACTTTTGCCAATTCAGCTGTTTACAAGTGTACAACTTATTGACAGCAATTACATTAATTGATATGATTTTTCCATCACCTTAAACTGAAACTCAGTACTTCATAAGCAATAACTCCACATTCCCCTAAATTCCTAATAAAATTTGGTCTCTATACATTTGCTTTTTCTTGTATTTTTATATAAATAAGTATATACAGTATTTGTACTGTAGTAACTTACTTATTTCATGCAGCATAATGTCTTTAATACCTCATTTCTCATACTGACTGAGTAGTATTCCATCCTAAGTATCTACCACATTTTGTGTATCCATTCACCCATTGATGAATATTTAAGTTGTTTTCACCTTTTCTTGCACACAATGCTGTAATTTACACTAATGTACAAGTAACTGAATCTCTGCTTCAAAGTTTTGGGGTGTATACCTAGAAGCGAAATTTCTGAGTCATGTACTAGTTTAATTTTTAGTATTTTAAAGAACCACCACACTGCTGTACACTATGTCTGTATCATTTTGCACTCTTACTAGAATTAGATACAGGTTACAATTTCCCCTATCCTTGCTGATATTTGATACTATCTGTTGTTTTTGTTTTTAATTTTAACTATCCTAGTGGAGTCCTAGGAATCTTGGTGTGGCGCTGTGGGTTAATGCGCCAGACTGCAAAGCCATTTGAACTGCAAGGCTGGTGGTCCAGGCTCACCAGCTGCTCCATACAGGGTCGCTATGGGTTGGAACCGACGCAACAGCATTTCACAACAACAACAGTGAAGTCCTAGTATGGAGCTGTAGAATAAGCATAGGATTGCAAGGTAAATTTGAATCGCAAGGTCAGCAGTTTAAACTCACCAGCCACTTCTCAGAAACTCTACACAGGTTTGCTATGAGTCACAACCTACTCAATGGCACTGAACATGTGGGAGTGAGGAATTCTGGTGTGTTGCTGTAGGATAAGCACTAGACTTCTAATGACAAGGTCAGAAGTTCAAATCTACCAGTCACTCAGAATCCCTGTACAGAGTTGTTTGTCTCAGAACCACCTTGGTGGCACTTAACAACAACAACAAGTGAGAATGAAGGAACACAGTGGCTCTGTGGGATATGCACTGCATCGAGAACCACATGATTGGTGGTTCAAGTCCACCAGTCACTCAGAAGGAGAAATATGAGGCTTTCTCCTCCTGAAAAGATTTACAGTTCAGAAATGCTATACAGGGTTGCTCTGAATAGGAACAACACTTAACAACAATAGCAACAACAGGACGGAGTGAAATGGTATCTCACTGTGGTTTCTATTTGCATCTCTCTAACAGCTAATGGATTGGTGTGGTGCTGTCTGTGGGTTAATGAACTGTACTGGAAAGTTGGTTTGAACTGCAAGATCGGCAGTTCAATCTTAGCAGATAATTCTTGGAAACCCTATACAGGGTTGCTAAGGGTTGAAACCGACTCGACAGCACTTAACAACAACAACAGTTAATGAACGATGCAAAGCATCTTTCCATGTTTGGTGGCCATTTGAATGCCCTCTTTGATGAAATGTATATTCAAGTCCTTTGCCCATTTTATGGTTGGATAATTTGTCTTTTTGTTGTTAAGTTGCGGGAGTTTTATATGCATTAGTGTTATTGGGTTCTTATCAGATACATGATATTCTCCTAGTCACTAGCTTGTCTTTTAACTTTTTCTTTGTAAAGATTTTTGATAAGCAAAGTTTGAAGTTTTTATAAGGTTGGGTCATCTATTTTGATTTTGGTTATTTGTGAAATGTTAGGGAGCTCTAGTAGCACAGTGGTTACGAGTCAAAATGACCAATTATTCCATGGGAGAAAGGTAAAGTTTTCTGCTCCCATAAAGATTTATAGCCTTGGAAATTCTACGTATGGTCTCTATGAGTCTGAACCAACTCCATGGCATACAACTACCATTTAATACATAATCTATTGTAAAAAGCTAGGATTGATAGTATTTCCTCTATATTTTCATTTAAGAATTTCATAGCTTTCTTTTTCACATTTAGGCCCACGTTTTGCCAAACATGACAACGTCACTCGCTATTTCTGTTTAAAGGGTATCTGTCTTCTCTCACTGAGTTAAGCTTTGTTGTACTTTCTTAGAACTTTAGAGGCAGCCAAAAGTTATAAATCAAGCAATATAATGAGGACATGAGATTGTATAAGAATTTACAGTAGTACAAATAAATTAACTTTCAGGCACAGAGTGAGAGATTGTTAGAAATTGAATCCTAGAACTTGCTGATTCCTTTCTGAAAAATAAGCAAAGAATTGGTACACATATTGACAAAGAGACGACACCCTAAGCTTAGTTTGCCATTTTCAGATATGGACTTCATCTAGAATCCTTACCTTCAGCATTACTACTTTCTGACAAGTGTCACTATGCCTCCCTCAGAGTAGCCTGGGAACTGCCAATGTGGATTTCTTTCAATGAGGGAGTATAGAGAGATGTAGGACAAAAAGGCAAATCTTTATCAATGTTAATTCTTTCCTTTAATAATTGCAAATTTTAAATACAGTTTAGTCTGAATGGCCAAAGACATAAGAATTTTTGCTTTTCAGAAGGCTTCCTTGCATCCATCTAGAAAGGATGTCAGCTTTGAGCGACACTTCACTTGCATGAATTGAAGGTTAGCTTTACCATAGCAGAAACAGGACATATCGGAAACATTGCCGCCTGACCCATATGCTCTAGAATAGAAACCAAGCCCCTGCTGATGTAATTAAGGAATATTTGCTTCCTGTGCCTGGACTTTAGAGACCTGGATCACTAACTAGTTCCAATTTAGGATGATTTTTTATAAGGATTTTTATAAACTAAGAAATAAGCTGAACATAACTGCTTTCTATCATAAGTTTTTGAACTACTGAAGTAGTCTGTGTTGCACAGGTCAATGTAGCAGTTTTTTATAGCATGGTTCAGTATGCTAGTATTAAAATGATGACATCTTTTCAGGAGCCAAATAGGTACTGATGACTCCTGCCTAAAGCTGCTCTGTTTCTGTTCCATTCTTGTGAATTCTCATCTTGTGGAACTTGAAGGAACTAACAAAACAACAAACATAGGTACAGCTAGCTAGAATGCCTACCAAGTGGGAGCCTTGAGCTCAGACACACTTAGGTTTTAGTAATACTTAGTTACAGAGAGATATGGGAATGGTCAACTTGTGGAGGCTCTGAAGACAGTTGAGTTACACCTTTATTATCCCTTTTGTACCTCTCAATGACAGGACATTCTCTAGGTCATTCTGTGTTGTGGATTGGGACCCTCTGGCATTATATTTTAATTAAATGGTCAGATTATTAATGCGTGAAAATCAGTTACTGCAAATGTTGAGCTAACCATTTTTCATACATAATGTGTCCATATCAACATTATAACAGCCATATACTAAAGATTGACAGGGTCACTTTTAAGAAAAAAAGGCATGATAAATATTTGTGTTAAAGATTCTTGGGATCACACTAGGGTATTAACAAGTTGAATTTCATTGCTAATACTTTTTCATTGCTCTGTAGTGAGAAATCTCTTATACTCTACTTACAGGTCCATTTTAGAGGCTCAGTAGAGAAATAGGTTCATTATGTATTTATTGTATTTTAAAAAAGTGCCGTGAAGCCAGCAGATCCTGACTCATGGTTACCCCATATATGTCAGAGTAGAACTATGCTTCATAGGGCATTTGAATGCTAATATTTTCAGAAGTAGATTTCTATGTGTTTCATCTAATGCACTTCAGGGTAGACTCAAAAGTACAAGTTTTGGGTTAGCAACAGAGAATATTAATGGTTCATATTACTCGGGAACTCCGTTATATATATATATATATATATATATATATATATAAATACATATAATAAATGGTAGTGGCAGTGGTCTCAAACTTAGTAACAATTATGTGGAAGGATCCATAGAATAATCATTGGACTGTGAGCTATGAAGTCAGTAATTTGAGTCCATCACTCTCTCTGAGAGAAAAAAATTATAGTCTTTCTACTCAGGCAAAGATTTACAGCCTTGGAAACCCTATGCAGAGTCATTATGAGTCACAGCCAACTTGATTATACTTTCCAAGAACAACAACAATGTATATGGATTGACAAGTGTCAGCAACAAGAGTCTCAAACGTATCAATAATTGTGAGGATGGTGTAGGACTGGGTAGTATTTCGTTCTGTTGTACATAAGGTCACTCACTATGAGTTTGAACTGCCTCAATGGCACCTAACAACAACAGTATTGGGTTTTCAACATTGTGTTTAAAAAAAAAAGGAGGGGATTCAGAATTATTTTTTAAATAAAACTGTCCTTGTACCCTAATATCACTTGTTTACCCTAATATCACTTGTTATGTTATCATAATCTCTCTCTCTTTAAATGCCATCTTATCTTTTGGAAATTCTTCCCCTTACTTTAACCTTATGTTACTATGAAAGCTACCATGTTAATATAATTTTTATCTGTCATCTACTTTCAATTGATTAGTTCAAGTTAAGGAAATCAGAATACTATCTCAGACCTTGAGATGAGAATAAGAAACGCTGGCTCAGTTTGGATGATCTTTCGAATGAAGGAAATGTAAGCATCAGGCCAATGGGTGACCTTGTAGTCAAAGAAGACTGAGAAAGAGACAAAGTCAGATAATAATGGCCCAGAGAGTTTTGATAATTCTTGAGTCTTTGTTACAGGCTTAACTGTGCCTACCTAAGCCACTCTCCACGAGACACTGCTATGTTGTCAAAAAAGAAAGTAAATCCCTTCTGCTTAAGTTAGTGAAATTCTGTTAGTTGCAACATTTATTATTGTTGTTTTTATTAAGTGCCATCGAGACAGTTCTGACTCCTAAGAACCCTGTATAGGATTTCCAAGGAGCAGCTGGTGGGCTTGAATCACCTACCTGATGGTTGTTAGCAATCCAGGGCTTAATCCTATAGTGCCATACCAGGACTCCAGCTGTAGCATTGTTGTTGTTGTTAAGTGCCACTGAGTCAGTTACAGCTTACAGCAACCCTGTATAGGGTTTCTGAGAAGGGAATGGTGGGTTTGAACTGCTGACATTTTAGTTAGCAGTTCAGTGCTTATTCTAAAGTGCTTATTACTACCTGTCCTCAAGAAAGTGATAAAAGTGTTTATTAAGGCCATGATGTGCTAAGCTGTTTACATTTATTATCCCTTATAATCCTCAAACTTAAACTATCTTGATTTCTATTATATAGAAGAAACCGATGATCAAAGAAACTAGCAAATTTTTCCATAGCTTACAAATGTCCTTAGAAATCTGAGAAAGGAATAGTTTCCTGTAAGAAATAATTGAGAATGTAGTAAAATTGGGAAGAGCATAAGATGTCTGATTGTCAGGATTGTTAGTTGTTATTGAGTACATTCCAATTCATATTACACAGAAAGAAGAATTTCTAACTGTAGGTCCAAAGTTCAGCTATCATAACCAAAGCTCACATCCATGACTTGTCCAGTGTAGGACAGGGTAGCAAGGAAAAGTATTCCAGATAAGACTGTCTCAGGTACAAACAACAGAAAATGTTAACCATCTCCTTTATTGATATACAAATCAAAAACCAAACCCACTTCCACTGAGTCAACTCCAACTCACAGCTACTCTGTATAGAGCTTCCAAGGCAGTAAATCTTTATGGGAAATATTTTTCCCAGTGAACATCTAGTGTGTTTGAACTGCTTTCTCTTTGTTAGCAATCCAGTACTTATCCTACATTGCTCCTAGAATTCAAGATTTCAGGGAAAATCTTATTTCTTACAGACCTGGATCTAGGACTCAAAGAAATTCATCAGGGCTCTGTGTCTGCCCTTGGACTCTGTTTTCTTTTCTGTTGATTTTACTCTCAGGCAGGCATTCTCCAATTACTTGTCTATATATTTTTCCAAACATTTTCAAGGCCTGCAAATAAACACTTTAGGCAAGAATAAGGTGGGACCTCCAGCATGCAGTTCTTTCCTCTTTCCTCAGATGAAGCTTAGGGAAGATACTATTGCAGTCTTTGGAAAATGACAGGGAGATTTTGGAAGAAAAGTTGAGTATTTTGGCATCAGGAATATGACTTAGAATTCAAGGAATAGGGTCAAGGGGAACATGTGTCCTTGACTCCTTAGAAAAGGGCATTCCAGGAAGGTCCTAGATGGGGGCCTCTGTTACCTGTGTTTATGAGTGTCCCTGGGTGGCATCCCACAGCTTCAGACTTCTAACTACCCAACATCACATCCAAGGGGAAGATAAAAGTTATAAAGAAAATCTCTTACTGCTTAGAACTGGATCACATATCCTGTCTTGAACCAACTGTTATTGCTAGAAAATTGGACTATGCTGATTAACCACATCTGGGCCCAAGTATACACTGAGTATTAGGTGCTAGGAGTAGCTGCAAAGGAGATGACTAACCCTGACTATATAAAGCTTCAGATAAGAGTCATCACTTGAGGTGTCAATTCTATCATAGAAATAATATCTTTGGATTCTAAACTGTTGCATAAAATGAATAGCTAAGAGCTATTCATTGAGCACTTAATATGTGACAACAATTTGGTCATTTTATTTGCTAATAACCTGGATGTATAGGCACTATCATCATCCTCGTTTTACAAATAAAGTGACTAAGGCTTAAAGGAGTTAAGCTACTTGCCTAGTTTATGTGCAGCAAAGTCGCGAATAGAACACAGAACTGTTCTAAAAAAATAGAATAGAATCAAAGTCCTATTTTTTAGTCATTACATTATTTTCAGAATCCCTGGGTGAAACAAAAGAGTCACGATCTGTGCCTCCCCAAAGGACTTCTGGTGTGGCATGGTAGGCTAATGTGCTAGGCTGCAAAGTCAGTTTGAACTGCGAGGTCTCCAGTTCAAGCTCACCAGACACTCTTTGGGAACCCTATACAGGGTTGTTAATGGTCAGAACCAAGTTGATGGCACTTAGCAACAACAACAAAAGTGTCTTAAAAGACAGGCCTACAGATCTACTTTGGCAAAGTAGCAATCTTGAAAATCTGATGGAGTAGTTTTATGCAGTACACATGGAGTTACCAGGAGTAGGAATAAACCCTGCAGCAACTAACAATGACAAACAATATACATGAAGATATCATTTCTAATGCATTTAGTCTTAAACATCTGACATTGTGAGTGAAACATCTGAAAAAAAGATATACAGAGTTACAATTTTAGATATTGAATCTTAGGCATAGGTGAGCACAATACAGATTAGTACAAGGATCTTATCTCCAGATACCTGCTATTCCTACAGACTCCTATGCATTTAGTCTAAGAAACTAGATCTGAGGAAGCAGGGATCTGGAGTCCCATCTTGTGGACTCTGAGGTTATTTTCAGTTGTGTTCATTTTGCTTCTTTTCTTCATGTTTCAGATTAAAGTGTTTTTTTTTTTTTGCTTAAGGAGAATTGATTGAACATAATAAACAATTTTTTTTTTTAAATTCTGCTGGACTCTTCAGAGCAGAATATTTGCACAACACTTTGAAATTGAAGAACTAGAAAAATTACTTTAATCATATGGTTTTCTATTAATGTTATTAAGTGCCACGGAGTGGATTCCAACTCATAGTGACCTTGTATATGGTTTCTAAAGCACAGGTGGTGGGTTTGAATTGTTCACCGTATGGTTAACAGTCCGGTGCTTATCCTACAGTGCCACACCAAAACAAAACTTAAGATATTTTGTTACATTTTAAATTATTTTGAATAGTGGATATATTCAATGACTCAAAATTGAGGCAATATATTATTTGCACATTAAGAAGTCCTAAGTTCTTTTTCTATCCATGGTCCCACCTACACATTTTCCTCTCTTGTCTATAGATAACCATTTTTATATGTTTTGTATCATTCCTTTGTCACTATAATGATTATATATAACTTCTCCACCATAATAGTTTTTATTTTCATCTCCTTATATTCCTTACCATTCAAAATTTATACATTAATGAATCTTTTAAAATTAGAAAAATGTAGAAAAAGAAAAGAATACAGAGACAATGATTTAATATCATTTTTCTCCATTGAAACCTTACCAAGTTAAACTATTTCACCTTTGAAATATAAAAGTGATATGATGCCAGTAGTCTCTGCAAGTTCACGTGCAGAATTTCTAACTGTAGGTCCAAAGTTCAGCCATCATAACCAAAGCTCACATCCATGATTTGTCCAGGCATTTGTAGAGCAGCCAAATCCAGCCAAGGCCCCAGCACTGCGAAAGTTGAAGAAATAGGATCCCTGGGGTGGGCAGTAAGTCATTTACTCTACCCGAGAGCTATCCAGTGAAACAAATATCTGACCCTGAATTTTAGCAGGCACTTTGTATGCGGCTACATATGGGTTTGGAGTTCTGGTGTGGCGCTGTGGGTTAATGCACCAGACTGTAAAGCCATTTGAACTGCAAGGTTGGCGGTTCAAGCTCACCAGCTGCTCCTTGGAAACCCTACATAGGGTTGCTATGGGTCGGAATCGACTCGACAGCACTTAACAACAACAACATATATGAGTTTTAGTGTCTTGCAGGTTATGGTTCAACCTACGAACAGTAGCGAACAAAGCTGACCAGCAATTAATACCTGTGCAATTATTTTTTGATCCTTCTTCCATACTTGACATCACACTTCATAAAGGCAGGAGTTGTGACAATTTTGTTCTCCACTTCAGCCCATTTCCTGATTTGTATTAGATGTTCAGCAGATATGGAATAGGCCTCCCAGAAGAATAGAGAACTCCTCTTCAAGATGTGTCCAAGAAGAACTCAGATAATCATCTTGAGGGAAAATAACAGAGAATCTAGGCTTTTCAAATCTATGATTCTTATGAGCAACAAAAATCTAACTTATTTCTGTTGTATAGTGGATGGCATACAATGATCCATAGTTAGTGGGGGAAGTGTAGACAGTTCTAAGGACTAGGATCTTCAGGGAAATTAACTTTACTGTCTATTTTCAAAATTGTTTGTGAGTAGCCCATGATGACTGGAATAAATAAATTCCATCCATTAACTACAGTGCTTTTCTGTATTTTCATCAAAAATGTAGGATATGTCTATGAAACAAAATAAGAAGATAACAGAGTAAAAGCATGTCCTGTCATTTTACAAACATGTCATTTTATAAAAACAAAGTTAAAAAAAAAAAGTAACAACAGAAAAATCAATAATATCTGAAAGGAATAAAAGCAAAGATGGAAGTAATAAATCAGAAACAAATGGGAATAGAGCTCTGTATTTTAAATCATTCTATTTGACTGACTATAGTGTTAAACACTCAATTTAAAACTTTCCAGCCAGTATCTTGGTGGTGGTTATTTGCCGTGGAGTCGGTTCTGATTCATAGAGACCCTGTACAGGGTTTCCGAGGCTGTACATCTTTACGGGAGCAGAAAGCCTCATCTTTCTCCAGCGGAACAGCTGGTAGTTTCGAACTGCTGACCTTGAGGTTGGCAGCCCGATTCATAACCACTACGCTACCAGAGCTCCTTAGCCAGTATCTTAGCAATGTGGTACTGGTGGCGGTTGTGTGTCATCGAGTTGGTTCTGATTCATAGTAATTCTGTATAGGGTTTCTGAGGCTATAAATCTTTACAGAAGCACTGACTTTCTTTCTCATCCTTCTCCCACTGAGTGCTGGCTAGTAGGTTCGAACTCCAACAAATAACTACTATGCTACCAGGGCTACTTCAGTAATGTGGTTAGCACTTGTAATTGGTTCACTACTAAAAATCAATGTTGTTAAAAATCCACTTTTTGGAAAGAGAAATCTAAATGAAAGGCTGATCTAAAACACTTACTCTTGGGTTGTTGTTACGTACCCTGGAGTCAGTTCCGACTCACAGCTACCCCAAGCTCAACAAATGAAAACACTGCCCGGTGCTCCACTATCTTCACAATTGCTACATTTGAGCCCATTGTTTCTGCTACTATGTCAATCTATCTTATTGGGGGTCTTCATCTTTTTGCTGACCGTCTATATTACCAAGCATAATGTTCTAATCCAGGGACTGGTCTTTATATGATTATGACTCTTAATTGATTAGAAATATGTGGTTCATTCTGATGGGTGGACTTCACCCACGGAAGGGGACAGGTGTCCCTGAGATACTATGAATCAGGCATATGTGGCCAGGTACCAGGGGTTCAGTGAAAGGTTTAAGCCTTTTCCACAGCAGCCTCATTTGCATACGGAGGCTGGCTCCTCCCTCTCTTTGAATAGCCCTGAGCTCCAGCGCAAGTCAGTTCTTAGGATAGAGACCAACAGTAGCTGTAGGAGGCACAGACTTCAGACTCTGCATTGTCTGAGTTTTCATTCTCTCCATTTCTCTCACAGCAAACTCTTCTCTGATGCAACAAAGAAAATAAATAAAATGGGAGTTATTTTTTCAAACACTCTACTAATATAAGCCTTGGAAACATCTAATTTTTCCCCAGACTTTAGTAAGCACAGGTTTGAGATCCAGCAAACATTATTTAAAAGGACTGTGATTATTTTAAAAGGGCTATCATTATCATACTAGAAATTGAAAAAAAAGATAGTTCCAAAGTTTGATCATTTAAATCAGTCTTCTCAGGACACACACTTTTGTAGAACAGTACTGAAGCCCAGCCCTCTGTGTCCTGTTCTTTCTTCTTCACAACCTTTGAATGATTGAGTTTACAAAGCCTTAGAGACAGGGTAACTGGGGATAGATTAACCCATGTGGCACTGTAGAATAAGCAGTAGACTACTAACAGCAAGGTCAGCAGTTCAAATCTACCAGCTGCTCCTCAGAAACCCTACACAGGTCACAATGAGTAGGAACACATTACACGACACTTAACAGCAATAAAGTAATCAGAAGGAGTCCTAATGGCTCCATGATCTAGGCTTTAGGCTGCTAACTGGAACGTCATTCATTCAAAATCACCAGTCTCTCCATGGAAAAAGATGAGGTTATCTGCTCCGTAAAGATTTCCCATCTTGAAAATGCTGTACAGGGTAGCTGAGTCATAACTGACTGTATATCCACGTTGTTTCCAAGGAGAGATAGGTGGGTTTGAGTTGCTAATCTTGTGGCCAGCAGTCCAGAGCTTATCATGCAGAACCATACCAAAGCAATAGGTTTGGAATTTTGAGTTTAGTGTAGGCAGAAGGAGGAGCCCTGGTGGCGAAATGGTTAAGTGTGGGACTGCTATCAACAATGGGTCCCTGGGAGAAAAGACACGGTGATCTGCTCTCTAAAGACTGTAGACTAGGAAACCCTATGGAATAAGTATACTCTTCCTTGTAGGGTTGCTCTGAGTCAATTGGATGCCACCCAACAACAACAACAAAATAACCAGAAAGGTAAGCCAGCTTTAAAACTCTCAGGATTATCCCCTAAAGAGGCAGTTGCAACAGAGTGCATATACTTTCTTCACATGGCTGAGGCTGCACTGAACACATTTAGGCTTAAGGTATAATGACCAACTTGTCAATGAATGCCAATAGTGCAGTACACCACAGGCAATCAGGGATGGAGGGGAGGGCAAATTCAGAACAGCGCGTGGAAGAACAGGAGTCTGATGGTAACAACTCTCAGTCATTACTGACCTGGGCTCTATTCAAACCAGTGACCTAGAAATGAAGAGCTCCAAATCCCGTTACTAATTTCCTGAGCCATCAAGTCTCCCCTATGGCCTGGATCTTGTCCTGAAACCCAGGTCTCATACTGAAATAGCATTAGAAAGCGGCCACTGCATTGGCAGGCAAAGTTTTAAAAAAGAAAAAGGAGAGAAGGAGAGTGGAAAAAAAAATATGAATTTACAGAGTTGGCTTTAATTATTACTTCAAAGTTTTTGAGTTTCTTTTAACCTAAAAACTTGAACTGTTTTTAAAGCCAAATGCTTGCCAGGAAGTGCAAGAATGGTGTTCAAACAAACACAGCCTTCTATTTTGTGTGAATGGTGAAAACGCGTACGCCTCCTCTGAAACCAAGGAATAATGAGAGGAAACCAAATGAGAGGAAGTTGTTGAAAAGGAAAGAAAGAGATTAAATGAGTATTGCAAGGACGGACGAGAGGAATATTTACTGCCAAAGACAGAAAGGAGCTAAATGAAAGCACCCTTGAACAGCTTTTTCCCCTTACTTATTATCTCTCTGTTGCTGTCGCAATCCGTCTCATCAAATTGAACAATTTTTTTTTTTTTTTTTTTTCAGTAAGACGTAGGCTTTTTGTGAGTTAGGTGACAGCCTTGCAGAAGCGAATTGGATAAAAACTGCATGTAAAGTTCAATCTCTGCCGTTTCAAGTGAAAAATCTCCAGCTTTACCGACAGTCCTGTAGATGGAGCTACACTCTGCAATTCTGAGATCACTGCCTCAACAATGAAGCAATTGTTTCCTGTTTCCACTTCGCAATTCCTCCCTCTCTTTTGGTTCTTTCTGGTTGCATGTTCTATTTATTTTAATGTATACCTTTGTGTAAAGCCTGTCTCTGAGTGGTTAGATACCCCGTTGATATGTGGCCTTCAAGGGGGAAAAGGGAGTGCAGCCTATTCCCATGACATCCCAGGGCTTTGTAGAGCCAAAAAAACCTTCTCAGGAACACCTAATCCTTGGGCTCTGTCCAAGTACCACAATCCCTCTGTACAACTGACATGGGCCACTTGGGACACTTGAGAGCTTTAGGTGTGTCTCTCTGAAGTCAACCCCAGCCAAGCATGAGGCAAATGTGCCCGACCAAAGAAAATAAATTATGTGGACTCCAATTTTCAGCAGTTATGAAGTATTAAATTACACATACGAAGAAATCACTTTGGGATTAACCCTTTGGAACCGAAATACAATCTTGTCACAAAGCTCGTAAAAGGAGTATGCTCTGGGTAAGGCCTGCCTTTCAAACACAGAAGTGACTGAGCAGGAGGCAAAGATGCTAAATGGAATAAGGTTGAAATGAAATGTAAATGTGCTAACTGAGCAAAGGGGTGTGTGTGTGTGTGTGTGTGTGTGTGTGTGTGTGTGGTGGTTAAGGAGAGAATTCTCTCCTGTTCCTTTGGGTGTACAGGGCCCTGCATGCTGAAAGTTCGGGTGACACTGTAAAGTTTAAGATTTGTCTGTGGATGTCACTTGAAGCACTTACTCAGGATATATTTTAGCATACTACGCAGTTCTTGTAGCTGCTTCTTCATTCAAATTTGGAGAAGTGGTTGAAAGCCGCTGGAACTTTACTGAAATAACAGTTACCGAATCCCTAAAAAGACATCAGTCTTCGGTGATTCAATAAGAGATAGAAAAGAATATCCCCCCTGGCCCTTTCAAGGATTCCTGGTTCCCTGTAACCATCAGAAGCCCTGAGTTTTTAGTACATGGTGTGGCTGAAATTTAACACATAAGCTCTGCATTAGACAAACAAAGCACTGCTGTTTGTTTCCCCTTTAAAGCTATTTATTTACTGAATGACCACAAGAGCAAATCTCCAACAATAACAGGAAGAAATCAATCTTGAAGA
>NW_006408530.1:16201826-16240721 GCF_000296735.1 Chrysochloris asiatica
TAATATGAACGTTTCAGTAAAGTCTATCTTAAGTATTGAAAATTTGGGCAAACAGGCAACCTTGCTCCCTGTTCACCACAGGCTCATATCTGAAAGTATGTGATCTACAGGAAGAAGCACAGACATGGGGAACTGGCAAACTAAGTCCCCATACAGATCATTCACCTTTGTCACATGTTCACTGGGAAAAACAAACAAACCAAACCATACACAGTCTCTCTAGGAGACACTTTGGAACTTATCAACCTGAGTCATTTGACCAGTAAGCAAAACTGAAACTGGCAAGAAATAACAAAAGTTGCTCAAAGAAGCATAACTTGAGTGAGAATATTCCTTACTTACAGATTCACTTTTTTTCAAAACAGCAAATTTCTAATTAGAGAAATGTCTACATTTTCAACGTCTCAGCTTTCCCTTCTATACAAAGGAGAGATATCTTTCCAAATACTTACAAATTGGAGTTATATAGACTATTTTTGAGATATACTTAGAGATTTACTAAAATAACTCAAAGGGTAATACGTGGTTAATGGGTGTCTGCATGTAAAAAGAGAGAGAAAATGGAGGGAGAGATGGGATAGAGGAAGAGAGGAAGTTCCTGACATAGTTGTTGGGTGCAGTAACTAATAAACATAATTGCTAAACACTATGAAATGAGACTGCTGTGTAAAGCTAAACCTAGATAAACCAAAATTTGCAAATGTCCTGAGGCTTTTATTATCAACAGGTGGCATTTAAGAATGCAAACTATTAGGCACCCAAGTGAGAGATGAATGTCAAGAAGAAGAGACTTGGGGATTTACACACTTGTGAAATCAGGGTGATGGAAAACATTGCTTCATGTTTCAATCTTCCCCAGATCTACTTATAGAGAAGAATGACTGATTGGAAATACGTTTATGAAACACTTCTCTTCTTTTTATTCGTCTTGGAGTAACACAAAAGCAGAGAGAAAAGATAAGAAAGTCCTGTATAAATGGGAAAGGCCAATGCTTATAATCAAATGTGTCTGAGCCCAAAACCCAAAATGAGGTAGGCATCAAAATAATACAAAAGCCCGCTGATTATACCCATGATGATGTACAAACCAAACTGACTTGCCTGTAACAGATCCACACTCATACATTTACTCAGATACGGAAGAAACTTTCTGTTAGTGAACACTCCAACTTTGATTTATTACTCAAAATATGACAAGACTGCAGAGTCTTGTCATATTATATGATTCTCAGTCCTTGAAAATATTATCAATATATAATAAATATTATGTAATTCTCAGTCCTTGAAAATATGATCAGTATATAATATATATCATTCTCAGTCCTTGAAAATATTATCAATATTATCATTACCAGAACTGGAAATAAGACTAGAGATGGTAGTTGTGCACACAGTAATACTGGAAATACTTTGTGAAGGCTGAGTTCCTGTCAATAAGTATCATAGGTGGGGTGTCTAGTCCATTTTAGACCAAAGGAAATATTTCCTCTAAGCATCTTGCAGATTTCAAGGGATTCATGTGATATGGTAGATTCCCTAAAAGATTAAATATTTATATATAAGCACCCACAATAATTTTAATGGTAATTTGATTTATCTAGTCAAGAAGCAGAATTTCACATCCCCAAGAAATCTTTAAGAACTTTACTTTAACTTAATTACAGTCCAAACACTTCTCCAGAGGTCAAATAGCTGAATGTATCAACTGGTATCTTTGAATATTTACAGGATAAGAGATACTTAGAAATTTGTAGACAGTGATGAGTTAGATGTGATCCTTACCCTTCTCTTCTCGACTTGCATTTGGCAAACATTTTTACTTTATGAAACATATTGTCATAGAGTCATTTTGGCATATGGTGAACCCATGTTTGTCAGAGTAGAACTGCGCACAAGGATTTCAACGACTTACTTTTCAGAAATAGATCACCAGGCCCTCAATTCAGGCACCATGTGATGGACTTGAACCCCCAACCTTATGGTTAGCAGCTGAGTGTGTTAACTATTTCAAAATCCAGAGACTAAATACTTTATAAGAAAAGGTTTTGAAAGGATGGAAGACTGAGGCCACATTGATATGAGTGATGACAGAAGCTCAATGGAAATCAAAGATAGATTTCTCAAACTCCTTATCCTCAGACCTATTTCATTGTATCATAAAGGAGTCCATATGTAAGCTGCTCCAAACTTTTGTGTTGATGGCATTACTCTTAAAAATTATCTGATTTCAAGAGGGATCGTGCCGCTCTCAGCTTTGTGCACTGTTCAGTGTACATGTGTATGTTCTGAGGTTAGGTTTTGGTCTGTTATCATTACAAATAAGCTTTAGTTTCCTTTTTTGTCTTCGTTGTTTGTTTGATCATAGAGTGAAAAATAGCTGCTAGACCTTTTTGGTAAAGTGCACATATGATTTTTTGAAACAGACAAAGACGTTTGGATCAATGTGTATTGTGAAAGCAGGTTTTATATAAATATATATGTATAAAATAAGCTCATTTGCACATAGCAGAGGGAAAGTTAACTCACTATATAAGCTTCTTTAATGTTTATTTCAAACTAACTTTCAGAATTTAATACTATGTAGAGAAAATAAAGGCAAATGGGTAATTGTGTTTGTCTTGATAGAGACCAACTGGCTGAGGTGAGTGAGTCTCTTCACCATCTCAGGTGTACAGAGAAGTTTGCCTTCTATAACAAGGCATACTAAAATTGCAATGTGTAACTCATAATATTTTTATGTGTCTCTGGAGTCCTGGTGATGCACTGTACACTAGACAATAATGTTGGTTTGAACTCCAAGGTCGGAGGTTCAAACTTACCAGCCACTCCTCGAAAACCCTATTCAGGGTCGCTATGAGCCAGAACCGACTTGATGACACTTAACAACATCATCAACAATTCTATTATTCATGGAGTCCTGGTGTGGCACTGTAGGATAAGCACTGGACTGCTAATCACACAGATGGTAGTTCAAACCCACCAGCCATTCCTCAAATACATTATACAGAGTCTCTATGAGTAGGAACCAATTTAAGGACACTTAACCTGGTGTGGCACTGTGTGTCAATGTGCTGGACTGCAAAGCTAGTTTGAACCACAAGGTTGGCAGTTCAAACTCACCAGCCACTCCTTAGAAACCCTATACAGGGTCGCTATGGGTCGGAACCAACTTGATGACACTTAAAACAACATCTATCATATAAAGGACCCTTGGTGCTGAAGTAGCTTACACATTAGGCTGATAACAACAGGGGCAGCATTTCAAATCCCCCAGTGGCTTCATGGGAGAAAGAAGAAGCCTTCTGTAAAGATTTACAGCCTTGGAAACCCTCTGAAGGCTTGTTATGAGTCAGAATCAACTGGATGGCAGTGGGTGATGGTAGTAGTGGATCTATCTATACAGGAAATAGACAAATAAGCTAAGAAGCAACATCAATAAAAGGTAAGTATTCTTTAAACCTGTAAAGCGAGGTAAGAAATGAGGATGGGAAGGGTGGCAAATACAATGACGGGAAAGATCTTGAGGCAGGACTTCCGTTGGTAGTTTTAAAATACAGCAAGGTATTCAGTGTGAAGTGAATTAGTAGATAAAGTTGAAAAGAATAACAGAGGCCATATTATGGAGTCCTGGTGTGGCACTGTAATGTAAGCACTGGACTGCTTGCTAACCACAAGCTTGGTGCTTCAAACCCACCATCCACTCCTCAGAAACTCTATACAGGGTCATGGGTCACTATGAGTCAGAACCAACTTGACAGAACTTAACAACAATGGGAGAAAGATGCGGCTATCTGTTCCCGTAAAGATTTATAGCCTTGGAAACCCTGTTCAGAGTCGTTATGGGTCAGAACCGACTTGACAGCACTTAACAACAACAACAATGTAGGCCATAGAAGACCTGGAGGCACAGTGGGTTAACATTGGGCTGCTACAAAAGACTAGCCATTCTAATTCAACAGTATTTGTACTAATATATATTTGCTCTTACTTATTCCAGAAAGGATTTTAGGTCATTTACACAATTATATGCATCTGCAATATAATAAATTAAAATGAAAGATCAAATGAATTAAGTGAATAGAAAAAAAGGGTAGACAGTAGGAACAATAAAATGAAGATATAATTGAAGGTAACACCTGAATGTTTTCTCTAAGATACTTTACATTCACTAGGGGTATGTTACATTTACTAGAGGTGTTCATAAAATTAGACTGTAACATGTAGAATCCAATATGAAAATGGAGTTTCAAACTATTTTGATTCACAATGTACATAATAGAATACATTTTCAGGGGAAGCACAATTATTCATGTTTCTAGAACTAGAAAGAACTTTCTTTCATGAGGCCTCAAAAACACTACAATGAATTCAGCCAATGCCCACCACTGCTGTAATACTAAAGTTTAATTCACTGAGAGTAATTCTACATAAAATCAACATGCTTCTGGTATAGCCATGCCTTCTGTGATTGTTTTGCTGAATTTGCTTCAAGGTACTCAGTCCTAGAACCTCTTTCTTTTTATGTTTTTTGTTTCATATTTGGGGATCTTGTCCAGCTTAGTAAATTTAGATATCATCTCTCAATGTTGTTGTTGTTGTTAAGTGCCGTCGAGCCGGTTCTGACCCATAGCGACCCTGTACAGGGTTTCCGAGGGTGTAAATCTTTACGGGAGTAGAAAGCCTCATCTTTCTCCCACAGAGCGGCTGGTAGTTTCGAACCGCTGGCCTTAAGGTTCGCAGCCCTAAAAGTTATCTATCACAGTCTTCTCCCTTCACTCAACATTTCCACTGATATGCTTAGGTGTTCTTAAGAGCAGTCGAGTCGAGTCGGTTCTGACTCATAGCCACCCAGGATAAGGTTTCTGATGAGTGGATATGATTAATGCGCATCTCAAATTTAACCTGTCAAAAAACATAATTTTTTTCACCAAAATTTGTTTCTTCCCAAGTTTACCTTCTCAGGAAAAGATAACATTATTAAATCAGTTGTTCAGGCCAAAAAAACCTAAGTGTTATCTGTAATTTCTCTCTTTCATATTCCTTTTTTTTTTCCTACTAGATGTCTTTCAACCGCTAAAATTTCCTTCAAGATGTCTTGAATTGGACCACTTCTCACTATCTTTATTAACACAATCTTGGTGGTGATGGTGGTGTGCCGTGGAGTCAGTTCTGACTCATAGTGACAACCCATACAGGGTTTCTGAGGCTGTAAATCTTTATGGAAGCAGAAAGCCTCATCTTTCTCCCACGGAACAGCTGGTAGTTTTGAACTGCTGACTTTGTGGTTAGCAGCCCAATTCGTAATCACTACACTACCAGAGCTCCTTGACACACACTTCATTATTGCCTCTCTTCCTCCATTTTGGTACTATACATATTCTCCAAGTTGTCCTTTTAATGCCAAATTCAATTATGTCAATTTACTGGCTTCCAATTGATGATTTCCAATTGGAGTCCTGGTGTGGCACTGTAGGATTTGCACTGCATGGCAAGGTCATTTGAACCACAAGGTTGGCAGTTCAAATTCACCAGCCACTCCTCAGAAAACCTATACAAGGTTGATATGAGTAGGAACTGACTCGATGGCACTTATCAACAACAACATTGGCTTCCAATTAAGTTTAAAATCGAAAGCAAGCCTTTTCCCATGGCCTTCATAAACCAAACTAAATAAAACCCACTGCTATTGAATCTATTCTACCTTAGAGATCCTGTAGGACATACAGTAGAATTTCTGCATAGGGTATCCAAGGCTGTAGAACTTTATGGACAGACCGCCTCACCTTTTTCCTGCAGAATGCCTGGTGGATTAGAATACAAAGCTTTTGACTTAGCATCCTAATGTTAACCCACTGTGCCTGCAGGACTTTAATGGCTTATATTATTGCTGTTGTGAAGTGCCATCAAGTTCATTTCAACCCATATTGACTGTGTATAGTGTTTCTGATGTGTGGCTGGTTGGTTTAAACCACCAACCTTGAAGATAGCTGTCCAGTGCTTATCCTTAGGTGTCCTACCAGGACTCCAAAGCCCTCTATTATATAACTGTTGTTCTTCTGTATGGCATCCACAAATTCACTTTACACTGAACTCTGCTATTTTTTAAACATATCAACAGAAGTCTTGCCTCAGGAAATTTCCACTCACCGTATATTCTACCCCTCCCACCCGCACATCTGAGCTGGCTTTACTGACTTTAAGAATGTTGTTGTTGTTAAGCTCTGTAGAGTGATCTCAATCCATAGTGATACAGTATAGGGTTTCTGAGGAATGGTTAGTAGGTTTGAACTGCTGACCTTACAGTTCAAACTGAGTTTGCAGTCCAGTACATTATCTTGCAGTACCACACCTGACTTCTTCTCATCAACCCAGATGTGGTGAACTGCCAGAAGGTAACTTATATCAAATCTGTTTACTTCATTACCAACACATTAAATTTACTTGTCCTTTAAGATAAAAGTATAATGTAATATTCTTCCAGTAATGCCACTGTATTTTGTCTCCAAATAAAAGAAGCTTATTGTATTTGTTTGCAGAATAATACTAAACAAAAATTAAACAGGTCACTAGAGTGGGAGAAATTGAAATAAAGTTATATATATATTTGCTGTTGTTATGTGCCGTGGAGTCGGTTCCGACTCATAGCGACCCTGTATAGGATTTCTGAGGCTGTAAATCTTTACGGGAGCAGAAAGCCTCATCTTTCTCCCTCAGAACAGCTGGTAGTTTCGAACTGCTGAACCTGAGGTTCGCAGACCGTTTCGTAACCACTATGCTATCAGAGCATATATACATATAAAAGAATAGTTATCAGTAACTGCTATTGCTTTCTAGCTTGTCTATTTTCTCTATAATATACTATAAGAAGGCAGGGAATTTGTGCATTTTGTTAACTGATAGGTCTCAAGTACCTAAAATAATCTTTGACTTTGTGGTAGGTATTCATTAGAAAACATTGTGGATTAATGAATTAATTAATTAAGAGATGATTTTAGTGTGTGTGTTTAATACAAGAATATGGTTTGTATGTCCTTCAACTAACTAACTTGTGGTCATTCTCTTTCATGAGTGTGTGGATTATAACCTCAAAGCTAACTTACATATAAAGGACTCATACGTATGCTTTATCAATAAGTTATTTGGAAGTATATTTGGTATTAGTGAAAGAAATAAGGAGTCCTGTAATGGCATGTGTCTGGAAAGAAAGCTGTATGATCTCTATAGGAATGTACCAAGGAAATGTTGTGCACAGAACTAAGATTCTCCTGTCTGCTTTCGATATTTAAATACTACATAATGGCAAAACTTTATAAACAACAAAACTTCATTAAAGGTACATAAACTATCTAATCGAGTTAATGTGATGGGAAAAGATGTACCTAGCTATTTGACTGCAATAACATGAGTAAAGGATAATTGGTAACCCGCCAAATTGTGTATGAGCATGTCTGCATTTTCTATCGGTGCTGTCATACCCTGACACACACCAGCCTAAAATAACACTAATTTATTACCAGGAGTCTGTAGGACTTTGCTGGGTTCTCTTCCTTGAGTCTCACAAAGCTGAAATGAAGGTATTAGTAAGAATGCATTTCTTTCCATTCTGGAGATTGTAGGAGATTATTAGCTTCCAGGTTTATACATGTAATTGGTATAATTAAGTTCCATTCTGTTCTATGATTCAGGTCCCTGTTTTTCTGCTAGATATCCAGAAGTTATTTTCAGCTTCTAGATGCCATCTGCATTGCCTGGTCAATGGTCCCTGATCATTTTAAGGTCAGTAACAATGGGCTGAGTTCCTTTCACAATTCATCTCTCTTGACTCTTATGAAGTCACGTCTTTTTTATTATTATTTTTGCAAGACTATCTGTTTGGCCACTCCTTTCTTCTTCTTCTTCTTCTTTTTTAATGATTCAACAAATCATACTTTGTTTCATTGAAATGATTACAGTCCCCTCCATGTACCATCAGTTAACACTATATATCTCTATTCCTCTTTTGAAAACTTTCATGTGCACATACAAAACAAAAAAATAGGTATTCATTTGAATATCCAAATGGCACATTTTGCAAGCCAGCTTCTTCGTGCAGACACACAGCTGTTCTCAGTTCATGGGCCTGGAGTCCTCACTGCTCTATCTCTCGATGCCATCGCCTCTGCCACCATCTCTGATGTCACCACTCCACTGCTCCCCCCTTTGAGTTCCATATCTTCTACATTTACAGTTGTGATAACTGCATAGTCCTGATAAAAACTACAATTGAATCATACAATCCTATCACCATCATCCCCCACCCCCTTTCACCAGATCCATATGGAAAAGAGGAAAACTATTCACTGTAAATTCTAGCTTACCACCCTCATTCTGAAACTAAGCACATTCATGAAGGCTTGTAAAGCAGCCATTTTGTGCCTTTAAAGCCCCCCGTCTTTGATAGCCAGTGTCTTAGTTGCCCATTCCTATTAATCCAGTTAATTTTTATTAATCCAGCACCGAGAAAATAAGCTTGATACTTGATATGAAGAATCCTTCCATTTCAATTGGAATTTTGAACGACTGTATCTATAAGCAAAGGTCCATTTCATCAGATTGTAGCAATTTACGCCTGATTCCTGTATCAAAGTTCTTTATCTTCATCTGGTTGAGTTCTGGTCAGTTAGCCATCCAAGCTAGGTCAAATTGGTACTATCTGCAAGTTTGGGAGTTCTATAAGTCACATCTTTTTGCATGTACTTACTTCCTCAAGTAAAGACTCTCTACTTTTAAAGGTCCATGCAATTTCCATCTGCGTAATACAGGATCAATCTCTCCCACTTAATTCATGTAACCTGAATTCCATCTGCACAATCTCTTCTGACATATAATATAATATATTCTCAGATAAAACACCAGGGGGAGATAATTTTGGGGGTCAGAAGCCTGTCTTTTAGAACATTGTTCATCTCAAAATTATCGTTTTGATTTTGAAATAACAGATCAGTAGTTTTTGTTTTTGAAAATAAAATTGCAGACAATGTTTTAATTAGGTTGGAGCACCAAGTTTATGGTAGGGCTATGGTAGCACCATATTGCCTGTTCATAGTCAATTGCCTATTTATTTTCAACACAAGGAAGAATCTCCATGATTTTCTTGTGACCCTTAGTAAAATCAAGCAGGACTCACAAGATATTTTCAAGCATACTTTTTAACTCATTCAGGGCAAAAATTGTGGTTTGCATACATTGTGATTGTGCATATTTCACACATCCTTTATAGGATTCTAGGAAGGAGACAGGGGCAAACAATGTAATCTTTGAAACTACCATCAGTACAAGTAGCAAAGGCCAAAGCTTGCAAGGTGACTGGAAATACTACCAATGTTATCTCTAAGACTCTTGGCTCATAAAGTAGCTTCATGAAATTAAGGAAACATCTTCACTGCAAATCCGTACCCTTTGACCAAAGAAAAATATATGAGGATATTTTTCTAAAATGTTTTCTTAGGATCTCAGAAAAATAAATAAATAAATAAAATAATTAGAATAAGTGAGACTCAGAAAACAAAAGAACATGTGTCTGACAACTAACACTATTTTCTCTATATTTTGAGAATTTTACTAGACTCTCATGACATGCTTCATTTACTTTAACATTTTGAGCTTACTCAAGGTCCTACTTCTTCCAGTTCACTCACACACATACACAAAAAGGCAGGGGGCAGAGGGAGGAGGAAAATAAGGTGGGAACTGTGATCTAAGCACTTACATATGTCATAGAAATTTAGCTTTTCTTTTTTCTTCTTTTCCTTTCTTTTTTCATTTCTTCCCTCCTTTTCCCCCTTTCTCTTTCCTTCTTTCATTAATTATTGACTAACCACTTATTGTACTGTATAATAATTACATTTCTAAATGTGTTTCTAAAGATACACATATGAAGAAGACTCAGTCTTTGTCTTCAAAGTGTTCATAGTTCAGAGGCAATGTCAAGTAAGTCCACAGAACACAATAGGAAGTCTACCTACATATATCAGAGGATGACAAGAGGAGGAGTATTTGAATAATCTTAGAAAGATGAGTGGAAACTATGGAATGGTTTGTCCAGTAAAAAGACATCATGAGAGAGAAAAGTGTTTTTGAAGAACCCATTATTTGTAGGAAAAAGCCCCAGGAATGAGTGGATCAGTGATGACTGCTGAAAAGTGAATCTAGACAGGAAGGTATAGATCTAATTATTAAGGACAGCTGGGAGTGTGAATTAGAGCTCTGTGGGTTAATGCGCTGGACTACAAAGTCATTTGAACTACAAGGTTGGCAGCTCAAGCTCACCAGTAACTGGTCAGAAACCCTATACAGGGTCACTATGGGTCAGAATTGACTCAACAGCATTCAACAATAACAACAACAACAACCAAAAACACAATAAGGATATACAGATGAATACACAGTATAGTGAATGAGCCTAGAAAACCACATTAGGACTCAGGAAAAGTTCATATGAGAGCAGATTTAACAATTCATCATTATTTTAGAATTCAGATTCTCTTTGCCTAGTAAACAATTGCTGACTGTATTTTCCTTCCTGCTCATAGCTTCCCTTTATTATGCTTTATCACTTCTGCTAAATAACTTCTACATAGGTCTTAAGACATCAGTGTTACTCACTTTCCATTAATCTCTTTCTGTGTCTTCAGGAGAAAGAATGTCCCTGGCTAGCATACTCTTTAAAATAGCAAGTACTCCTAGAGAGTTGAGTTCTCAAGTTAATTGCTGTTCATGCGATGGGTCTTAAGGTGGATACTTGTATTTGTCAGAGACCCATGGCACAAAATGAGAAGCTGTTGTTTAAAAACCACACAAAGGAAACTTTTCTCATTACTGCTGGCCACGGGAGGATTCAGAGCATTGTTGAATAAATAGGATACTAAGAAGTTTGATAATGATTCTGTAATGATAGGGACTCAAGAGGGGTTTGGTACAAATCAGTTGACTGCATTTTAGAAGGGGTATGCAATGTTGAAGCTTTGGCCTGGGGAAGGTGGAAACAGTGGAAGAAGATGGGGCAAATTAGGAGATTAGCATGATAATTAAGGAAAATGTAAAACACTCAGGGATTCATTGAAGTGGTGGCACTGTGAGGTGGAAATGGACACAGTAGACAGTCAGTGCAATGTGTATGACCTGAAGCCATACAGAACTGTACTTTAAATTAGCTGTGGCATTCCCTAGTCCTGAGAATTCAGTCATTCAACCTCACTCAGCCTCAGCTTCCTCATGAGTAAAATGGGAATAATACTAGTGAATATCTTATTAGACTGTAGTGAGACTTTCCAGAAATTCAATAAGAATATTTATGTAGTGGTTAGCACAGACCCCAATATCCAACAAGCCTTTCATAATGTCTACTTAAATTATTCCTTAAAACACTGCTTTCAAATTTTTGGCTTGCAAGACTTGCTGGATGGGAAAGCAATTATCAAGGTAAAGAGGCACGCCCGCCTTGAATCCTGAATCACTAGTTGGAAAGTCTGAACCATGCAATCTCATGCCATCATCATTTTATCATGATCCATGGGGGAAATAAAAAAAAATATAGTAATGGCAGACATAAACACATAATGGTTTGGAGTTTCATATGTTTATCTTTTTGAGGTTGCTGCTTAAAGTCAGAGTGGGTCTCCAAAAACAATATTTGGAATGCTCATCAAAGTTGAGGTGTCATCAATTATGGTATTCATATTCTACAATGTAAAGTATGATAAAAACTCAATGTTGAAGGGGTTTTCTTCACAACTACATGAAAATCTTAGAGGAAAGATTGAATACTGTATCAACTCAGCAATAAACAACATTCTCTAAATAAATTACATGGAAAGACATGTCTTTAGGAATCTTTAGCATATCTTGTCACTATTCCGGCAGTCCTCAATTCACATTCTGAATGATTGTAAATGATTCTAAACAGATTACTAGAGCAACAACAAAATGTGTTGGCTGACACATATTTCATGTTACCAAATAATATTAGACATTAAAAGCTTTCTTCTTTTCTCTTCACTAACTTCTTAAAAGCCAGGCTAATCTGACTCATGGTGATCCTACATGTTTCAGAATAGAGCTGCATGTCACAATATTATTAATATTTCTGAATATTTCTGACTGTGATATTTCTGAAGTTGTTCACCAGGTCTTTCTTCCAAAGCTCCTAGAGTTTACTCAAGCCACCAACATTTCACTTAATAATGGAATGCTTAGCCACCTAGAGTTTTCTTTCTTCCTTTTTCTTTTCTTTTTTTTAAATAACAGCAGGTACTACTCTTAGTTTGTAGCTTTATGCTAAAAACAGTTATAAATAAGAATTTGAAGTCTTCAAAGGACTTATTGTCCATATATTGTTCATATATAACTATCGAAGTATCTCAAACTGTCTTCATAATATAAATGTGCCAATATGTACTGGTTTTAGAGTTTGCATCAGGTTAATAGTACAAAATGAATCAAAAGAATGCAAAGAAGTTCGAATTCCTTGTGTTTTCTACTGCAGTAGAAGCAGTTTGAAGAGGCCAGTGATGTTCTTTCACATGACTGGATTCCTCTAATTAAAGAAAAATGGTAGTTTTCAACGTTCTAGTGCCTTACTGGGTAGCACTGTCTGGGCCACTACTGGGAGTGGTGTCTCCATAAGATAAGCATTGAACTACAAACCACAAGAACCATAGTTTGAGGACATCTGCCTCTCTGCAAGGGAAAGATGAGGCTTTTTGCTCCAGTGAAGATTTAAAGCCTTAGAAACCCTATACAGGGTCGCTATTAGTCAGAACTGACTCCATGACACTTAACAATAAGAGCTTTACTACTTGCAATTTCTCTTCCTCTTTCTCACAATTTTCAGTCTCAAGTGAAAATAAATGTAGAAGTGTTTTCTCATAAGCCTTCTTATGATGTTGCTTTAGAGGGCATTCAAAAGATTTGCAACAAATAAATCTTGGCTGAACAGTTTGGCACACACACACACAAAGGTAGCATCTAAGGAAGTACAGATGCAGGAGTAAGGAAGGAAATGAAGAGGAACTGAAAGAAACTCTCCTATCATGAGAATAACTTCTTCATTCAGTGGGATTTGTTGAGTCCTTGCTGTCATTCAGTTTCATTACATGTATTCCAGGTTTGCAATACATAACCAATTAGCCTCCAAGAATTAAAATAGTGAGAACTGCAATGCCTGGAATGAGTTTAAACTAAACTGTGAAAAATAGCCAGGTATTACACTGTAGGAGGACAATTAAGAATTATTTTGGAAATGGTCTTATATATATTTTCTATGTTTAATTTAAGGAGCTCTGGTAGTGTAGTGGTTACGAGTCAGGCTACTGACCTCAAGGTCAGCATTTCAAAACTACTAGCTGTTCCATGAAAGAAAGATGAGACTTTCTATTATTGCAAAGATTTTCAGCCTCGGAAATCCTATACAGGGTCACTATGAATTGGAACCAGCTCCACGGCACATAACCACCGCTGTCACCACCACCATGTCTAATTACTGCCTTTTGATTTTACTGTAAATTCAAAATATTACTTCTCATAGTAGAAAATGTTGAAATTTTTAATAAATTTACTAATAATTGCTTATGTGGCATATGTTATATTGGTCCAGGAACTACAGAAGACATTGGGGATACAGAAGTGAAAATTTTATTGTCCCTACTTTCAAGGAACTGACTATTTCTGATTAATCAGACTTAATAAAATTTTAAAATATTTGTTTTAGGGTTTGAAACTATGTAATACCATAAAATTATACTTTGCCCAAATAATTAATAGCTGGAGGTCATGGATGTGATCAATTAATAAATATTATCAGCATTATTTCTAGCAATTTCTGTTTCTGAAAGGATAAAACACATTTTCCAATTGTGGGACTATTCCTAATGTTACTATAACTTAGAGCAGATTTTTTTTATGACTCATTTGATGAAGGTACTTGATATAATTGTGTAGGAAAATAACATGGCTAAAATTAAGTAATTAAATTATTTCTATGTAATTAAAATTAGAGACTTATGGTTAATAACTTTGGGCTGATATTCCAACTTGATTCAGACTGTTTTCTTTCCTGCTTCTTCTTGGAAGCAGGTCAATGAAGATGGAAATGCCAGCCTAGCTTTTTAAGGTTTTGTAGGCTTAATGATACTTAGATTTTTTTAAGCATTTTTCTTTTTCTGATGGTCACATCCTGAAGGTTGTAATGAAGCATATTAATATTAGACTTTTATGTAAGTGTTAACACTGTTAAGACAGTCTCTCACTTTAAGCTGTACCTTCAGATTAACCTGAAATACAAATCAAAGTCAAAGTGCATATAAAATCTATGCAACAATTATGTATACATTTCAAGCAAAAATCTACTTTGGGCCTGCTTTGAAGATGTAGCAGCCTCAATTCTTCAAAAGCTTTGAATGTTTTACCACTGCCATTAACCATAAAGTGTAGCTGTTTAGAATATATTTCTATTTATTGTGAATAGAAGCCATCACTTTCTTTTTCCAAAATGCACTATTCTTCTCAAAGATGGTCAAGCATCAGCAAGCTTTACTTATGCTGTATCTATTTAATTCATAAACAACTCAGTTCTCATTCAGTGCTGATAGCAGCATATCTCTCTAGGAAGAACTTCTGCTAAATTCAAAAGTTTAGTTACACAGAGAAATGGGAATTTGAGGAATATATTCACAAGCCATGCACTTCAGACAGCTTGGTACATATTGAATCCCACTGTTAGATGCAGAGTTGTTCTTTACTATGACTACTACTTTCCTTGATCATTTTCATCACAAATTGATTTTAATTCTGTAGTAGTATTTGAAAATATAATTTTTTTGAGAAAAATATATGAGGAAGTGAACATTTTAATAGACTATATAACCAAAAACATAACATGTAAAAACTCAAGATTTAAAAAAAGAAAGGGGGAAAAAAAACTCAGAATATGTGAAGCACTATCTAGGACCCTCTTTGAGAGATTAAACTAATGTCAGAATTACACAAATCAGGAACAACAGGGAGTTTCTCAAAACAATAAGAGAAAGATATTGAAAAAAATTAGAAACCATGAAGAAAGAAACTGACATTTCTTAACTAGAGAAGAAACGGTTTGAGAGAAACAATAGAAACTTCATCATAGAAACAATTATTTTATAGATGATGGGGTCCAGATGTTCTTCTGTCCCCTCAGTTAATACAGAATTATGTGACAGGAGAGTTTTTAGGTTAATTATTGTGACTATAGAGGCTGAGAAACCCTGATTTTTTTTTTTTTATCAAGATATGTGTATAGGAAGATTTATTCAACCATACTAATTGACATGGTGCCAAGTACCCACAGGGCCTTATTAAAATTAACCTTTATGCAAGAAGCTGAAGTTTTGATGGCCCCTAGTAACACAGATTGGTGTATATATGTAAAACAAACAAAACGTTTTTAAAGGCAACAATAGGAATCTGTTCTTTTTCCATTTTATGTAGAAATGGATCCTTTTTCTACTTTACATAAGATTGAAACTTTATGTTATCTACATAGAATAATCATCACTCCCCCTTCCTCATTCAGGTTATCTGTTCTGAAGTGGCTTCAATTAAATGCCACAATCAGCTAAATATCTAGGAAAATGTTGTTATATCTACATAGAGTCTACTTCTATGTAAAAATAAACAACCATGTCATATTTAGAATAGTAAGTTATCCCAATGAGTGCAAAGCACTGAAATGTAGAAGATGAACTTACTGTTCCTAACTTGCAATGAAAGCTAAATATTTTAAACACATCACTTCTTTCTGCATGATATGGCCACTTTGATATTAAAAAGGAAATTAAAATGAAATAAAGTAATCACCCAGAAGCAGCATTTAGATAGGATAGATGATGTGGAGTTGCTAATGCTTTCAATTGAAATAAATGATGGATATCATTCTTTTATTGTACAATGTTCATATGGAGATACGACATTCAAACTCACAAAATAACATAACAAAAAGAAAAATTTTACATGTATTAACTATTTATATCAAAAGCAACATTGGAGAGTGCCATTTTTAGCATGGAGGAATAAGTGCACAATAGCCTGTCATACCATTAATAACAATACAAATCCCTTAACCAAAGAAACAGAAAAAAAAAAAAAAAATGCAAACAAATAGATGTTTTGGGATGTAAGACAAAACTGAGGGATATTACTCACATGGAGTTGAGTACCATTCCTTTTTTTCTCTGTCTCTTTTTCATGACTAAACCTCCAATGGAAATCATGCTTGTTTGTTTGTTTTTGTTTTGTTTTGACCACAAGAAGCAAAAAAAGAGGGGCCTTGGGAACCTGTTTAAGTGGTTTATGAACACCGACAATTCTCAATTTAGTCTCTAAACTGTACAAGTATGAAATAGACTTAAAGCCATGTTTAAAGGTTGTAGGGAACTATACTAAAAGTTGAGCCACCTACCAAGCTCCAAGGAGTCCTGATGGTGCAGTGGTTTAAGTGCTGGGCTGCTAACCATATGGTTGGCAGTTCACTCCACTGGTCACTACCAGAAGATGAAATTGTTTGTTTACTTGAAGATTTAAAACTTGGAAACCCTGTGAATGAGTTCTACTCTGTCTTGTGTGGTCACTATGAATTAGAATCAACTTGACATCAGTCTGCGGGTGGGTATACAAGTCTTAGAATGGCCCTGTACTATGAACCACAAGGTCAGCAGTTCAAATCCATCACCTGCTCTTTGGAAACCCTATACAGGCTTGCTATGGGTCAGAACTGATTTGACAGCACTTAACAAAAACAACAACAAATGCATGGACAGACCCAATTATATATGGCAAAGATTAGAGGATGGAATTAAGTTGTGAATTACAGTGCAGGGAGAAAGAACAGAATTGACAATCTGAACATAAATAGTTTGATGATCTATTAAACCAAAAAATTCTCCAGAACACTTTAATGAGATTCAAAGTTTATCACAACATAACATCTGAAATGTCAAGAATACAATACAAAACCATTGGGTACACAAAGAGCAAGAAAAATGTATCCAAATCTTAAGGAAAAAGTATCTAAGATACAAAAAAACAGTATTTTTGGACAAAGAATTTAAAACAGCTATTACAATTATGTTTTATGAGGTAAGGGAAAAACATGTCTGAATTGAATGAAAAGGTAGGCATATTTAGTGCAAAGATTAAAAACATGTTTTAAAAGATAATTAAATGGAAATTATTAAAATATAATAATATCTGATTAAAAAAAAAAAAGAAAGACAAAGCACTGTTTATATTCCACACAGAAAAGAGACAGCATGGGAAAGTATGAAGAAACTGAAGATTTATAAGGAAATGTGATCCATCGGGAAAGTAGAGAGAAAATTTTTTTAAAAGATTCATGGGCATAGCCACAGGAATCTATGGAAAAATATCAAAATATCTAACAAATACATTTTTGGAGTTCCAGAAAAAGAAGCACTCAATAACAACAAGAAACAGAAGAGAAAGACTGAAACAGAAAAATGGATGAAAATGTCCTAAATTTGTGGAAGGCATAAGTTTACAAGTTTCAAAAGATCAGATAATCCAAAATATAAGACATGAACGTACACAAATTATGCTGACATGGACCATAGCCAAGCTTCTGGAAATCGATAATAGTGAAAAAACATTGAAAACAACCAGAGAACAATCAACCATTGCATACAGGGCAATAATGACTTAAAGGATCCTGAAATTGTCATTATAAACAAAAAAATTGGAAACCCTTCAAAATCATCTCAAAAATTATGTAACAAAAATGCTGTTAACCCACAATTTATACCTAATGAGATTGTATTCAGAAATGGAAGCAAAATGAGAACATTTTTAGCTAATGGAAAACTAAGAAAATATGTGGCAATTGTAAAACTTAGATTTTTATGAAAGAAGAGAGGCAACAAAAATGAAAATATCTAGGTAAATATAATAAAATAAAAATATTACATTTTGATTTCTAACTTTTTCAAGCCTGCATATGACTATTTCAAACAAACAAACAAACAAAATACAGTACAGTTTTAAATTTATAGAAATGCTATATAAGGAACTACACAAAGTTTATGGGAAAATTCCATTATTTTTAATTCCATTTGTTTATGACTTTCAGAAACCTCACTGTGTATTAGATAACTATACCATAAAAGTCACTGTAAAGGTCTATAAATGTTTCAGAAGTTCTACCACTTATACTGATCATAAAAGTACAAAAAGAATTAAGGCTAATATATATTTTAATATTTGGAGAAATCATTCTCTAACACACATACACACAGCATGCAGAAGAAATAACAAAAAATCCATATTTAAATTAAACTGGGATACTAAAAAATATTCAAATAAACCAAAGGAAGAAAGAAAAGAGGGAACAAAAAATAATGGAGAAATCATAAAACAAATAAAATAATAATCATACTTCATACATCTCATTAATTATGTTAAATGTTAATGGTGTCAACACTAATTATAAAGCAGGAGGAATAGATTGAAAAAAAAGTAAGACTCTAATATGTGCTGTTTAAAAGAAACATTTAAAATAATATATGACTATGATAGGTTTAAGGAGTCCTGGTGTGGTGCTGTGGGCTAATGCACTGGACTGCAAAGTCGTTTGAACCACAAGGTCGGCGGTTCAAGCTTACCAGTTGCTCCTTGGAAACCCTATACAGGCTCAGTATGGGTCGGAAATGACTCGACAGCATTTAACAATGATAGGTTGAAATAAATAACACTGTATGAAGTGACCAAACAGTAGATGCAAGACCACGGCAGTGTTCATTTTAACATTTGACAAAATGTACTTTTAAAATGAATTGTACTAAGTGAGATAAACAGAAAATTTCCTAATCAAGTGAGATTAACAGAAAATCTCAAAATCTCATAATTAACAGAAAATCTCATCAATGGTTGTTTTTATGGATTAAATTGGGTCCCTGTAATATACATGAAAGCCATAGCCTCTGAACGTTGTTTGGAGAAACGGTCTATCGCTGAGGAGTGTTGTTGTTATGTGCCCTTGAAGCGGTTCCAACGCATAGAGATCCTGCATGGGATTTCTGAGACTGTAAATCTTCGCAGGAGCAGAAATCCTCACCTTTCTACCTAGGAGTAGCTATGGGCTCAAATCACAGACCTTATGGTTCACAGTCCAGTGCTCATTTTATAGAGTCACTATGCTCCCATTTTTGAGGATTATTGTTGAGTGTCATGGAATCGGTTCCTACTCATAGTGATCCTGTATAGGATTTCCTAGAAGTGACTGGTGGGTTTGAACCACCGACCTTGCAGTTAGCAGTCCAGTGTTTATCCTATAGTTCCACACCAGTACTCCATCTTTGAGGATGGTGGTGGTTGTGTGCTGTTAGATCTGTTTTGACTCATAGCAACCCTGTATAGGTTTTCTGACACTATAAATCTTTATGAAAGTGGAAAACCTCATCTATCTCCCTGGAGCTACTGGTAGATTTGAACTGCTGACCTTGCAGCCAGCAGCCCATTTTGTAATCCTCTACTCTACCAGGGCTAGTTTCAGTTAATTCATACCTGAGTAGGATGGGTCCTTATCCTAATCCATTCTGAGTGCTATTTTATAAAAGGGGAAGGCAGGAGAAAAGGGAGAATCCCCCAGAAGGCATCATATGAAGATAACATCTACAAAGCAAAGGGATGAAAATATTACCTGAAGTCACTAGAATCTAAGAGGGAGACATTGAATAGTTCCTCTGTCAAAACCTCAGAAAGAACTAACATGGCTGGTACCTTGATTTGAACGTTTAGCTCTCAGGATTGTGAGACAATATGTTTTGTTAAAATCAGCCACTCACTTTGTGATATTTTAGTATTGCAGCCTAGGAAAGTACTATAGCTATGCATCTAAAAAGATCTCAAAGTAAATGGAGCAAAATTTAGAGATTTGAAGTGAGAAATAGGTAATCCCACACTCAGAGAAGATGATTTTAACTGATACAGAGAGAAGGTAAAACATCAGACAGTTTAGATAAATTGTCTTCAATCGTTTATGCCATTCACTTCACCAAAAACTCACACAAAATTTGTTCTTCAAAGACACCATTAAAATTTGAAAATGCATATTACAGCTATAAAAATATTTACAACATATTTAACAAATAAAGGACTTTTGTCTAGAGAATATATAAAAAACACTTCAAACTAAATTTTCAAAAATACAAATAGGCAACAACAAAAATGAACAAAATATTTTGACTCAAAGTAAAAATAATGTTTTATTGTTGCAAAATAAAATGTTGAAGAATTATACAAGCAAAACATTGAATAATGCAGAAATCATCAAAAGATGATGGAAGGAATACACAGTAATTGTATCAAAATGAAACTGCCTATGTGCAACCATTTCAAGAAGCAGTTTAAAATCAAGAACTGATGGTACTGAAGGAAGAAGTTCAAGCAGGACTTGGGTGAAAACAAAGCTACAGGAATTCACAGAATATCAATTGAAACTTTTCAACAAAATGATGCAGCATTCACTAATCTTTGTCAAGAAATTTGGAAAACAGCTTCCTGGCCAACTGATTGTAAGTGACCCATATTCATGTCCATTTAACGAGAAGTGATCCAACAGAATGTGGAAATCATCAAATAATACCATACATATCGCATACAAATAAACTTTTGCTTAAGGTCATGCAAAAATGGTTGCAACAGTACATTGATAGGGAACTGCCAGCAATTCAAGTCGGATTCAGAAGAGGATGTGGAACTAGGGATAATTTGCTAACATCAGATTGATCTTGACTGAAAGATCAGAATATCAGAATATCAGAAAGATGTTTACTTGTGTTTTCTTGACTGTGCAAAGCCTTTCAACTGTGTGGAGCATGACAAACTATGGCTAACAATGCGAAGAATTGGCATTTCAGAACAATTCATTGTGCTCATGAGAAACCTATACATAGACCAAGGGGCAGTCATTGGAATAGAATACGGGAATACTGAATGGTTTAAAATCAGGAAAAGTGTGTGCCATACTTGTATTCTTACATAATACTTACTCAAGTTGTAAATTTAGCAAATAATATGAGGAGATGGATTATATGAAGGAGAACATGGCATCAGGATTGGAGGAAGACTCATTAACAACCTGTGATATGCAGATGATACAACCTTGCTTGCTGAAAGCAAAAAGAACTTAGCATCTGCTAATGAAGATCCATGCATAGATTGCCCTTCAATACAGAGAAAACTAAGATTCTCACAACTGGACTAATAAATGTCATGATAAGTGGAGAAAAGTTGGAAGCTGTCAAAGACTTCATTTTTTTTCTCTTTTTTGAATCGACGATCAACACCATGGAAGCAACAGTCAAGAAATCAAATGATATATTGCATTAGATAAATACGCTGCAAAGGATCTCTTTAAATTATTCAAGGGCAAAGATAGTTTGAAGACTAAGGTACACCTCAGCTAAGCCATGATATTTTTAATAACCTCATGTGTATGTTAGAGTTGGATAATGAATAAGTAAGACCCTAGAAGAATTGGGACATCTGAATTATGATGTTGGCAAAAAATATTAATTGTTCCATGGGCTGCCAGAAGAACAAACAAATTTGTATTGGAAGAAGTATAGCCAATGCTCCTTCAAAGCCAGGATGTTAAGACTTCATCTCTCATACTCTGGACAAGCTATTAGGAAAGACCAGTCTCTGGAGAATGACATCATGCTTGGTAAGTGGAAGTCCCTCAGAAAAGAGGAAAAGCCCCCAAGGAGACAGATTGATACAGTGGCAGCAGCAATGGATTCTAAGGTAGCAATTGTAAGGATGACGCTGAACTGGGTAGTGTTTTGTTCTGTTACGCACAGGGTGACTATGAGTCAGAAACTACTCAATGACATCTAATAACAACAACGGAAACAGACCAAATAAAATATATCAACAGGAAATTGTATCATGAAAAGATTTTCAGCATCATTAGTTATCACAGAAATACCTAATCAATAACAAGGAGATGTTACTAGTTGATAAAGTTAAATAATCTCTTTATACAAAGTACTGGCATGAACACGAAGCAACCACAAATTTTGAACACTGTTGGTGGTATTGTAACCCCTTTGGAAACAATTTGGAAGTTTCATAAAACGTAAATAAATAAACCCCATGGTCCAGCCATTACATTTCTTGGTATATACCTAAGAGAAACAAAAAAACTCTGCCTTCATAAAGTTTTGCACTTGAATTTTTAATAGTCAAAAGCTGGAATTAATCCACATTTTCATCAGCTAGTCAAATGATTAAAAATATGGTGCATCTGTCCAATGGTATACTACACTGCCATGTAGACATATGTTGATATTGTTGTTAAATGCCATCAAGTGAGTTCTGACTCATAGCAACCCTCTACAGGGTTTCAGAGGAACAGCCGGCGGGTATGAACTGCTGACCTTGTGGTTCACAGTACAGTAATGATCCTAAAGCTACACACCAAGAGTATATGTTGTTATTGTTGTTAAGTGCTGTCAAATTGGTTCCAACCCATAGCAACCCTGTATAGGGTTTCTGAGGAGCGGCTAGTGAGCTTGAACCACCGACCTTGTCGTTTAAACCAACCCTAAAGTATAATGCATTAGCCCACAGTGCCACATCAGGACTATATATATATATAATTTGAGGAGTAGTGTGTATAACTATGACTATTATAATATGCATATGATGACTATGTTATATATAGATAGATAGATAGATAGATAGATAGATAGATAGATAGATAGATAGATAGATCATATGTATAAGTAAATATATAATATACATAATAATACATACTACTTCTCAATCTGATAGTTATCACACTTTATGAAAGAAGCCAAGTCAAGTCAAGCAAAGAAAAAAAGTACCTATTTCATGTTTCTATATTTTTATGTACATAAAATTCTAGAAAATGAAAAATAATATATCTACAATTAATAGTAATAGAAAATAGGTCACTCAGTGAATAAAGGAATGAGCTTGAGGATATTTTGGGGGTGAGGAAGTAGTCATTATCTTAATTAGTCATGAGATGGTTTCATGGTTGTATAAACACTTGTGTGTCAAAACTCATCAAATCGTACCTTCTATATATATGAAGCTCATTGTACTCATATCTTTTCAACAAATTATATTTTATAAATAACACTGATCTAATGAAGTAATTTGATGTTTTGATATGGAAAATGTTTTCATTTTAATAGATTATAAGATGTATGTATAAAATTAAAAATAATTTATCACTTTTAGTGCCAAAACTTTTTTAAAAAATATTTTCCCCAATATATAGTCTGGAGACACTATTATATAATAGAATTCTTTGGCAGTCAGCATTACATGATCATTTGAAATTCAGGATTGAACGAGTTTCCATGAGAAAAGTGGTGAATTGGAGAAAAGAATGCTATTATTTCAAGACCCACTTAAAATGAATTTCACCTACCTTTTATTTGGGCTGTTTCACATCCTGTTTCTTTGAACCAAGTGAGATTCTTTTTAACTTTCTTTGTATGAGGCATTAGCTATTGGAAGTGATCAATTGTTTGCCTCTATATTTATTGCTACTTATTATATATGCTGCTAGATTGTTGTAATGTACACAGACCTATTTGGATTTAAGTTAAGATGAAAGAATACTAAAATAAGTTAGCAGTGGTTTCAGGTTAATGGACAGATAAAATCATAAAATTTTGATTGAAGCCTACCTCAATAAGGGACCGATTAAGTAAAAGATTGGCACCATTTTGGACTTGAATCTTTCATTTCTCATCTTTATAACTAGCATAAACCTGCAATCCATTGAATTCATCATGAGAATTTAATTATTGGTGTGTTTCTGAAATAAAGACAGTACTTCATTAGTCTCTGGCCGTGATACTATTCATTGGGTATTTACTATGCAGTCAATCATTTGCTTTACTTACCTCAAAATTTTCCAATTAAAATAAGCATCATTCTGTTGAATTTGAATGATTTTGTTGACCTCTCCATAGCAAACCTGAATGTCCTAACTCCTAACCTAAGTGCTGATGTGCTATGTGAAAGGAAACTCATCTAGAAAGGCTTTTTAGAAGAGGTACTCTGGTAGCGTAGTGGTTACGAATCGGGCTGTGAACCTCAAGGTCAGCAGTTTGAAACCACCAGCTGCTCCGCGGGAGAAAGATGAGGCTTTCTGCTCCCGTAAAGATTTACAGCCTCGGAAACCCTGTTCAGGGCCCATATGGGTCGGAACCGACTCGATGGCAGTTAACAATAACATGTATATGTATGAAAGAAAAGAATGCTGCCAATGCCAATATACTTCTTCACCCATGTGAAAGAGACTAAACAAGGTAAACAAGGTTAAAGGCATGGGGCATCAAAAATTATTTTATTTAAATCAATTCAGAAATAGATGTCTATAATGCTCAAGGAAATAAAATCTTCACCTAGGTTTCTTAAGTTAGAAAATGGTGCATCTAATTGTGTTTTAGTATCACTTCATGATTCTCACCCTTTTTTTCATTCAAACCAACATTTCAGAAATTGAAAAAGTTGTCTATAGATGTAAACAGATTAGCACTCCATGCTATTACCTGAAAATTGACCTGTTTATCCTACCTTCCAAAGGAGCTCTTGTTGCGCGGTGGTGGTCGTTAGCAGCCCAATTTGCTCTGGTAGCGTAGTGATTACAATCAGGCTGTGAACTGCAAGGTGAGCAGTTTGAAATTACCTGCTGTTCCGTGGGAGAAAGATGAGGCTTTCTGCTCCCATAAAGATTTACAGCCTTGGAAACCCAGTGCAGGGTTTGGAACTGACCATGAGTTGGAACTGACTCCATGGCACACCACCATCTTACCTTTCTAATACAATTCCACTCTTTTTGTCATTGTTGTTAAGTGCTGTTAGTTGATTCCCACTCTAGTGACCCTGTATAGGATTTCTGAGGAGTGAACAATGAGTCTGAACCTTGCAGTGCAAACCACCTGGTGGGTCAGTACTTATCCTACAGAGCCACAACAGGACTCGTTCATTTGGATTCAAAGGTGTCTAACTAAGTGACAAAGGTGCAAGATGGTTTCAGAAGATAACATGGAATCAGGGATATTATTTCTGACATCAGATGGATCTTGGCTGAAAGCAGAAAATACCAGAAAGATGTTTACTTGTGCGTTATTGACTACACAAAGGCTTTTGATTGTGTGAATCATCACAAACTATGGACATTTTGAGGTGTAAGTATTCCAGAACACTTAACTATATCCATGAGAAACCTGTACATAGATTAAGAGGCAGTTGTTGAACAGAACAAGGGAACATCAAATGGTTTAAAATTAGGAAAGGTGTGTGTGAGGGTTGTATTCTTTTACCATACTTGCTCAATCTGTATACTGACCAAAATAATCTGAGAAGCTGGATTATGTGGCATCAGGATTAGAGGATGGGTTATTAACAACCTGTGGTATGCAGATGATATAAGCTTGCTTGATGAAAGCCAAGAAGACTTAAAATACTAATTAATAAAGATCAAAGAC
The DNA here is from genome assembly GCF_000296735.1 of Chrysochloris asiatica. Classification (NCBI taxonomy): domain Eukaryota; kingdom Metazoa; phylum Chordata; class Mammalia; order Afrosoricida; family Chrysochloridae; genus Chrysochloris; species Chrysochloris asiatica. Next base: position 16,227,389 of record NW_006408530.1, read on the forward strand.
CACAGCCTTTGGTATGGGTTGCACCTCAATGTAAACAAAAACAAAAAGTCTCACCACTGGGCCAATAAATAACATCACTATAAATGGAAAAAAGAATGAAGTTGTCAATGACTTCATTTTGCTTGGATCAACCATCAAGACTCATGAAAGCAGCAGTAAAGAAATCAAATGACATATTGCATTGGGCACATTGCTGCACAAAACTCTTTAAAGTGTTGAAGAGCAAAGATGAGGAATAAGGTGCACCTGACACAAACCATTGAATTTTCAATAACCCTCATATGCATGTGAAAGTTGAATAGTGAATAAGGAAGACCATAGAAGACTTGATGCATTTGAGTTGTGGTGTTAGAGAAAAATATTGAAAGTACCATGGACCGCCAGAAGAACAAATAGATCTGTCTTGTAGGAAGGAGAGCCAGAGTGTTCCTTGGAGGCCAGGATGGTCAGACTTCATGATCCATACTTTGGATATGTTGTTAGAAGGAACCAGTCACTGGAGAAGGATACCATGTTTGGTAAAAGTGGAGAGTCGGAATAAAAAAGGAAGACCCCAAAGAGATGGATTGGCACAGTGACAGCAACAATGGTCTCAAGCATAGCAATGATTGTGAGGTTGGCCCAGGACTGGGCAATGTTTTGTTCTGTTGTGCATAGGGTTACTATGAGTTGGCGCTGACTCAATAGCACCTAACAACAGTGACAAAACTCATTTAACATATCTTCCCAAAACAGTGTTTAGAGACACTATTTCACTATATATATATATATATATTGTGTATGTGTATGTGAGAAATAAGGGAGGGACAAAAGTTTATGGAAATGAGGAATTATAAAGTAATGGAATTTCAATTAATATTTGAAGCCCCCTGGTGTGTATATGAGGTAATGTAGATTGCTTGGTAATTTGGACTGTATGAAGCATTTGGAATTCAAGTAGAAGGTGTCATCAGAAATTAGAGAACCATTATAGCCAAGGATGTAATCATAAGAACCATCTAAAAGGGGAGTTCTGGTATGGCACTGAAAGATAAGCACTAGACTATTACCCACACGGTCAATGGTTCAAACCCCCCAGTGCTCCTCAGAAACCCTATGAGTTGGAACCAATTCAACAATAATTAAGAGGAGCTTTGTCACTTTTTGAATCGGTAAGCTTAACATTCATTTCTCCTTTAAGCCACCTTGATCTTTCCAAGAAAGATTGAAATGGAACAAGTTAGCTAACCAATCACATTCATTATGTTAAAATTTCTACATATATACATCTCCATGTGTTTATCTTAAAGCAAAACATTGTTTCTATTGTTGTGATTACTTTTCTATTCAAAAGACTAACATCAGATAGACAAACTGCATGACATGTATACATTATATATTTATTGGTTACCAAATATGTAGCGTATATGCCTGGCATTCTACTTTCTCAGAAATCATTCTTTGAAAGCCCTATGTAGTAGAGAGTTCTACTGGTACACACATGACCAGAATTGAATTGACCTCAAATGACTTTTTTTGAGGAGTATATGCTGAATATCATATATGTGATTAAAATTTTAATAAATAATGACAGAATTTTAGTCATTTGGCTTTAAAACTATAGTGCTAGTTTTACATGATCTATTAACAGAATTTTTAGATGTGTTATTAATTCATTCAACATTATTTATGAAAAGACTTGTCATTTGCTATTGGATAAAAGTCCAATATCCTTTCTAATAACAAGAAAGAATAAATGGAGGCAACCTGTAAATATTTCTAAAGAATAATTTGCTTGTACAAAATTAACTTATTTTCAATCTTTGGCTTATACAAAGGAACTTTTATAACATTAAGGGCTGCAATTAATTCATTAAGGTAACCTGTCAACTGAAGCAGAACAAATATATTCAAACTAAATGTTACTGCTATGTTCTTATCCGTTCAGTGTGGCTTGCACCAGAACCATTTGGTTCCTGTAAAATAACAGTATAGCAAGTGTCTTGCACTAAGATACAATGGGCATGTGCTCTTTGTTGTTGTATTGTTACATGCTATTGAGTTGTAAGGAGCTATGGTAGCATAATGGTTACGAATCGGGCTGCGAACCTTAAGGTCAGCAGTTCGAAACTACCAGCCGCTCCACTGGAGAAAGATGAGGCTTTCCAATCCCATAAAGATTTACACCCTCAGAAATCCTGTACAGGGTTGCTATGGGTTAGAACCGACTCAATGGCACTTAACAACAACATTGAGTTGTTCTGACTCATAATGACGTTATGCACAACAAAACAAATCATTGCCTGGTCTTGCACCATCCTCACAATCATTGTTACCCTGAGCCCACTGTTGCTGTTACTGTGCCAATCAATCTCATTGAGAGTCTTCCAATTTTTTGCTGACCCTCAAAATTACCAAGTATGATATTCTTCTCCAGGGACTGGTCCCTTCTGATAATATGCCTGAAGTATAAGAGATGAAGTCTCACAAGTCTGACTCCTAAGGAACAGTCTCTCTGTACTTCTTCCAACACAGAGTTATTTATTCTTCTGGCATTTGTTGTTGTTATTAAGTGTCGTTGAGACAGTTCCAACTCATAACTACCTTGTATTTAGGGTTCCCAAGAAACAGCTGGTAATTTTGAACTTCCAACCTCGTGGTTCAAACCGACCTTGTGGTCTAGTGCTTATCCTACAGCACCACACCAGGACTTGGCATTTTCAATAATCTCCTTCAATACTGTAACTCGAATGTATCAGTTCTACTCTCTTCCTATTCATTGTTCAACTTATTCATTCTCTTTACAATACATCAATGCATAGTAGTCTCCCTGATGAATGCACTGCCTACAACACCTATGGCAATGGAAGATCAGGCAGAAGGCAGGAGGAGAGCCACTGCTGACACCGAGAGCCTGACAACTGACATTTCCAACAGTGTTAGTGATTCACAGTTGTCAGACCTACCCACCATGAGAACCTCCAGTGATGCTCCCACCTACATGATTCATATGCTGTCTTCCCTAGCACTAGATGGAAAGACAGTTTTTAATATTGCTGGAGATTTTAGAGCCAATTTAATTCTGCCAATTTCTTGTGACTGGCAATTGTTGATGAGAACTTGAGAATGGATAACTCATCTGCATTTCTTTTCACTTTGTGTCTTAAATTAGAGTGCAATGGAAGGCAATAGAGTACAGAAAGAAACAGAAATCAATACAATCAATTCTGTGAGTCTGAACTTTCAATAAAATATATATGTTGTTGTATAGTTCAGTGTTTATCCTACACCAGGATGCCATGTATATCTCTATATATGTATATATATAGATAGATAGATATAGATAGATAGATAGATAGATAGATAGATAGATAGATAGATAGATAGATATAGATATAGATATATCTATCTATCTATCTATCTATCTATATATATATACACACACATACACACACACACACACACACGGCATCCTGAAGTATGTATATATATAGTTGCTGTTTAGTGCCATCGAGTTGGTTCCAACTCATAGCGAACCTGTATAGGGTTTCCAAGGAGCATCCGGTGAGCTTGAACTGCCAACCTTGTGATTCAAATCAAGGTTGAAGTCCAGTACATTAACCCACAGCACCATACCAGGATTCCATATTAGGTAAAGTCCTCTGATATATTTACCTGCAGGATGTCCTCAAGCTGCTGCTGCCTCTTCTATTCATGGAGATGAGTCAGTGAGAGGATACTATTTTTTCTTATCAACATTAAACTAACCTTCCTCTTTTCAGCCCCTCTTTTTACTTCTGTTCTTTGTCATATCTACAAATTATGCACCTGAAGCCTTCTGGGGTTCTGCCAGAAATATAAACTTCTCATCGTATTTTCTGGGTTGTGGCTTTCTCTGGTCTACCTACTTAATCTTTTCTAAGAATAAATTGACAATTCTCATCTCCTTATGAACAACTCTTGCTCATGGACTTTACTATTATGGAGTTATTCTGTTTTTGCGCTTCAGTATTTTAATTTCATTAGGGTAAGGGATGGAAATGAAGCACATGTGTTTAGTCATCTTGAACTGGATAGTGTTGTTTTATTGAGACAAACAATAGATGCACTATAAGCATGCTATCTCCTGTCAAAAATTCTCATAGGACAAAATTCTTGTTGGACACTCCTTGCTGCCCTTGGAAACATCATCTTAATGGGGGTGGGAGGATGCCCCAACACAATTTTCCCAGACTTTTTCTTACTAATGCCATTTCAATGATCTTAAAGCACTTTCACAATAATCTCATGATCACCCTGTGTCCTTCAAGAAAATCTGTACACATTGTTGGGTTCCATCTAGTCCATTCTGACTCACAGAGACCCAGTATAGGATTTCCAAGAGTGGCTGGTTCGTTTGAATTGCCAACCTTATGGTTAACATTTCAGTACTTACCCTACAGTGCTGCTACAGGACTCACCTCTTTGGAATCTCCAAACATAGTCACTTTCTGCTCTGATCTCTCTGCCTTTAATTCAACTCACCCAGCACATTCTCTTGGAAGCCACTGTTTTGATTAATTTTTTTTTTTTAATTGAAGACACTCTAGTGAGACTCAGAAAGTGTGTTACCGAGAGAACTTACCTGCTCTTATACACTGATCACAGAGACATGTTTAAACAGGCTTTGTTTGGAATAAACCCGTCCATGTATGAACTGGAATCCTAGTAGAAATATTTTTGGACTTACCCTCATATAAACTAAGAAATTAGCACCCCCCTCCTTTCTTTCAGTTCTTTTTCTCCCTCTTTTATCTCAACTCAAAGTTGCCCAATAAAATTTATATCACAAAATTGATAACACATAGTTAGCAAGATAATTAAATATTTTCTGTTTGGTCTTATATGTCCATTCTGAAAAGTAAACACAAGAGAACATTGTTTATAAATTGTATAATGCTGAATTTGGTATTTGGGGGAGGGGAGGGTTGAAGAATAAAACCAAAGGCTTTAACTTAAAATTTGATAATGAGATGATCAATCATTTCTTATTTTTTTTCAAATGGTTATTATTATAGTAATAACAATAAAAGTTTGGTCTTATGGTGTTTTTATGTACTGTTGAGTCAATTCCAACTTATACTGAGCCTATGGAGTAGAGAAATGTTGTAATCTTTACCAAGAGTACTCATGTGGCACCATACGGAAAGCAGTAGAGAGCTAACCATAAGGTTAGCAGTTCAAATCCTTGAGCTTCTCTTCAGAAACCCTACACAGGGTTACTATTAATCAGAGCTAACTCCAAGGCACTTAGCAATAACAAAAACAATCTTTACCCGGGGAGTGCTGTAGCTTCACAAGATAAGCACAGGAATATAAACAACACGATTCAAGCCCACCAGCTGCTCCAAGGGAGAAAGATGAGGCTTTCCTCTCCCACAAAGATTTGAAAAGCCTTAGAAACCTTATAGAGGGTCACTATGAGTCAGAACCCATGCCAGGGCACTTTGCCACAACAACAACAATCTTTACCAGAGCAGATTGTCAAGTCTTTTTGCCCACAGAGTAACTGGTTTATTCAAGCCACAAGCTTTTAGTGTTACATGAGAAAGTTGTTGTTATATGCTGTTAAGTCAGTTCTGACTCATAGCGACCCTCTATAGGATTTCCTAAGAGTGGCTGGTGCGTTTGAACCACCAACCTTGCAGCTGACAGCTCAACCCTCCCCCCCCACACACAAATATATTTTGCATTGTTATTCATCAAGTAATATTACCAATATCCCAAGGATGTATTTTCTGATGCTTTCCTACTCAAACATCCTGAGATATATTCTTTCTACGTCATTGCTTATTTCTAAATCATCCTTCTTATTGTTATTTCTAATGGCTGTCAACCTTAATATTCTTCTTTCACTCACACTTAGAAATATTAATGACTCAAGCTCTGTACTGAGGAGTTTGACCCTTCATCACCTGTATTTGGCATCTAACAGGAAAAACTACATTTTAAAGTTGAAGGCTTTCTTCCCTTGAGGTTTTGATTCTTATTTCCCAGTGCCTGTCAACATTTTCACAAGCTATACCATAGACACTAAGATAGATTTAATTGTCACTTCTTTTCCCATATCCATACTGACAATGCTTCTCCCTTGGGTCTTCCCTATTCCACTTATTACATCACATTTGCTAAGTGTTCCATCCTAGAACAGATTTCTCCTACTTACCTCCCATTAGAGTTGTGTAGTTTGACATGTTTCTTTAATCTATTGAACCCTCTCCAATTCTTTTACTGATGTCTAAATTCAGCCAGGAGTCCTGGTGTGTAGCCTTAGGATAAGCACTCCACTCAAGGTGGGTTTGAACTGCAAGGTCGGTGGTTCAAACTCATCAGTTGTTCCTTGGAAACCCTATAGAGGGTCTCAATGAGTCGGCACACAACAACAATAACAACAAATTCAGCCCACATCATCATTTGTGTGCCTTACTGTAATAATCAATAAGCTGGCTTTCTTAACTCTGTCACTCTCTCCCAATGTATTCTTGACATACATTATCTTTGTAATGCAGATCATATTACTCTTTGCTTTTAAATATTTAAGTGGTCCCAATACCTTCAGGAGTACTGGTGTTGTACTGTGGGCTAATGCACTGGATTGCAAATTCGTTTGAACCACAAGGTTGGTGGCTCAAGTTCACCAGCCTCCCCTTGAAAACCCTGTGCATGGTAGCTATGGGTCAGAACTGACTCGACGGCACTTAACAACAACAGCAATATCTTCAGGATAAAGTATTATATCCTTAGGTTGTCCATGGAATAAAAACATGCCCTTACTTGTTTCATGGATCCTGGTGTTGCAGGACAATGCTCTGGACCGCAAGGCCGATTTGAACCTCAGTGTGGCAGTTCCAACCCACCAGCAGCTCCATGGAAACCCTACACAGGGTCATTGTAGGTCGGAGCTAACTTGACAGCACTTAACAACATCTGTATCATGGGGAGTCCTGGTGTGGCGCTGTGGGTTAATACGCTGGACTGCAAAGTCAATTTGATCTGCGTTTCAAACTCACCAAGGTCGGCGTTTCAAACTCACCAAACGCTCCTCGGAAACCCTATACAGGGCCATTATGGGTCAGAACCAACTCAACAGCACTTAACAACAATAAAACCTGTATCATATTTACTTCCTCATACATTCAGTTCTCTAGTCATGTGATTTTATGTTTGCAGGAACTTCCCTCACCCCAACCGCCTGTCAAATATCCGATCTATCCTGCAAGGTCCAGCTGATATTCCCCTTATGTCACAAAGCTTTTCTTGATGTCAGGGCAAGCCAGGTATTCACAATTTAGGCATTAGTGATTAAAGTTTTATGCTTGTTATCATTCTAACAAGGCATGGCTTACTTCAGTTTTTCAAAAGTGTAGTCCATGGAAACTTAATTCTTGTCACCAAATTTGTCTTATGAATATTATAGGCCAACTGAGAGTAGTTCAGATAAAAGTGGGAGGAAACTGTTGGAAGAATCCAGGGGCATGCTAATTTCTTAGCTGCATCAGAAGATATTCACATTTCTCAAATTTAAAACTACAGATTTCAGTGCTAGAAATCAGTATTCTTAATGATCTCATTCCACTATGCCTCTGTCAGATTGTTGTACTGTGGTGGCTTATGTGTTGCTGTGATGTTGGAAACTATGCAACCTATATTGGAAAGGTTGCAGCAGAGTTTTTAGACTAACACAGACTAGGAAGAAAGAGAGGTTGGCCATTTCTGAATGGATAGTCACTGAAAACCATATGAATAGCCCAAGAATATTGTCTAATATAGTGGCAGAAGATTAGCCCCTTATATTGGAAAACACTCAAAATATGACTAGGGAAGTGCTGCCACTTCAAAGTAGAGTTGACCTTAACAATGTGGATAGAGCAAAGCTTCTGAGACCTTCATTTGCTTAAACTCAAAGTGAGAAGAAAGAGTCACCTCTATCCATTGATAATCCTGATGTAGAATGTATAAGGTATGAAGCTAGGAAAATTGGAAGTTATCAAACATGCAATGGGATGCATAAAGATCAATATCCTAGGCACTAGTAAGTTGAAATAAACTGGTATTAGGCATTTTATATAAGACAGTTTACTATGTTAGGAATGACAAACTAAAGAGGAATTATGGCATACAGATTGTCAAAAAGAACATTTCAAGTTCTTTCTTAAAGTACCATGCTGTCTGTGATAAGAGAATACCCACATACCTACAGGGTGGTAGTGGTGGTGGTGTGGCATGGAGTTGGTTCTGACTCACAGCGACCCTGCAGAGGGTTTTGGAGGCTGTAAATCTTTACGGGAGCAGAAACTCTCATCTTTCTCCCATGGAACATCTGGTAGTTTCAAACTGCTAACCTTGAGATTAGCAGGCTAACTTGTAACCACTATACTACCAGGAGACCAGTTAATATCAATATTATTCAAATGTATGCCCCAAGCTCTAAAGCTAATGATGATAAAACTAAATAATTCTACCAACTTGTGCAGTCTTAAATTGATCAAACATGCAATCCAGATGCATTGATAATTACTGGTGAATGGAATGTTAAAACCTAAGGAAAAGAAAGATCAATAGTTGGAAAATACATCCTTGGTGATAAAAATGATGCTGGAGATCACATGACAGAATTTTGTAAGACTCATGACTTATTCATTGCAAACACCTTTTTCAAAAACATAAAAGTTGAGATTGTACACATGGGCCTCACCAGATGGAATACACAGGAATCAAATCGACTACATCTGGGAATATGTGGGAAGATATAATATAGAAGCTCAATAACAATAGGACAACAAGACCAGGGACCAACTGTGAGGCAGACCATCAACTGCTCATATGCAAGTTCAGGATGAAGCTGAAGAAAATTTAACCAAGCCCATGAGACCTAAAATACAAGCTTGAGCATATCCCACTTAAAATTAGAGCCCATCTCATGAACAGATTTGGAGGGTTAAATACTAATAACTGAAGAACAATGGTGTTATGAGATGACAGCAAGAACATCATACATGAAAAAAACAAAAGATCCGAGAGAAGAGAAAGAAAAGACAGAAATGGATGTCAGAAGACATCCAAAACTTGCTCTTCAATATAAAGAAGATAAAGTGACTGATAGAAACGATGAAGTAAAAGAGCTGAACAGAACATTTCAAAGTGAAACTTCAGAAGACAAAGCCAAGCACTATAATGAATGTGCAAAGATCTGAACTTAGAAAACAAAAAGAGAAGATCATGTTCAGTAATTCTCAAGCGGGAAGAAATGAAGAAAAAATTCAAGCCTTAGGTTGTAATATTGTAGGAATCTGTGGGTAAAAGATTGAAGTTGTCAAAAATCTCATTTTGTTTGAATCCTCACTCAAAACTCATGGAAGCAGTAGTCAAGGAAGCCAACAACGTATTTCGTTAGGCAAATCTGCTTCACAAGACCTCTTTAAAATTTTAAAGAGCAAAGATATCAGTGTGAGGACTAAGATCACCTGACCCAGGCAATGGTGTTTTCAATCACTTCAAATGTGATAGTTGCACAGTGAATTAGTAATACCATAAAATAATTGATTCATGTGAATTATGGTACTGGAAGAGAATATTAAAAGTATCATGGACTGCCAGAAGAACAAACAAATCTATGTGAAAGAAGTACAGCTAGAATGTTGCATAGAAGTCAGGATGGTGAGACTTCATCTCTCATACATCAGATGCTATCAGGAGGGACCAGTAATTGGAGAAGGACATCATGCTTGTAAAGTGGAAAGTCAGCAAAAAAAATGAAGACCCTCAGCAAGATGGATTGACACAGTGACAGCTACAATGGCCTTAAATAAAACGACAATTAAGAGGATGCTGCAGGACTGGGCAGTGTTTCATTCAGTTCTTTATAGAAGTGAATAGACAGCGCCTAATAAGAACAACAGAGTCCTGGTGTAGCACTGTAGGTTAATGCCCCAGACTGCAAAGTCATTTGAACTGCTAGGTAGGCAGTTCAACTCACCAGTTGCTACTCAGAAACCCTATAATGGTCACTGTGGGTTGGAATTGACTCGACAGCACTTAATAACAACAAATAAGAACAACAATGGAAAAATGTGTAAATCATAAAACAATACCATTAATATCACATGAAAGTAAAATTTTGCTGAAGATGATTTAAAAATGGGTGTGGCAGTACATTGACAAGGAGCTGCCAGAAATTCAAGTCAGATTTAGAAGATGACATGGAATTATGGATATCATTGCTGGCATCAGATGAATCTTGGCTAAAAACAGAGAGTACCAGAAAGATGTTTACTTGCACTTTATTGACTAAACAAATGCATTTAACTGTGTACATCATAGCAAACTATGGACAGTATTGTGAACAATGGGAAATGCAGAACATTTCATTGTGTTTTGTTGTATGGCTTTTTATATAAACCAAGAGGAAGTCATTGGAAAAGAACAAAATAATACTGAATAATTTAACATTAAGAAAGATGTATGCCTGGATTACATCCTTACACCATACGTATTTAATCTGTATGATGAGCAAATAATCTACGAAGCTGTATTATAGGAAGAAGGATGTGGCATCAGGATTGAAGAAAGGTTCATTAACAAACCACAATATGCAGATGACATACCCCTCCTTTCTGTAAGTGAAGTGAACTTGAAATACAGTCTAGATATCACCTAAATGTAAACAAAATAAAAATCTACACAACTGGACCAATAAATAACATCTTGATAAATGGAGAAAAGATTGAAGTTGTCAAAGACTTCATTTTGTTTGGATCCACAATCAATGCTCATTGAATCAGTAGTCAAGAAACCCAATAATGCTAATGACACCTTTGAAGTGTTAAAGAGCAAAGATGTCAGTTTGAGGACAAAGGTGCACCTGACCCATGTCATAGTATTTTCTATCACCTTATATGCATGTGGAGCTAGGATAGTGAATAAAGAAGACCACAGAAGAATCGATGCATTTGAATTATGATCTTGGCAAAGAATAATGAAATAAATACCACTGACTGCCAGAAGTACCAGTCAATCTGCATTGGAAGCTGTACATCCAGAATGCTCCACAGAAGTGAGCATGGCAGTGCTTTATCTTTTATACTTTGGACATGTTGTCAGGACGGACAAGTCCCTAGAGGAGGACATCATGCTTGAAAATGTGTAGAGTCATCAAAAAAGAAGACTTCCGTATAAATGGATTGACACACTGGTAGCAACGATGAGCTGAAACATGAAAATAGTTGTGAGGATGACTCAGGATCAGGTAATATTTCATTCTATTATGTATATCTCAGTCAGTAGGAATCAACTCTATGGCACCTAACAGTAACAACAACTTTAGCAAAATATTGAATGACACAGAATCCATCAAAAGAAAAGATGGAAAGAATACAAAGAGTCACTGTACCAAAAGGAATTGGTCATTGTTCAATCATTTCAAGAGGTATCATATGATCAAAAACCAATGGTAATAAAGGATTAACTTCAAGCTGCACTGAAGGCATTGGTGAAAATCAAGGCTCCAGGAATTGATGATATATGAATTGAAATCTTTCAAAAACTGCTACAGCACTGGAGGCATTCAGTCATCTATATCTAGAAATTTGAAAGAAAGAGATCCGTATTATTGCCCATACCAGAGAAAGGTGACCTAACAGGATCTCAAAATCATAAAATAGTGTCATAAGTATCACATGCAAGTAAAGTTTTTCTATACATCAACAATAAATCAGCAGGAAGTTGCCAGAAATTCACCCTGGATTCAGATGGATAAGAATGATATTGGCTGAAAGCAGAGAGTACCAGAAAGAAGTTTACTTGTGCTTTATAGACTATATAAAGGCTTTAATAACATGGATCAAAACAAACTATGGATAATGTTGTCAAGAATGGAAATTCCAGAACACTTAATTGTGCTCATGAGGAGCCTGTTCCTAGAACAAGAAGCAGTCATTAGAATACAACAAGAGGTACTGAATATTTTAAAATCAGGAAAGGTGTGCACCAGGGTTGTATACTTTCACCATATTTATTTAATCTATATGCTAAACAGTTAACCTTAGAAACTAGATTTTATGAAGAAGAACATAGCATCAGGATAGGTGGAAAACTAACAACCTGTAACATGCAGATGACACAACCTTGTTTCTGGATGTGAAGTGGACTTGAAATACTTACTGATAAATATCACAGACTACAGCCTTCAGTATGGATTGCACCTCAGTGTAAATAAAACAACAACAACAAAATCCCTTACAACTGAACCAATAAATAATATTATGATTAATGAAGAAATGATTGAAGTCATCAAAAACTTCTTTTTGCTTGGATTCATAATCAACATTCATGGAAACAGCAGTCAAGAAATCAAACAGCCTAGACCTATTGCATTAGGCAAATATGGTGGATATGACATTGTTAAAGTGAAGTGTTATGGGGCATTGGGGTCACTTTGTGAACTAAGGTTTGCCTGACTCAAGCCATAGTATATTCAACTGTCTCATATGCATATGAAAAGTGGACAATGAAGGAAATAGGACCGGCACCTCCTGGACCAGGCAGCTCAGGTAGGGCTCCAGGGAAAAGGGGCGGAATCACACATAGGAAGCTTCTGTCTAGCAGAAAGACAGCCTTTGAACAAACATAAGATCTTATATTTCAACATTCTGAACACGTTTCTTTAAAAGATCAAATTGCTGAGGAATTACAGGCATTTTTGAGCTTTTGCCTGCCTGCACACAGCTCCCGCTTCTGCGCCCACGTCAGCGAGTGCCTCTGCCCCCTGCAGATCTTGGAATGCAGGGCTAGAGCAACCCCACTTAGAAGGCTGCATTTCGAGAGAAAAGGAAGCATAAACTAACAATGCCGAACAAATAGAAAGAGATATTGGTGCAGATATCAGGAAATTCAGGGTACCCACGGTACAGAGAGACTGAGAGAGGCATCTTTTACATCATCAAATACAGACACTACCTCCTCACAGCCATGACCCCCAGCCCTCTACTGCCCCGGCCTAGACCAGCCCTCTGCCAAGCTGCCGAGGCTCAGGAACGCCCAAGGCACAGGCCCGCCCACTGAGGACAAGGCCCTCCCAAGACCAAGACACTCTCACTGAGGCCAAGGCCTGCCCTGAGGTCCAACCCACCCAAAGACTGGTCACAAAGGCAAAGGCCCAACCAAGACCAGGTCGCCACTGAGGTCCAGGACATTATCTCATGATTAAAGGGACAATTGAACAAAATGAAATAACCATATTAAATATCTATGCTCCCAATGAAAGAGTGCCAAAATATCTAAAACAAACTCTAATAGATTTGAAGAAAGAAATAGATGA
>NW_006408530.1:16244151-16245139 GCF_000296735.1 Chrysochloris asiatica
TGAAGAATAACAAGGAAGTGGTAAGCCACCGCATAACATGGATGAACCTTGAGGACATTATGCTGAGTAAAATTAGTCAGTCACAAAAAGAGAAATACTGCATAGGACCACTACTGTAAAAGACTAAGAAAAATAAATTATAAAAAGGGGGTAGGGGGAAGTCTTTGTTGGTTGTTGGGAAGTTGGTGATGGGTGGGGGGAGAGGGAAGGGCCGAGAGCAGGGTGGGGATTGGACACAGGAGAGCTTGGGTGCTAGGGAGTGGGGCAATATACAGGGAGGGAGAGGGAAGTGGAGAAACAGGGCAGATGGGAGAAAAATTGGGCATGTTCGAAAGGGCTAAACGGGACAGAGATAAAGGACAATATATGCACAGCCTTGGAATGGCAGAGCTCTGAGATACAGGGATTGAGTCATGGTTGGAATTGGGGGCGGGGTGGGATCATGTTAAGATTCTTGACTGTTTTTTTGGTTGTTGTTTGTTTGTTTTAATCTTGGTTTCCTACGCATTATAATATAGAGTAGACACTGGAGAGGGAGAGGAAGGAATAGTCAGAAACACCACACTAGAAGGCTTGTAAGTCCGTCTTCTGCCTATGACTGATTGGAATACCTAAAATGTGGCTACAGTGTACCCAGTGAACGAGGCTTCTTGCGGAGCCTTTGCAATACATAAAACTATAGGTAGAAACCGGAACCACATCTAGATCTCCAGAGATGAGAAATCTCTACTTGAAAGGATGAGCAGACCATCCTGGAGTGGCTAGAAGAATAATAGATACCTCTTGAAAGAAAGACCTGCAGGTAAAATGGAGGCAGATGGACTGTTACTACAAGAACAAACAAATTACTTCCCTAGAAAACATCAAGGCAAGTGGCCAGGTTCTCTCAACGCAAACCCCCTTCCAAGACTAAGACTCAACGGAAATGCACGCTCTGATTGGTGACCATACACATCACTGATGGGGGGAGTGGGGTAAAAGTAGCAAT
>NW_006408530.1:16246350-16251465 GCF_000296735.1 Chrysochloris asiatica
AAAAAAAAAAAAAAAGTCGACAATGAACTAGGAAAACCATAGAAGAATTAAACTTTTTTTTTTTAAATGGTAGTGGATTGACACAGTGGCAGCAGCAATGGGCTCAAACATAACAATTGTGAGGATGGCACAGGACCTGTAAGCAGGGCAGCTATGAGTAGGCGCTGACTTGATGATGCATAACAACAACAAATATAATCTCCTTAGTTGGTTCGTTATGTACCAGGCTTTGGCTTCAACTCATATGACTCTGTATGGGGTTTCCAAGGCTGTAAATCTCTACAGGAGCAGAAAACCTTAACTTTCTACCACAGAATGACTGGTAGCTTTAAACTGCTGACCTTGAGGTTAAGAGCCCAATTTGTAACCACTATGCTACCAATCTCCCTGGGTGGTTCATATGTTTGAGAACCACTGGCATTATTGCATTTCCATTTGACATAAAGCAAAACTCTTCCATTTTCATAAAAATGTCAATAGTTATAACTAAGAGTGAAAAATTCTTGTATGTCAAGTATTGCATTGTATATATTATGTGTGATATAATTCCATACTCACAACCCAGTTATGAAGTAGATTCAATTATTCTACCTATTTACAGCAACCCAAGTATATAATTTACCTAATGTCACATATGGTGTAAACCCTAAATCTTGTTTCTAAACTCATGTTCTTAAACACAATGTGTTTCTGCTTCAGATCCTTTAGAGTATCACTTTTTTTTTCTTAGCTGATCTTGAAGTGTTCTCAAGTCTGGGATTTCCATTTAGCTTCAAATAGTTCAAATGTATTTAGATTGGCTTCATTATTTGTGAATCAAAAGATTAGTGAATTTTCCAAAAGATATATTCCATCTAGAGGGCTGGGTTAAGCTCTTATATTTCAATATTCTTAATTGATGAAGATTTTCAAAGTGTATATTCCCTTCAACACATGATGGAATCATTAGTAAATATAGATTTAAGACTGCTGTGAAAAGTTAGCCTAAATTGCCTATCACAGTTTAGCAGTTTGAAGAAAACCTTAAAAATGAAAGCTTTTAAACTAGACTACTGGGGTGACATGAGCTGGCAAGGCTGTTACCACCTGATAATGCATTTCTAGGTGAGCTAAGTTGTCCAAAGGCCATTGTTTCCTGTGGTGATGATGGCTTGTAGTTGCACAGTTCACTGGGCAGCCTTGAGAGAAATGTCCTAGGTCATATATAGAGTAACACTCTTCCTGAGGAAGACAGAGGAAATACAATTTTTTATGAACTCAATTAAGGCATATTTTGTGCCTTGTCAAAATATCTCCCCAAAAGCTTCTTTCACTTCTCACAAATTTCAAGCCGTGTGATAAACCATGAGACTCTCTGTATAGGCGAGAGATAAGAGCACACACACATGAGGTCACTTTCTATTCCCACCACTGTTTATTGACTTGGAAACACAAGTTTGTTTGTCTTTAGTGCTGCCCAAACTGTTCTTTATTTAGTATTTTTCTTGGCTGCCTCAATCTACTATCTCCTTGCTGTGTAGTGTGTGGTTGTAACTGGAATTCCGATGGCTCTCGTTTTACGTCCAAACAGTTTTAGTTTCCCCTTACCATATGGTCATCCTGATGTTACCATGCCTCAATCATCCTTTTTGTAGCCACTTGAACATCTTAACTGATCTCGTGAGCTATGTTAGGAATTTATAACAGACATCAGTGTAATTCATCTCACACACACATGGACTAGGTGTATTTCCTGAATGGATGTGTTATAGGTACATAGATATTTACACTTCTCTAATGCTGAGATGTTACCTTAGTGATAGCATAAATAAATTTTCAAGTGCTACAGCTCACTGGAAGAAACAGTTACCTGTGTTCACTTGTCTGATAAGCTACTTCTCACTTCTCTGAAGTATTTGGCATACTACAGAATACACAGTCTTTTCCTCTTGTTTAAATAAAGTGACAATTATACTCAGTTTTAACATGTTCTGGAAAATAAATGTGAATTCTTTAGTTTAGTAGTCACCTGAATTATTTTCTTACTTTTTTCATGCAAACATTTTTACTCTTAGTAAGACATTGAAAATTACATTGTATGTATTACTAATTACAATTTAACCTCAGGATACAAAAATTTGTATTGAGCCTTTCCACATTTATCAATATTTTCACATTGTCTCTAAAACTGCCCATCCTTAAATCACTCCTAGATCATCAAAGTAAATTATCAAGAGCAGACACCTATAGCTCTAGTGAGCAATGTTTAAGCACTCTGTGATTAACTGAATCCAACCCACCAGTGACTCCCAGTAGAGAAGATTTTCCCTAAGTCAATTTGAACTCATAAAGACCCTTTAAAATGGGATTGAACAGTGACATATGGTTTCCAAGGATGTAAGTCTTTATGAAGAGGACTGCCAAATCTGTTTCCATGGGAGTATCTGGTGGATTCTAACCACTGACTTCTTGGTTAACAGTAGAGGGTTTAACCACTATGCAACCAGAACTCCTGTCCCCTAAAAGATTAAAAACCCACAGTCACCAAGTTGATTCCAACTAACTAGTGACCCTATAGGGCACAGGACACCTGTCCCCTAGTGTTGAACTGTTTCATATGGTGTCCAAGGCTGTAAAACACTATGGAGCAGACTGTGTCATCTGTTTCCATGGAACAACTGGTGGGTTATGACTGCCAGCATTTCAATTACCACTGCATAATCAGGGTTCCCTTTAAATATTATTGCCGAGGAAACACTACATGGACAGTTTTACTGTGTCCTATAGGATTCTGGTGTAGAACTGTAGGATAAACACTAGACTGCTAACTGCAAGGTCAGCAGTTCAAACCCATAAGTTGCTTCCTAGAAAACCTAAACAAGGTCACTCTGAGTCAAAACCAACTCAACAGCACTTAACAATAAGAAGATAGGGTTCTTGTGTAGTGCTGTACAATAAGCACTAGACTGCTAACAGCAAGGTCAGCAGTTCAAACCCACCATCTGCTATCTGGAAACTGGAACCTACTAACAGGGTCCCTATGAACTGGAACCTACTCAACAGCTCTTACCAACAACAAATAGGGTCCTGGGGTGGTGCTGTAGGATAAGCACTGGACTGCTAACCCTTAGGTTGGCATTTCAAACCCATCAGCCACTTTTAGGAATCTCCATATAGGAATGCTATGAGTCAGAACTGACTTGATGTCACTAAACAACTACAACAATAACATAAACAGAGACAACTAGAAGGAACACAACAGTACTACATAAACTAATTCCCTCCTCTTTAGTACACTGCCCTAATTCATGGAAACTTATTGACTGACTTCATCATCTTTAGTATCTGAAAATCAGCAATTTTAAGAGAAACTATCAAGTGAATACATTTATATTTGTTACCTTTTGTCCATCTATATCTGCTAATTGTTTTTAAAACAAGAATGTCCCTATGCATTTTCAATCTTCTCCAGTGATATGCCAAGAATCAATCTAGATCTTGTATTTCACCAGGTGGGTTTCCCTTTTTTTGTGAAACCAAAGGTTTATTCTTGGGCTGAATTTTGAAGTGTTATGGTGATTTGTTTTTTGTGGGCCCGCTGACTAATGAATGCCCTAGCCCCTTAAATTTGTATTCCTGAAGTTATGTCTCTTGTGTATTGTGCTTTAGAATATCAGACTGATTTCTGCCTAAGGGAGGCCTACTAGGTCTTTTAAAATCTGAAGCCAGATCTCTCCAAGGAGAACAGAGAACATTGAATGTCCTAGATAAATAATATCAAAATGAATATGAGTCAGTGTGAAGCCCAGAATTTTTGCTCACATCATGTTGGTTCATTGGGGAATTTCAGTGAATAAATCATTTTCAATAGGCAACAGACCATAGAAGTCTGTTTAGTATACCTATGAGATTTTACTCAGAATGTTCACAGAACAAAAAATGACTCCATTTGTGTGGAGTTATTTTAAAACTTATTTATGTGAATTAAGATACTTTATCTTAAATATTTTAACTTAAGTGAGCACAAGAACACACTAGAGCACATGCACTTGATGGCATGACTTTGTGAGGTTACATAACCAGTTTATGCCTTATTCCTAATTTGTATGAGAGAACTATTTCATATAGATGGAAGGCAATCATTACAACAAAACTTACCTCAGATCTTTATTTTTTCTAGAAGGTACCATATCAATCATTTTGTCTTTGAAAGACAGAATTATTAGCGTAAGGGGCTCTGGTAGCGTAGTGGTTATGAATTGGGCTGCTAACCTCAAGGTCAGCAGTTTGAAACTACCAGCTGTTATGTGGGAGAAAGATAAGGCTTTCTGCTCCCATAAAGATTTGCAGTCTCGGAAACCCTGTGCAGGGACACATGAGTCAGAAATGACTCCACAGTACTTAACAACAACAACAACAATGGACGCTAGTGGCACCATAGGATAAGCACTGGACTACTAACAGTAAAGTTGGAAATTCAAATCCATCTTCATGGGAAAAAAGATGAGCTTTCTGCTCCTGTAAAGATTTACAGTCTCAGAAATTTTATATGGTGTCTCTATGAGTCAGAATTGACTTGATAGCAGTGAATTTGTTGTTGGTGGTGGTTTTTAATGGGCCAAATTGCCTAAATAATTTAGGCAATATGGAACAAATTCTGTACTTTTTTGTCAGTTTTTCATACTGTGTTTGTCTTGCATGTTGCTGTGATGCCAGAGTTATGCCAATGATATTTTCATTATCCACAGGGTCATCCATGTTGACCTGGTTGCAATAGAGCTTCTAGACTAAGGTAGATAGGAAGGAGGACCTGACAGTCCACTTTTGAAAATACTAGCCAGTAAAAACCTTATGAAAAGCAACAGAACATTATCAAAAATAGTACCAGATAAGCCTTTCAGGATCAAAGGTACTCAAAATATGACTGTGGAAGAGCTATCTTCCCAGTAAAGTTGACCTTAATGATTTAGATGGAGTAAAACTTTAAGGACCTTCATTTGCTGAAGTAACATGACACTCCTGTAAACAATGACTAAAAATCAAAACATTAAATACATGAAGCATAAATTTAAGAAAAATTGAAGTTGCAAAAGGATGAAACAAAACGCATAAAGATGATATTCTAGGTATTGTTGT
>NW_006408530.1:16253132-16273055 GCF_000296735.1 Chrysochloris asiatica
CCTGTACAGGGTCGCTATGGGTCGGAACCGACTCGACAGCACTTAACAACAACAAAAAGTCCTGGGCCAACCTCACAATTGTTGCCACACTTGTGCTAAACATTAGTGAGCTGAAATTGACAGGTATTGGCCATTTCCCAGCAGACAATCATACAGTTTCCAGTGTCAGGAATGATACTTAGAAAAGGAATGATGTCACATTCATCTCTAAGAGCAAATTCCAAGATCTAAACTGATGTACAATTCTGTCAATGCTAGGATAACATCCCTGTGTCTAACAAGGAAGACCGGAGCCCTGGTAGCATAAGAGATTACAAGCTGGGGTGCTAAACTCAAGGTCAGTAGCTTGAATATACCAGTCACTACATGGGAGAAAGATAAGGCTTTCTGTTCCTATCAAGATTTATAGCCCTGGGATCCCTGTACAAGGTCTATGTGAGTCTAAACTGACTCAATGGCACACCGCCACCACCACCACCATAAGAAAGACCAGTTAATAGACTATTATTCAGATTTATGCACCAATCACTAATGTCAACAAAGCAATGAACATACATTGATAATTTTTGGTGACAGGAAAGTGAAAGTTGGAATCAAACAAGAATCAGCAGTTAGATCTGTTGGCCTTGAAGACAGAAATTACTATGGAGATGGCATGATAGAATTTTGCAAGACCAAAAATTTATTGTGATTATTTATGTGGATCTAACCAGATAGAATACACAGGAACCTAATCCAATATGTAAGGTGTTGAAAGAGACAATTGAGAAGCTCAATACCATCAGTAGGAATAAGGCCAGAGATTGACTTTTGAATAGACCATTAATTGTTCATATACAAGTTCAAGTTGAAGCTAAAGAAAATTGAAACAAGTCCATGAAAGGCAAAACAGGTGCAGCCATCTTAAGCTTTTGTGTGTGGCTCTTAATTCAGGAGCTTGAAGGCAAAGGACAAGGTTGGAGGTTGGTGGCAAGGCAGGGTAGTTCTTCCTTGTTCTGATGCCCTCCTGGTTACCAGGGTCAAGGCTAGTCACCACCCTGGTCAACCCAGTAGACAGTGGCACCCCTGCTGAAAAGCTTCTGTTCTGCCTGAAGTCAGACATCAGGCATAGCACCCCTACTTCTGGGGGTGCTTGAATCTGCTGTGAACTGTTATAAACAAACAATGAACAATGAACAGAGAGCTGCATCCATACATTTTGTCTTTAATACATCTACCAGGAGACAGGTAGTGAATACTTGTCGCACACCAATATATAATAATCAGCTAAATATGTCATTTCCCTCCTTTTGAATACCTTAATTATTTTCTCTTTGTCTTTCATTTTCAGAATTTTAAATAAACATCTAGTTGTAGACTCATTTTGTTACTTATCCTCTATGTGTTATCTGAGTTTCTTTGATTTGGAGTTTGGTATCTGTCATTATGGTGTCATGATTTGGTACTGTGGGATAAAGTACTGGACCCCAAGGTCAGTTTGAACCAAAGGTCAGTGGTTCAAACTCGCCAGCTATTCCTAGGACACCCTATACAGGGTCTCTATGAGTTGAAACCAACTTGACAGCACTTAACAACAACAACATCTGTCATTATAGAGTCCTAGTATGATACTGAAGGATAAATACTAGACTGTTAACCACAAAGTTGGCAGTTCAAGCCCATGAGCTGCTCCTAGGAAACCCTATGTAGGGTTGCTATGAGTGAAAATTGAATTGATATTACTCAATAACAACAGAGGAACAATTAGAAAAGAAAAAAAAAAGAAATCTTAAGATTTATGCATAAGATTCTGTCTCTTCCTGATTGGAATTCTAGAACAGGAAGTGACAAAACAAACCACAGAGCATATTGTCCAAAAGTTGTTGGAGTAAAACTTCCCTAACATCATGAAAGATGAGAAGATAGTCATTCAAGAAGTTGAACAAACTCCAAACATGACAGACCCCAAAAGAAAAAGACCAACATTTATTATAATCAAACTTTTCAAAACCAAAGACAAGGAAAGAATCCTGAAAACAGCTCAGGGAAACAAAAAGTTACTTACAAAGGAGAATTAATAAGACTTGTTGTTATTGTTGTTTAGTGCTGTCAAGTTGATTCCAACTCATAGCGACCCCATATAGGGTTTCCAAGGAATGGCTGGTGGGTTTGAACCACTGACCATGCAGCTCATACTGACTTTGTGGTCCTGTACTAAGATCCTCAAAAAGATAAACAGACACAGTGGCTAAACCAATGACTCAAACATATCAAAGATTTTGAGGATGATACAGATTTGAGTAATTTTTGTTCTAGTATATTCTGGGTATTTAGGAATATCCTGGTGTGGCACTATAGGATAAGCACTGTACCACCAGGTTGGTGGTTAAAATCTACCAGCTGCTTCTGAGAAACTCTATACAGGATGTCTTTGATTCAGAATAGACTTAACACAACTTAACAACATCAACAATGTGAATCTGAACTGGCTCAGTGGCACCTAACAACAACAGAGAACAAATTATAATTCTATCCCTTATGTGCTCTAGATTTGTGGGATGAAAAGACTTAGCTCTTCAGTTTCCATTACCTTAAAATGGGTATGAAATATCAATCAGCAAAAGTTGTCATGGAGACTACTTGGTATAATAAATTACAATCCCCAGGTTCTAGCATAATTGGACTTTACTGTCACCTACCAATCCAATATTAAGGAGCTCTGGTAGTGTAGTGGTTACGAATTGGACTGCGAACCTTAGGGTCAGCAGTTCGAAACTACCAGCTGCTCCGCAGGAGAAAGATGAGGCTTTCTGCTCCAGTAAAGATTTACAGCCTCAGAAACCCTGTTCAGGGTCGCTATGGGTCGGAACCGTCTCGACAGCACTTAACAACAACAACAACCAATCCAAATTGATGTGTGTGGCTGAGGATTAATTTTCCTCCAAAGCAACAATATACAGATTATTTCTGGACGCCCAAAGATAATGCCACTGCTGTCAGTACAATTCTTGTGAAAGAGGAAAAATTAAAAATAAAGTAACAGAACTGAATTGGAGGTTACATAACTGAACAAATAGACTATAAGACAGCTAGAAGCAGAGGCTTGCATGGGAAGCTGGCAGTAAAAGTTTTAAGAAATCAATATGAAATATGTGAAGGTCAAATGAAGAGGAAAAGAGTATATTAAATTATACATTAAGAAGTAAAAATAAAGAGAAGTTATGTGCTGTTTGCAAGTGGTAGGTGTTTATTCTAAACTTAAGTTTCTGTAAAAAAACAAAAAAAACTCTTTGGAACTATAAAGAAGGATTAGGCACTGATTCCGCTCTCAATAATCTTAAAGGCTATGGTTTGAGAGTGAGCACCTGTGTGGCCCTTTAGGACAAAAATTCAGAAACCTTATAAAGAGTCTCTATGAGCCAGAACCAACTCGATGGCAGTTAACAACACAACACTATAATTTGAGAGTAATAATTGGAATTCTTCTAAATGACAGTGTATTTTAGAGATGGGATTATCAAAGAGGTAAATGTTACTAGTGGCTGTGACATTGCATAGGATGTGACATTGGACACTGAAGACACCTAAAGATGATGATATCAATCAGGATAGAGATCAAAACTAAAACCTAATTGATAATGTCCTTAAGGAGACCCAGAAGGTCTGTAGATGGCAAGGACAAAAATAAGGAGACAATGGCAAGACTGGAGGGGTGATCTTCAAAAGAACTCAGATTTTAAATAAGCACAAAGAAAGTATGATTGGGGAGCAGCAGGAGTCATTCCCACAGAGGTGATAATTGAAGCCATGACTGGATGAGACTGCCAAGGGTGAGAATAGAGAAGAAGACTTCAAGGATGAAATCCACATGTGAAGGCCATTGCAGACTAAAGGAAGTGAGTTCATGAAGCAGATAGAGATGAGCTCTGAGACCGTTTATTATGATACAATGGGCTTCCTTGTCTGGCTAATTTGGGCACATTTATATACTGATAATGTGATCCATACCTGTTTGCCAAATATCCCTACACAATTCTGCCATAAGTAGTGGAAAATCCTCAATTACTTTCTAATATTGTATAGGCTATTAGGCAGCATTATCTTAATTTTATAGTTTAGTTAGTCTAAGTGTTCATATCTGATGGAAAGAGCCTTTATGTTGGACCTTTTGCCATTCATTAAGAACAGGGTCCATTGCTGGGAAGGTGATCTACATGAGAAAGATTTTCAAGGTGGGATAGCGATGGTTTCCCCTTGATCCATATTCTATTGGCAAGATACACCATTAGCATAGTATGCTTTGTTCCTTCAAATATTAAAAAAGAGAGAGACACAGAGAGAGAAACTACAGTTTAAAAAAAAAAAAAAAACCTCAATATAATTGTTAAAATAATAATAAGGATTTACAGACTACTATAGAAATAGCTTATTGTCCTGAACTCTCATAAAGTCATGTCATGGCTAACAACAATTTTATAAATTGTTTTCTTGGTTACTATAAGAGTACCATAAATGGGGCACTTCAGAAAGTGAAAGGGCAGTGTTTTTAACAATTATGCAGGTGTGTGTGTTCACCTTAATTATATTCTCATCTAATTATGTGGAGGAGTTCTGGTGTGGCACTGCAAGATACTTCACTGGACTACAAGATCAGTTTGAACTGTAAGGTTGGTGGTTGAAACCCATCACCTCTCATCAGAAACTCTACACAGGGTCACTGTGAGTCAGAACCTTCTCAACCCTGACTGCACTTAACAACAACAATTATTTGGAAAATGAAGTGCAAAGAGTTTACAAAAATAGCCATAATCAGTGCAATAGACATGATACTTTCATGTTTTTAATCGTCTGCAAAATGTAGGTATAAAATATCTAACTTTTTTCTTATATTGAGTTAGCTTAGTTCTTGAGTCCTGGTGTGATGCTGTGGGTGACTGTGTGCGCTAGACTGCAAAGCCGTTTGAACTGCAAGGTCGTCAGTTCAAGCTTACCAGCTGCTCCTCGGAAACCCTATACAGGGTCACTATGGGTCGGAATTGACTCGACAGCACTTAACAACAACAACAACAGTTCTTGAGTACTAGCAATGACAGGAAACATAATCCTGGATTGAGTTTAAATCTGGGTAAGTGCATAGTGACCTGAGAACTCCTTTCCACCAGCTGACTCTGCCTTTCTACTTTGAATGGGTGTTCCAGGTAGAATGAGGTGTCACCGAGCATTGTAAAAGGTGCCTCATCAGAGTCCCCACTGAGATGCTGCTTGTCCCCCAGTCTGTGAACATAAGCTTCCATCTGAGCTGCAATTACTGTGCTAAAAGCAAATTTTCTATAATCTTTCAATGTTGAACTCTACCTAAGCCCTGTACTCCTGGAAAACAGGGATAGTTCAGAAATCCTCTCACTCTCTAGAGAGAATTTTTACTACAAAGAAACTCCTTTTCCATAAGACACAGGATGTCATTTCCTTTGTTTACCTTGCCAAGGCCAGATGTAAACCCCAAAATCCAAACCCATTGCCCTGTAGTGGATTCCAACTGTGAAGGAGTTCAAAAGAACTAGGTACTTGGCATAAGGAAAGGTTTCTGCCAAAGATGCAGGCCAGATTCCTTTGATTTTTGTTTACTTCTTACTCTGAACTGCCTTTAAAAGGTCAGCTAGCCAGCAGCCTACAGGCACCTTCCTTCCTAAATAACAGCATATTTTAGAGATGGAATTATTCTTCCTCTTCCTCTCATAGCATGCTCCCAGGAAGACCATTTATTCTGATGGATGCTCAAAACATCCATAAGATAGGCCTTTACATGACATAAACATTATGATTAGCAAAATAATGTTTAAGGTCCTTACCTTTGTCTTTTGTCTGTTAAGGTATGATTGTATAATGTCTACTTTATTTAAGCTCTACAAAAATGTCCTTCACTGCAGCAATTTGATGAATCTTTGCCAGCTACTGCCTAATCCTAAGGATAAATTTTACCTTTTTAAGCTAATTTTAATAAGCGAACAGCAGAAGAATTGATGCTTTTGAGTTATGGTGTTGGAGGATAACACAGAAAGTGGCATGGGCTGCCAAAAGAACAAACAAATCTGTGTTGGAAGAAGTGCAGCAGAGTGTTCTTTGGAGGCCAGGTTGGCCAAACTTCATCTCTCTTGCTTCGGACATATTGTCAGGAGGGACCAGTTGCTAGAGAAGGGCATCGTGTTTGGTAAGGTGGAGGGTCAGAGAAAAAGAGGAAGACCTCCAACGAGATGGATTGGCCAAGTGACAGCATCAATGGACTCAAGTGTGGCAACAGTAGTGAGGTTGGCCCAGGATCAGGTAGTGTTTCGTTCTGCTGTGCATAAGGTCACTATGAGTTGGTACCTACTCAATGGCACCTAATAACAGATACAATAATACAATTGTGAGTACAAAATTATCCACACTCCAGTTATATTAAAACACCTATCCAAGTTCATGGCTGATGACACCACTGAGTGTGTAGGTGAAATGATTCTGCCAAATAGATGAGTGATGTTATGTGACAAATGGATTATGTAGTAAATCATTTGCAAATCAGCCATGGCTCTGCCTATGAAATAATCCATGACAGATGGGTTTCAAAAAGTTTGTGTGAGACACATAACTAAACAACTAATGCAAGAGCATGAACAGAAGCATTAGGATATCTGCAAACAAAATTTATGCTGATAATCGAAGGAAGGTAAAAGTTTCTTTAAAAAAAAATGTTACTGATGATGAGACATGGATTTGTCACTATGCACCTGAGAGTAAATGGCACAGTATGGAATGGAAATAAATATCCTTAATAGGTAACCAAGAAAAAGTTCAAAAGTCAACCTTTAACTGGAAAATTGCTGCTTACAGTTTTCCTGGATTATCAAAGGCAGTATTGGAACACTATCAGGAAAAAGGTTTAACAATCAACAGTACTCATTACAGTGAGATGTTCACTGAAGAGCTGAAGTCTAAACTTCAGATTAAATGCAGAGGACTGCTATCCAAGGGCATTGTAATCTTTCATGACAATGCACATCCGTTAGCACACCTCTGCCCACACTGTTCATATTCTGTGAAAACTCCAGTTTGAATTGTTAACGCATCCTTCATATAGTCCTGATCTTGCTGCATTGGATTTTCACCTGTTTGATGCCCTGAAAACAACCCTTCAGGATGAAGATTCACCTCTGATGAAGAAGTGACCATAGTGATGTATTTGTGTCTTGCATTGCAGCATAAAACATCTTTTTTTTTTTTTTTTTTTTGAATAAGGGAGAACGAAAGTTTGTTGACCGATGAACAAAGTGTACTGAAAAGCAAGGAGATTATGTTGAAAACTGAAATATATGTCTTTTCTAAAAATTTATTACAATAAATCCTACAGCCAGAGTGAGGATAATTTTTGACTCATTCTTTTGAAAACAAACACACAAAACCCAAACAAACACATATGCTTCATCCTAGATATGCTTAGAATCCTGGTTTGGCACTGTAAAATAAAGCACTGGACTGCACGGTCAGTTTGAACAGCAAGGCCAGAGGTTCAAACCCATCAGCCTTTCCTTGTAAACTCTCTATAAGTCAACCAGTCAGAAGCAACTCCACTGGACATAACAAGAGTAAGCTATGCTAAGAGATCTTATTGTCCCTATCTTCCTATAGTTACAGTCTCTTTCTACTCCTAGCAGTAATCCATTGGAATACAAGCTTAAAGGTCAGTTAGCAGTCTAGTGCTTAGTCTATAATGCTATACCAGTACTCCTAAAACTAACTAGCCTCCGCTTTTTTAGACAATTTTTCAACCAGTCTGAATTTCAGTCTCCTTGTCTATTGTTGTTTTTAAGTGCTAAGAAATCAGTTCCTACTCGTAGTGACCTTGTATAGGGTTTCAGAGGTTTTTAATCATCACCGGAGCAGAAAACCTCATCTTTCTCCTGCAGAGCAGCTGGAATTCTCAAAAAGCGGACTTTGTGGTTCATAGTCCAGGGCTCATCTATAAAATAAGGGTAATTTCTCCTGGGCAAAGTTATTGAGAAAAAGAAAAGTGATCAACACAAGGTTCTGTTCAATTTAAAGAGAGACATTGTTAATAAAGTCATTGTGAAATATAAACATGAATATTGCTTGAAGTCTTCTTAGGGCTGTTAAACTAGGATTTCACATCTCCAATCTCAAATTTCCTGTACTATAAAATGGAAATATCTCTAACAGAATTACTACTAGAAGTAAAGAACAGACGCTTTAGTATAAATTTGGAGTGTCTAATAGTGCAAACGGTTATCACACTTAGCTGCTAACCAAAATTCTGAAGGTTCAAGTTCATTCAGAAGTACTTCATAAGAAAGTCCTGGAGATGTACGTCAGAAAAATCAACCCCACTGAAAACCCTATGGAGTGGAGCACAATTCAGCTCTGATACTTAACGGGATCACCAGGAGTTGGAATCAGCTCTGTGGCAAATGGTTTTAGTATGAATCAGACAATAAGAAAGTTCATCATTATAGGTAACAATTATTAGCAGTACAGGTGGCATGCTTTTTTTTTTTTTTTTTAATGCAAACTGATCTGCAATCTTATTACACCTTATTTTTCAAATTTTCTTTCATACACTGTTGTTGTTGTTAAGTGCCAACTCATAGTGACCCTGTATATGGTTTTCAAGGAGTGGCTGATAAGTTTTGAACTGCCCACTTTGCAGCTCAAACTGACTTTATCCTACAGCTGTATTCCTTTCACACATATTACCTCATTTTAATGATACAACTTCAAGATTTGGCATTAAGTAAGATGCTCTTGATTTTATTGATGTAAAAATAGTTCTCAAATTTATGTTTCCTCAAATCACCCAGCACATTGTCTAGAGCACTGGAACCAAAATCCAGGCCTTCTAACTCATCACTCTTGGATACTTATTATATTGCTTTCTGATTTCAGAATTGCTAACTTGCATTTTTCAGTCATTTAAAGACTTTAATGTCACAGCTACCTTATTAAAGCAAAAAGGGAAATTGCAGGAGTCTTTTATGTGTTTTCACCCAAAATGTGACATCATATTATGAATAAAACCAGGTTTTATATTTTATTGACAAATTTCAGGAAATGTACCTAGGCTTTTTAATTGTTATTCTTCAGTGAATAAAATTACTTTCAAGATAGCCATAGTATAGTTTTCAAATTTTACTTTGGATTTCTTATACAAGAAACATAGATAGCTCTGTAATTTTCCACTTCAGGTAAATTGGATATTCAAAAGATTAAGAAAACTAATGTTTCTGATTAGAGTGAGGCAGAAAATGAGGAGGATGTGTGAACTTCCCCACACAGACATTTAGCCAGATAATTTAAGCATGGGTGTCTGTTACTTTATTTTATTTAAAACAAAATTGGCTGTATTTCTGGATATCCATGACTTAATTATTTACTTTAGTCTTTACCTGAACTTGTGTAATCATCATATACTTCAGATCAAATTAGTAAGGTAAGAAGTACACAAGACATGCATTCTCAACTACAGGCCACTATTTAATCACTAACTTATTTTATTCTTTGAGGTGTCTCCATATCAATGATTTTGTATCTGCACAAACTGATATTTAAAATGGGATGTTTGTATATATTAAGATTATCTATTTTCTAAATGCACTTCATTTACAAGACCTAAATGAAAAAATAAATACCTGATGACCTGTATTAGGAGTTCTGATGTAGTGTTATTGGATAAGCACTAGACGGCAAGTTTGGTTTGAACTGCAATGTTGGCATTTCAAACTCACCAGCTGCTCCTTAGAAACCCTACACAGTGCCACGATGGGTCGGAATTGACTTGACATCACTTAACAGCAACAACAACAGTCTTGTTTTCCTATCTTTGTTGTTGTTGTTATTTAGTGTTGTAAAAGTAATTGTAGGGTAATCAATTCCAACATCATCCAGAATGTTCTCATTTTTAGCACTAGTTGTCTAGGAAACCTTTCAATGCTGCATAATATATGATATAAATGATGTAATCTCATACTAGAAATGTTATTATCATTATAATAATCTTAAGACATGGCTACATAAACTTCAATACTTGTCTCATCAGGTGGTAGAGTCTGATTCCTTTGCCACTGAGAAGGGGTTGACCTTATGGCCTTGCTGTTTGACTTGTGAGGTTAAGCAATAAAAGACACACAATTTCTTTCCACCTAGCTCTCTATCTTGGAACACATGCCTTTGGCAACTGAAGACATCAAATGACAAGTCTGGCTTTCCTGAATTTTCCATGCTGGGGAACTGAACTGAACTGAAATTGAGGCATCTAGGCGCTCTATCAGTTCCAAACTTAAAACCATGGTTTCCCCAGCCCACACTGCAGAGATCTGCATGCACAAACCTTCAAGATGACTACAGGATCAGTTACATATCTGATTACAAGCTTAAGAAACCCTGAGCAGTCCAGACTAGTTAAGCCTGGTCAACTTTCAGAACTATACAAAATATTAGCAATATTGATCATTGTTCTTTTATATGATGCTACCTAGAAGAAGTTTCTTTAGTCATGTCCAGTAACGCATTCCTATAATTAATTGTACATTTTCCTCTCTTTTTCTTCAAACATACCCCAATGCAAAAAAAGGTACACATTATTTTTTTATTATATCTGTATTCATTGTTGTTGTTGTTAAGTACTGTGGAGTTGGTTCTGATTCATAGTAACTCTGCACAGGGTTTCTTATGGGAACAGAAAGCCTTATCTTTCTCCCATGGAATGGCTGGTAGTTTTGAACTGCTGACCTTGAGGTTAGCAGCCCGATTCGTAACTACTATGCTACCAAAGCTCCTTACATCTATTCATAAGTACCATCAAAAGAAGATGGAAGGAATAAGAGCGTCACTGTACCAAAAAGAAATGGTTGATATTCAACCATTTCAAGTAGTAGCATATGATCAAGAACTAATGATACTGAAGGAAAAAGTACAAGGTTCATTGACGGCACTGGCAAAGAACAGAGCACAGGGAATAGGTGGAATACAAATTGAAATGTTTCAACAAACTGGTGCAGCACTAGAGGCACTCACTCATCTATGCCAAGAAATTTGGAAGGCAGCTACCTGGTCAACTGGAAGAGATCCAAATTTGTGCCCATTCCAAAGTGAGGTAACCCAAGAGAATGCAAAAATAATTGCACAATGCATTAATATTGCATGTAAGTAAAATTTTGCTAAGGACAATACAAAAATAGCTGCAACCATACATTGACAGAGGAATTCCAGAAATTTAAGCACGATTCAGAAGAGAATGTACAACAGGGATGTCATTGCTGACGTCAGATGGATCTTGGCTGAAAGCAGAGAATACCAGAAAGATGTGTACCTATGTTTTATTAACTATAATAAGATTTCCGATTGTGTGGATCATGGCAAGCTATGGGCAACATTTTGGGGAATGAGGATTCTGGAACACTTAATTGTTCTCATGAGAAATCTGTACATAGACCAAGTGGCAGTTGTTCAAACAGAACAAGGTCACAGAGTAGTTTAAATATAGGAAAGATGTCAGCCACGGTTGCATTCTTTCACCATATTTATTCAATCTGTATGCTTGACAATCTGAGAAATTGAATTATATGAAGAAAATGTATCATCAGGGTGGGAGGAAGACTCATTAACAACCTGTGATTTGCAGATGATATAACCTTGCTTCCTGAATGTGAAGAGGACTTAAAATACTGACTGATGAAAAGCAAAGACCATAGCCTTTGCTATGGGTTGCACCTCAATGTAATGAAAGCAAAAATCCTCACCACGAGATCAATAAACAACATCCATATAAATGGAGAAAAGATTGAAGTTGTCAAACATTTGCTCAGATCAACCCTTAACACACATAGAAGCAATAGTCAAGAATCGAAGAACGTATTGCATTAGGCAAATCTACTGCACAAAACTTCTCTAAAGTGTTCGAGAGCAAAGATGTCAGTTTGAGGAATAAGATGTGCCTGACCCAAGTCATGGTATTTTTAATAGCCTCATGTGCATCTGAAAGTTGGGTAGCAGATAAGGAAGACCGTAGAAGAATTGATGCATTTGAGTTATGGTGTCGGAGGAGAATACTAAAAGTACCATGGGCTGCCAAACACACACACACACACACACACACACACACACACACACCAATCTTGTTGGAAGAAGTATAGCCAGAATGTTCTTTGGCAGTCAGAATGGTCAGACTACGTCTCTCATACTTTAGACATCTTATCAGGATGGACCAGTCCCTGGAGAAGGATATAATTTTTGGTTAAGTGGTAGGCCAGAGAAAAAGAGGAAGATGTCCCAAAGAGATGAATTGGCACAGTGGCAGCAGCAAAGGTAACAATGACTGTGAGGTTGGCACAGTTTAGGGCAGTGCTTTTTTTCTGTTGTGCACAGGGTCGCTAGGAGTTGATACTAACTTGATGGTCCATAACAACACAAATCAGCATCATAAACATTCTGCTCACAAATATGAATTCTAGTTGGCACAATAAACTTAAATATGGCACATAGTAATCGTATTTTAAAAACATGTAACTTTCTTTCATACAACGTTTTCTTCTTATGCTCCTTTATATTTTTTCCAGATCCAGTTTTTGACCATTATTTGAGTCTTGTTCAATGACAGTTTCTCAGCTTAGATCTGTAATTTATTTTTCTATAGATTAGTTTATCTACTTATCTTCTAATCTTTTTTACCACACTTTTCTTATTTATATTCTTATCTTACCCTTAAATGCTCTGTCCTGTAAGTTTCTTCTTGCCAGTTGTAATGGTCCATAATTTCCAAAGGAAAATCTACTGCCAGAACCTTCTTTCCTCTAGTGTTAATGGCTGCTCTCAAAACCCTCCCTGCCCTCCATCATCTAATTTGAGTCGTTGAGGGGGCAGACAAAACAGATGGTTGGCACAGGATGGGATGATTCACTGTTTGAAATCATGGTGAAACATTTTTGAAATTGGTGAGGGAGAGGGAAGCCTGACATTTGACAGAGCCACGTAAAAATTGCAGGATCCAGATGAAGTTTAGTTTAATTTTGACTGTTATTGTCCAGATGCACTGGTCATATGATTACAATTTTAAGATTATATCGAGAATATACCTTTTCCCAATGCACTGTAATCATCTCAGCAAAATGAGTTTATCATGGAGTGTCAATGTCAGACTATTCTCAAAATTACAATGTTGCCTTAACTAATTCCTTTGTGCTTTTCATGATTTGTTGAATCTCTCCTCCTATCTCTTTCATTTGATATATACCTGTTTTGCATGATTTGACTCTATGCTATCCAATTTATTCCTTTGTAAATTATGACTACAGTTGAACCTCATGATATTTTTCATAGAAATAAGAAAAGTATATATTTTATAATACCATAAGCTATATTCTAGTCCCACAGATTTATGACATATTATTATATAACTGAAAATTATCCAACATAAGATTTAATTATTGTGGCTATATAAAGATAATAACATAAGAATAAAATTAGACAAAATCAAATATGAATCAATTTATTCTAAATATCTCAAGTTGGACGCAGAGTTGTTGTTGATTTTTTTCCCAATTAATTAGAGAAGGAGATGCAGCAAAGCCAAATGAATAATTGATCTTATGGATTATGCATTCTCAATGGGGAAGGGAAGAATGATATCGCCAAAAGGGGGAAATTTTTTTCTTGGAATATAAACCAATCTTAGATATTACAATGCTTTGTGGCCCATTAAGGGGCTACCTGATATAAAAAGTTATAGAATATTGTATTATATTCAAATGTTATGGGATAAAGTATTATGGAAAAAATAACAATAAAAGGCTCCCTGGGAGGGAGAATAATGAGAAAAAAAAAAGAGAAAGAGAGAGAAAAACACTATTATAAACAAGTCAGGTTTTTCGTTATAGCAATATTATGACAAACAGTTTTTATTATCAACCTAGCAATTTATTTATTTGTATCTACATTTATATAGATGCCTATCATAGAGTGTTTCATCCTGAGTCATTGAACATCAAATAATTAGCAACGTCATAAACTTAGTTGTGCAAATTTCTTTGCAAAGAGATTATTTTAAGTAAATTATACAGATAATCCACAGATGAAAGGATGAAATCATTGTAAGAAAGCATCCAATAGACTGTGCTTATAATCATATGCAGAATGCTTCCTACCTAAACAAAGGAAGGTCTGCAGAAGTCATTCCACACAATAACTTCCTGAGAACATTTTCTAGAACCTGGAGTCCTGGTGTGGCGTTGTAGTATAAGCACTGGACTGCTAACCCAAAGTGAGTAATTCAAGCCTACCATCACCTCCTCAGAAACCGTATTACAAAGTCTCTATGAGTCAGAACTGACTTGAGAGTACTTAATTACAACAAAAAATTAAATACACTATTTCTGTCATTGTTATTAAGTACTGGATAGCAGTTCAGTGTTTATCCTACAGCATCACATAAGGACTCCAACAATAAGTTTCTTTTAGTTTAGTCATTTCAAAAACCTTGTTTCAATAACATAAATAGCATCTCTACATATGGAACTCACCTGATGAAATATACAAATCTCAGTTCAGTTACATCTATTTGAAGAGACAATGGAGAAGCTCAAAATAATCAGTTAAAATTAGTCAACAGGTCAACTATGGAATAATCAATTGCTCGTATGCAAGTTCAAGCTGAAGCTGAAGAAAATTAAAACAAGTCCACAAAAGCCAAAATACAGTCAGTATATTCCAACTGAATTTAAAGAACAATTCAAGGACAGATTTGACATAGAGACTAATGGCCAGAGGAATTATGATGTGACATCAAGAACATCATACACGAAGAAAGTCATACATCAAAAGGTCATTAAAAAGACAGAAAGAAAATAGCAAAGTGATGTCAGAAGAGACTCTGAAACTTGCTCTTGAAAATAGAGGAGCTAAAGCAATTGGAAAAAATAATGATGTAAAAGAGCTGAATAGAAAATATCAAGGGGCAGCTCAACAAGACAAAGACAAGTATTATAATGAAATATACAAAGAACTGGAATTAAAAAACCGAAAGGGCAGAGAACACTGTATATTTCTCAAGCTTAAAGAACTGAAAAAAAAAAAAAATTCAAGTATTAACCAGCATTATTGAAGGATTTGATAGGCAAAATATTGAATTATGCAGGAAGCCTCAAAAGAAGATGAAAGAAATACAGTTACTGTACCAGAAAGAATTGCTTGATGTTTAACCTTTTCAGGAGGTGATATGTAATGACAATCAAATGTTACTGAAGGAAGAAGCCCAAGCTTCACTGAAAATGTTGGCACAAAATAGGGCTCCAGGAATTCACAGAATACTTATTGAAATACTTCAAGAAATGGATGCGCTCACTAGGCTATACCCCAAAATTTGAAAAGCAATTACCTAGCTAACTAACTGAAAAATATCCATATTTGTGCCCATTCCAAAGAAAGATAACTCAACTGGAGGAGGAAATTATTGAACAATATCATACATATGCAAAATTTTGCTGAAGATAATTAAAAAATGATTATAGCAATACATCAACACGAAGCTGCCAGAAATTCAAGACGATTCAGAAAAGGACATTGAACAAGGCATA
The DNA here is from genome assembly GCF_000296735.1 of Chrysochloris asiatica. Lineage (NCBI taxonomy): Eukaryota > Metazoa > Chordata > Mammalia > Afrosoricida > Chrysochloridae > Chrysochloris > Chrysochloris asiatica. Next base: position 16,268,729 of record NW_006408530.1, read on the forward strand.
TCATTGCTGATATCAGATGCATCTTGATTGAAAGAATACCTGAAAGAGGTTTACTAATGTTTATGTTTACTAACTTTTATTAACTATGCAAACTATGGAAAATTGCATTCCTTCACCATACTTGTTGAAATTGTTTGCTGAGCAGAAAAGCTCAGAAACTATGCAATATTTAAAAAGTGGCTACAGGGGAACATATGAGAAGTCATGTAAACTTGCTGATGACCATGTTTGTCTACTGGTGAGTGGAAGAGGGGAAAGGCAGCAATGAAGATATGGACTGAGTTCGACCACATTCCATAGACTCTTGTCAGCCTGGAGAGGAGATAGAGAAGAGGAAGGGCTGGTTGGTCTAAAGTGTGGTGACACCTGGGGACTCCTGATCCCATAGACAGGGATAGAGCCACGGAAGGCTAGAGCTGACAGCAAAGTATCCAACTGATATGAAGTGAGGGGAGATGCATAAAAACACCCAAACGTGTAGATAGTACCCATTTCATCTATCTTCAATGGTTTAATGATCCGAATTCGACTAAAGGTTTTTAAAAAATGTTTTTGGCAAAGGAAATATATGTAAATTGCTACAATTTGATGAACTTGATCTCTATTTATGGAGGTAGTAGCTCAAAATACCAACTGAGAAGGGAGGAGTCTTCCTTCCTTCAAATATTGATCCTATCCCCTTTGTATACAGGGTTGATAGGGATGGGCAACTAAACACTAGCTACCTAAAACAGGGGGTTGGTGTAATAAAGGCATGAATGAAGTGATTGGCTTGCAAGTTTTCAAGAGGGAGTTTAGTTTAATAGTGTGTGTTTGAGGGGTGGAGAAGGTAGAGTCCCCACTGAATAATTTTCATCTTGTCTAGATGGCTCTGGTGAAAGGAGATGGAGACAAGATTCTTAGGATTCAATAGTGAGTAATTGTTATCAGGACTAATTGCAACAGTCACAACTGTAAAGGTAGAAATTTTGTAACAAAAAGGTGGCAGTAGTTAATCTTACAATCCAGGAACAGAAGACCCTAGTACCATCAAGGGAGAGGAGCACCAGTGGAAAGTGGGACCATATCCAGAAAAACTGTGACATCAGAGATGGAACCAGAGATAATGGCATGGAGAGATAGAGCAGCTGAGGGCTCTAGACTCATGGAAAGAGAAAGGCTGTGTGCTGGCAGCCAGGAGGCAGGCTTTAAGAACTTGTCCTTTGGTTGTTTAAATTATTTTATATTACTGAGTTTTTTTGTGTACATCCCCCCACCCCCACCCTCAAAAAACCAGAGGGAATAGAAGCAAATACAGTTGAAACATCATGCACAGAGGAGATAGTAATCATTGCAATGAAGCAAGTGTAAAATAGATGTTCTCCCATGTACACTATCACTCAATTCACACATTTTTTTTAAAAGTGGTGTTAAATTTGGAGAAAGACTCATTAATAAATTTTGATATGCAGATGACACAACCTAGCTTTCTGAAAGTGAAGAGGAGTTGGAATATTTGATGATGAAGATCAAAGAATTCAGCATTCAATATGGATTACAAATAAATGTAAAGAAAACATAAGTCCTCATAATTAGATTAACAAACAACACCATGATAATGGAGAAAGATTGGAATGGTCAAAGGTCTCATTTTGCTGAAATCTACAAACGATGCTCATGGAAGAAATCAAAGGATATATTGCATTGGCCAAATCTACTGCAAAGGAGCTCTGGTAGCGTAGTGGTTAAGAATCGGGATGCAAACTGCAAGGTCAGCAGTTCAAAACTACCAGCTGTTCCTTGGTAGAAAGATGAGGCTTTCTGCTCCCATAAAGATTTATAGCTTCGGAAACCCTGTCCAGGGTCACTATGAATTGAAACCGACTCCATGGCACATAACAACAACAAAAACTGCAAAATACTTCTTTAAAGTGCTAAAGAGCAGAGATGTTACTTTGAGGGCTAACGTGCATGGGAACCAAGCCATGGTATGTTCAATTGCCTCACAAGCATGTGAAAGCTAGACAGATTGGAATGGTCAAAGGTCTCATTTTGCTGAAATCTACAAACGATGCTCATGGAAGAAATCAAAGGATATATTGCATTGGCCAAATCTACTGCAAAGGAGCTCTGGTAGCGTAGTGGTTACGAATCGGGCTGCGAACCTTAAGGTCAGCGGTTCGAAACTACCAGCTGCTCCACGGGAGAAAGATCAGGCTTTCTACTCCCGTAAAGATTTACAGCCTCGGAAACCCTGTACAGGGTCTCTATGGGTCGGAACCGACTCGACGGCACTTAATTTAGAACAACTATAAGGTGCCTCGGAAACCCTATACAGGGTCACTATGGGTTGGAATTGATTCGACGGCACTTAACAACAACAAACATAAGATGCCATGTAGGTAACTTGATATAATGATGATCAATATATTAAACATTCTAAGAGAAGGTTGGATAAAATGCAAAGGCAGATAATTAATTTAAACAGAAAGATGTAAGCTATAAGAGATAATTAAATGATGAAGCTGTGAAATGAAAGGCATAGTAATCAACATGAAGAATGGCTTTATGGGCTAATAATGTCAAAACAGCCAAGGAAAGAATGAGTGAACTTGAAGTTGAAATCAAAACCAAATCCACTGTTGTCAAGTCGATTCTGCCTCGTAGTGACTCTATATAGGATTTCTGAGATGGCAATTCTTTATGGAAGCAGATAACCTCATCTTTCTCCTATGAAATTGCTGGTGGGATTTAAGATTAGCAGGCCAGTGCCTATCCTACAGCATCAACAAGGTTCTTTGAACTTGAAGTTAGATCCATTAAAATTATTCAAAATGAATTAAAAAAAATAAAGATGAATGTAAACAATTTAGCACTGAAAATTGAAACACACTGTGAAAACAATTATTATGCAACAATTCTAACATGTATAATTAAGCCAAGAAGTGAAGAAAGATGGGACAGGGACTAAGAAATATGTAAATAAATAATGACTTAGAATTTAATAACAAATCAAAGAAACTAAGATGACAAATAGCAAGATAAATACCAAAATGAAACCACAACATGACATATATTTAAAGTTCTGAAAATAAATGATAAAGAGAAAATAATTGAGGAAATTAGAAGGGGAACAATTACATATTATGGGAAAAAATTGTAATAGTCTTTTTTTAGAAACTATTAAAGTGAAAAGAAAATAGATTGACATATATAAAGTGCTAAATAAAGTATGGTGCAACTCAGAATTCTATACCCAGTAAAAATATCTTTCAAAATTGAAGAAACAATAAGTATTTTTTTAAACAAATAGTAGATATTCCATGTAAAGATCAATCAAAAGGTAGTTGGGATGACTATATTATTTTCAGTCAAAGATAATTTTAAAATAAGGAAGATTACCAGGGAGGAACATTGTGCTGTTATTATGTGCTGTCAAGTCAACTCCAATGCATAGCTGCACTGTACAGGGTTTTCAAAGAGTAGCTAGTGGGTTTGAACATTACACACACACACACACACACACACACACACACACACACAAAAATCATTAAATAATTCTCCAAGAAGAACTATGTATAGGTCTACCAACAGAATTGCAAAACATATAAGGAAAAAAAAGGTATGGAACTCAAGATATAAATAGATACACAAGTTTAGCTAACTAGTTCAACAATCTCCTACCAGAAATTGGTACAAGTAATAGCAATAGTACAAAAAATCAGTAAAATTATGGAAAAATATAACAATGCCATCCACCCACTAGTCTAAATTGTATTTCTAGAAACATCCACACAACAACAGCAAAACATACTTTTTTGTCAAATGCAGAAGGAACATTTATCAAGATAGACTTTGTAAAATTAATTTTGACATTACTTAAAGGATAAAATAAATAAATAAATAGATAACTAAGATGTTGCTGTTGCTAAGTGTTGAGTAAGTTCCAAGTCATAGTGACCCTGTAGAGAGTTTCCATGGAGAACTGGTGGGTTTGAACTGCAGACCTTGAGGTTAGCAGTACAGTCAGTGTCTATCCTACAAAGCCACAATCAGGATTCCAGTTACCTGAGATAAACTCATGTAAAATATGTCATCATAACTATTTTAATGATAATTGTTTCAAAGGATTATCATAAAATTCAACAGATTATTTCAACTCTGGTTATTAATATTGTTTTCTTTTATATACAGAATATTGTTGTTGTCAGGTGCCATTGAGTCAGAACCGACTCATAGCGACCCCATGCACAGCAGAACGAAACAGTGTCCGATGCTGGGCCAACATCACTACCGCTGCCACACTTGAGTCCCTCAATGATGACACCTGGCCAATCCATCTCGTTAG
>NW_006408530.1:16274092-16277104 GCF_000296735.1 Chrysochloris asiatica
CTGACTGCACTTCTTCCAAAACAGATCTATTGGTTCTTTTGGCAGTCCATGGCACTTTTAGTATTCTCCTCCAACACCACAACTCAAAGGCATCAATCCTTCTATGATCTTCCTTATTCACTGTCCAGCTTGCACAACCATATGAGGTTATTGAAAATACCATGGCTGAGATAATAACTTGTTATAATAAAACAATAAAAATTAAGGGTACAAACAATGCTACAAAACAGATGTGGTGCCTTTACAAGTTTTGTGTAAATCACAAAATAATCATGTTTATTATAAAAAAACAAAACAGAGGTATATTTTTTGTTGTATGTCTGTGTGGGTTTGCATGTAAATAGATATCAAAATATACACAAAATGTCAACAGACAAAATTTCTAGTAGTGATAGTATAGTTCTTTATTTTACTTTTCAAAATTTCATTAATTTATATACTACATATTTATGACTTCTGGAATAATGAAAGGGTTTTAATGTAAAAATGCTGATTTTACTCTACAAAAGAAAAATTAACACCATCAAACCTGACCTGAGTGCTAATTTTATGGTTGATACAATAATCAGAAAAGTGAAAATGACTCAGATCATTTTTGTATATATGCATATAGTTCAGTTTCACTAATTATTTATATTTTAAAAAATTGGAAAGGCTTTCAACCTTTCAAACTGAATTTCTACTGACATTAGCAAAGTCACAGAAAAATATTTTAATAAAAATCGTTATAGATATGAGTAACTAAAGTTCGGTTCAAAAAGGTCTCAGAAGACAGCTGAAATATTCAGTTATTTCAAGTAAACTGGTTACTTTGCTCTGAATTTATGCAGTCCAGCTGACATCTTTAATGATAATCATTTATTTTGCTCTTAGTTTAGAAATTATCAGAATTCATATTAGAAGCCTTAAAAAGATTTTATGTCTAATTTTTTTTTCAAATGGTAATGTTTAGCAATCAGCTTAAAGGAAAAAAGTACATATTTTGATATGTGATTAATAATTATAATAAGTATGTTTTGAATATTTCTTTTAGAATTGTATAATCTATAGAAAAGAAGGGTCCCAAGTAATAACATCACAATATGGAAGTATTCTATAATTTTGCCTTAATTGGCATGGAAATCAAAGATAGAAAAAGATGCTGTCAACCTTTGAGAATTTGTATTCTATTTTTCTGGCACAAATGAACATTCTCCAAAGCAGCTCTTAATATTTAAAATAAAAAAACCTGTATATAGGAGTTCTGTAATGTCTTTTCTTAATATGCAGATTTGAAAGAAATCACAAAATAAATACATTTTATTTAAAAAATTGCAGTATGTCTGTTTTTTGCTAAGAGTTGAAAACATCAACGCCTAGATAATACTGTACATATAAAACAGGTTAATGATTTTAGCACACAATTGATCACAAGCTCTTTCGTATCTGATCTTATTGACAGTGACAAATGAAAATGTTGTCTGTATTCTGTAGCACTACTACTTAAAGTATGCTGTGGAAAAAAGTTCTCCTACTTTCCAATAGTAATAGAATTTATATTTAAGTCATTAGAATGGAAAAGAAGTCAAGATTCCTTTGACTAGCAGGTGAAAAATTGGATTCCACATGTAATTGTATTTAACAGTATTTTTTTTTTGAAAGTTGTAAAATATTCTGCTATTAGTAAGCTTGATGCATATATCGGTATATAGATGTAGTTTCAACAATTAAGAGAAGAAAATAGAGTGCTAACAAGAAAGCAAAGTAAATTATACAATCAACTAATCAAAGACTAATTTTAGATAATAGAACACAATTATTTTATGTGTAAATCAGATCTTGAGTAGAATTTCAGTATGTTTATTTAATGTTTAGAGTAGATTAGTATTTCCAAAGCATTTAAACTTTCAAATTTTATGTGAAGGACTTTGATATTAAACTTATTTTTCATGGAAAAAATGGTTCTAATTCTTTCTTATCAGCTGTATTTTCCATATTACAACTTTAATTCATGTAGAAAATAATTTATATGTTACAATCATCTTTCCATTTGGGCAGCAGATGTCTATCATTGATTTTGGAGCAAGCAAGAATATTAATATTCTTGAATATTAAACTTTTCTCAACTTAAAATACATGTTAATAAATCTTGGATGTCTGTCTTTTGCAATGTGAAACTAGTTGTTTATAGAAACCCCTTCCATAGAATCCAACTGAATATATGTGGTTCTAACAAAAAGACAATAAAAATATAACAATAAAAACAACCTGTTAAGACATGTATGAGCAGGTTAGAAATTAAGGGCGTTTGTGAAAGCCCATTACATAATTAATATATTGCATATCCTTACTAAAAGCAAATACTGATGCCAGTATTTATTCTAGAAATATATACAAATGCTTAATAATTTGCAGCATCCGGATATTGGAAACAATGGAAGAGAAACAGAAAAGTCTAAAAATCGATTGAAACAGATATGCAGAAGTTATTATGAGACAATTGAAGAAACACATTATTCAAAACAATACTGGATGGAAATTTTTCCAGCTTAATGAAATTTTTAAATCCTTGGCCTAACGATACCAATCTAATATTGAGTTAAAACAAACAAACAAAAAACACGGATAAATCCACACCTGTACAAATCATTTAAAGCTGCAGAATAGCAAAAAAAGAAAGAATCTTAACAGCAGCCAATGGGAGAAAAAAAAATGTATCTAGGAATAAAACAAAAAGAACAAGAGGTGACTTCTTAATTGCAGCAATGAAACAAAAATAAATGAATATATATGCAATGTTTTGGGGGTGGGCAATAACGATTCATCAGAATTTTATACCTAGGTAAATTACATTCTATGAATTTGTAAGCAAACTAACAATGAGAGATTTCACTACAAATATATATATATAAAATTTGTAGTGAAATATATATATATATAAATATATATATGTTGTTGTTGTTGTTAAGTGCCGTCGAGTCGGTTCCGACCCATAGCGACCCTGTACAGGGTTTCCGAGGGTGTAAATCTTTA
>NW_006408530.1:16277204-16277824 GCF_000296735.1 Chrysochloris asiatica
AGAAAGAAAGAAAGAAAGAAAGAAAGAAAGAAAGAAAGAAAGAAAGAAAGAAAGAAAAATCAACTTCTGAAAGTTAATTAGAGAATTAGAAAGTCATGGTGAGGCAAGATTACAGTGAATTTTGTATCTTGTGGATAAAACTAAATATGTTGTTGTTGTTAGGTGCCATCGAGTCAGTATAGACCCACAGCAAACTTATGTACAGCAGAATGAAGCACTACATGATCCTGGGCCAACCTCACTACTGTTGCCATGCTTGAGTCCACTGTTACTATCACTTTGCCAATCCATCTCGTTGGGGGTCTTCCTCTTTTTCTTTGACCCTACAGCTTACCAAACGTGATCTCCTTCTCCAGCAACTGCTTCCTCCTGACAATATGTCCAAAGTATGAGAGACGTAGTTTGGTCATCTTGGCCTCTAAGGAACACTCTGTGTACACTTTTTCCAAAATGGATCTATTGGTTCTTTTGGCAGCCCATGGCACATTCAATATTCTCCTCCAACACTATAACTCAAAAGCACCTATTCTTCTATGGTCTTCCTTATTCACTGTCCAGCTTTTGCATGCATATGAGGTTATTGAAAATACCATGGCTTGGGTCAGGTGCACCTTAGTCCT
>NW_006408530.1:16278079-16286543 GCF_000296735.1 Chrysochloris asiatica
AAGAATGAAGTCCTTGTCAAGTTCAATCTTTTCTCCATTGATAAGAATGTTGTTTATTGGTCCAGTGGTGAAATTTTTTGTTTTCTTTACATTGAGATGTAATCCATTTTGAAGGCTGTGTTCTTTGATCTTCATCAGTAAATATTTTAAGTCTCTTCACTTTCAGCAAGCAAGGTTGTATCATCTGCATATCGCAGGTTTTTAATGAGTCTTCCTCCAATCCTGATGCTATGTTTTTCTTCATATAATCCAGGTTATTTGCTCATCATACAGTTGGAATAAGTATGGTGAAAAAATACAACCTCGTCTCATAACTTTATATATATAGTATAAAAAATCAACAGCAGTGTTATCTATTCTCTAGAGTAAAAAACATAAGTAAAGTTAAAACACAGTCACAGTAATATAAATGATAGTATGCAATTGAAGAGTGACAATTAAGCCCCATACTATTGGCCATGAAGATAAAATAGCAGCAGTGGAACAACATAATTTGCTTAGTTGAATTCATATGTTAAAATTTTCTAGAGGAACTCTCATGAAAATGACAAGCATAACTTCTAAAATAATAGCATGGACAAAAAGAATAGGTTGCGAGGTGGGACAGTTGGAGGGTTGGAGTCTTAACCCATCCTTAAGAAGATTAAAAATACAAAATAAAAAATACACCAAGCAAAATATATATTTATAGAAAGTTTGAAAAAAATAGTAGAAATTCATCCAAATGTTTTAGTAATCACATAAATCTAAAAAGAAAAGAATTATCAGATTATATACTTAAAATAACAGCTTTATGAAATTTATAAGAAGCACTCTAAAATAAATACGATAACAACACAAAAGGTGAAAGTGTATTGAACCAAGATAAACAAAACATATGTCCACACCAAAATATGTAAATAAATATTTATAGTCAACAGCTGGATATTATCCAAATGTCCATGAATAAATAAATAGAGCACAAAGTGTGGAAGGGATTCAATGAAGTTTGTTGCCACTCAAGGGTGCTGGTTGTGACAGAAAGGAAACTATATATAGAACAATATGGATAAATCTCAAAATCTCTATGCTGAGAGAAATGAGCCAGACACTAAAGATCACATAGGAGTCCTGGTGTGGTGCTATATGTTAAGCACTATATAGCAAGGTTGATTTGAACTGCAAGGTCAAAGGATCAAACTCACCAGTCGATCTTCAGAAACCCTTTATAGGATTGTTAAGATTCAGAACTGACTCGACAACATTAACAACAACAACAGAGATCATGCACTGTAATTATACCCTTGACGCAAAATTCTGGAAGAAGTAAAAATAAAGCATTGAATTCCTGTCCTATCAGTGGATTCCTAGATTCTGGTGGTGATGTACACTTCTCTTAATATGCTTTTATGGTGTATATTTATTATACCTCAAAAAAGCAGATGTGGAAAACCAAATAACTACATGTTACACCATAAAAAAAAAATCCTCATAAATCAATAAGACTTACTATCTTTCTAGCTTTCCTTTAAACTAATGTCATAATTTCTATAAATCTAGTTTCATATGTTTTACCAATGAATTGTCCATAAGGTGAAATACAGTAATGGACAGGTATATAGAAGTGTGGGATAAATGTTGATTAATTTCCCAAATTATGCAGAGAAAATCTTTTCAACAAAAGCTCAGACTTCTGATTATAATTCATACTGATTTTCTCAATTACTTTTTAGTGAGAAATACATAAATAACAAAAAGACCCATGATTTACAAAATATATTGCTTCTACTACTGTTTAGAATTCTAGTTTTAATCTTTGTGGATTTCAACATTAAAAAATTGTTGTGCTTTACCCAGATTTCAAAAAAAGAAAATCAAAGTTTCTACATGTGAAAGTTAAAACCTGTGATTTCTCAGATGAGTCCATGTTTACCAGCAGGGCTCACCCAGGAAGGCCAGCTGAACATCCAGTGTACTTTCCCTTTACTGTGGTCAGTGAATCAGCAAGTGTTACAGGAGTTCAGGGTGAAATGCCAGGTGCCATTTCAACAGTCCTTCTTTCACAACCCTGAGGGTGGGGTCACTCTGCCAGACCCTGATAAGTTTACTGGAACTCAATTCCTCAGGCTGTCAAGTTAACACCCTCTACCCTCATGCTTTCTGAGTGTAGAAGGTAGTCACAGAGACCTGGTTCCCTTTTTTGGGTAAAAGGCTACTCAACCACAAGCTACTTAATAAACTCTGTCTGGAAAGTGTTATTCACTGAAATCATGTCTCAATCACACATAGTTTAATTTTGTAATTAACCAACCATCTGTCATTCTGAGGATTTTGTAAGGCCATCCAAATAGGAGAACATTTACTTGTAGAACCTTGCATAGTTGTTTTATAACGAGTGATCTTAAAAAGGAAATACTATGTATTTCAAATGTCAAATAATAATGCATTTACAACTTTCAAGTTATCAAGTCATTGATAACTTACCCAACTCAGCATCCTTTTAATCTTTCAGTAAATAAATTATCATACTAAACATGCATGGAAACATGTAAGGAATGATTAACTCTCAGGTCTTGTTACTGTGTGAATCCTGATAATACCTCTTAAAACACAGGACTAATTACTGAAAAAATCAGCAATTAATATATTATGCAATTTACTCTTCCTTTAAGACTTAAAGGATCTATATCTTGATGCATTAGTATCCATATTTAGAGTACAGAGACCTCAAAAATCTAAGAAGGGATCAAACACTATTAGTTAGAAATATCTTGAATCAAGTTGAGATTAGGTTTGAACCTTTAGTGACTGTTGTGTCAAATATAGACTCTAATTTAGTAGGCTTTTGTACCATCCTAAATGTTTTTAACCAGTAATCTAGACTTAAAGGCATTATAGATTTTTGGTGGTTTTATTTTAGGTAAATTTTATTTATTTAGGTAAATTTTTTAATGCACAGAAGATTTTTTTTAGAATTTTATTTTATGAAATGATGAATACATAGCTATACAATCACAATATACAAAGAGAAAAAAATCAGGTTACACAAATAGTAAATTACCCTAAGAAATTCCATTTACACAATGTCTTTCATATTCTACCAGCATATGTCATTACATTTTGATTTTACATAGTCTAAATTGTAGGAAACAAATAAATCTTTATGTTGTTCTAAAGGAAAAGAAATGAAAGAAGAGCATATGGATGGAAGGGAGGAGACACATTTTTCTACTGAATAGTTGCCAGAAATATAATGGTAATGGACACCCATTGACTGTTCAGCACTTCCATGAGGTGTTGGTCCTACAAGTAATTGAAATTTTAATTAATAGGTGAATAGATGTTTCCATGTTCAAGTAGGAGATTTGGTCCTAAGTTATCTAACATGCTAAGTTCAATAATGAAATACTACTTGCATAGGTCCTTTAATATAGGGATGAGGATAGGCAGGAAAAACTGTTCTTCTAGTTCCTGAAAAAAGTTGGTTTCTATGGATCACTACTTCCTATGACATCAGTCTACCCCTGCCACCTGCACTCCAAAAGATTGGTCCCTAGAGAGTAATGGTGTCATTATGCCAACATCATCAAGTTTCAGTGTTGTTATATTGAGTCACTCAAAGTTGGTCTCATATTGAGCTGATTTCTGTTCTGGCTAAAATACTTACAATTTGGAAATGGTATTGCTTTGAAAAAGATCATGACTTTTGGTTAAATAAACTTAATTATCAGTTTCTCCTTGAGAATGTTACCTGGATAATGATTGAAAAATAATATGATGTGACCTCAAATGCAAAAGTTTTAACATTTAAAACTAAATATCATAGTTAAATTGTGACTTATGACTAATATACCACTTATGACATAATATCCAAGTATGTATTCAAAATTTAAACTTTATTTTTTATAATTAATTAGTTGCAGAAAATAATTATTAATAAAGGCAAAAGGAGTAAAGAAAATCATTAATTATTCTCAAATTTCAAACCATTTAAATCAATGATAGAAAAAAAAAACATAACAATTTGTTAATTCCAAATTGAAGTGATAGTACAGTACACATTTCAAAATTCTTACTGAAACTATTAGGGGAAAGACTGCATGCAGACTAGTAAAATTATAGAATGTGCTATAATTTTCTGCTCCAGTAAACGACTTTCTGTACTGGCACCTGACAACAACAACAAGCATCAGAAGAAGATGGAAGGAATACACAGAGTCACTGTACCAAAAAAAACGTTGATGTTCAACCTTTTCAAGAGGTAGCATATAATCAAGAGCCAATGATACTGAAGAAAGAAGTCTAAAGTATATTGAAGGAATTGGCAAAGAACAAGGCTCCAGGAATTGATGGATTTAAAATTGAAATCTTTCAAGAAAGTGGGGTGGCACAGGAGGCACTCACACATCTCTGCCAAGAAATTTGGAAGACAACAATCTGGCCAACTGATGGGAAGAGATCTGTATTTGTGCCCATTCCAAAGAGAGGTGACTCAATGGAATGCGGAAATCATAGGACAATATCTTTGATATCCCATGCGAGCAAAGTTTTACTAAAGGTAATACAGAAATGGCTGCAAGCATACATTGACAGAGAATTTCCAGAGGTTCAAGTGGATTCAGAAGAGGCCATGGAATGAAGAATATCATTGCTGATGTCAAATGGATCTTGGTTGAAAGTAGAGAATAACAGAAAGATGTTTACCTATGCTTTATTGACTAAACAAAGGCTTTCGATTATGTGCATCATGACAAGCTATGGACAATGTTGTGAAATGAGTATTCCATAACAATTAATTGTGCTCATGAAGAATCTTTACATGGGCCAAGAGGCAATTGTTCAAAGAGAACATGGGAACACTGAATGGTTTAAAATTAAGAAACGTGTACAACAGGGTAATATTCTTTCACCATACTTATTCAGACTGTATGCTGAGCAAATAATCTGAGAATCTGGGTTCTATGAAGAAAAACATGACATCAGGATTGGAGGAAGACTCATTAAGAATCTGCAATCTGTAGATGATACAACCCTGCTTGCTGAAATTGAAGAGGACCTAAATATTTACTGATGAAGATCAAAGAGCACAACCTTCTAAATGGATTACATCTTAATGTAAAGAAAACAAAAATTTTCACTGGACCAAAAAACAACGTTCTTATCAGTGGAGAAAAGATTGAAGTTGAAAGAATGAAGGACTTCATTCTTCTTGGATCAACTATCAACACTCATGAAAGCAGCAGTAAATAAATCAAACACCGTATTGCATTAGGTAAATCTGCTGCACAAGACCTTTTTAAAGTGTTGAAGACCAAAGATGTCAGCTTGAGGACTAAGGTGCACCTGACCCAAGCCATGGTATTTTCAATAACCACATATTCATGCAAAATCTGGACAGTGAATAAGGAAGACCGTAGAAGAATTGATGCTTTTGAGTTATGGTGTTGGAGGAGAATATTGAAAGTGCCATGGGCTGCCAAAAGAACCAATAGATCTGTTTTGGCAGTAGTGCAACCAGAGTGCTCCTTGGAGGCCAAGATGGCCAAACTTCATCTCATACTTCAGACATATTGTCAGGAGGGACCAATCACTGGAGAAAGATATCATGTTTGGTAAGGTGGAGGGTCAGAGAAAAAGAAGAACCCCAGCAAGCTGGATTGGCAAAGGGGCAACATCAATGGACTCAAGTGTGGCAACAACTGTGAGGTTGGCCCAGGACCAGGCAGTGTTTTGTTCTGCTGTTCATAGGGTCACTTTGAGTCGGTACCAACTTGATGGCACCTTACAACAACAACAAGGGACTCCTTCAGCATCTAAATGTATGTACATATTTAAGATTTACATTAAAAATAATTGAAATAAAAATTAGCAAGCCAATGTAAGCGAGAAAAAGATATATGTTTATTATTAGTTATGTACAAACAATTGTTTGGGAAACAGAAAGTTTTTTCCATTTCTAAACTCCTTCATCACAGTTAACCCTTAAAGACAAGCGCACAAATAAAAAATTAACAGGATAGTAAATCCTATGACCTTAGATCAATTATTTACAAATAAAGATATTGTAGTCAATGAGAAATACTTCATAGGACCATTATTGTAAAAGCTTAAGAAAAAGGTATCCACAATAAAAGGGAATTAAAAAAATACTTATTTGTTGGTTACAGGGAGTTAGGGGGTAGGGTGACGGGAGGAGGGGAAGGTGGAGCACATGGTAGGGAATAGACGCAGGATAGTTTGGGTGCTAAGGGGGGACAATACACAAGAAGAGGGAGGGGAATTGATAAACAAGACAGATGAGAGAATATGTAGGCAGGCTTGCATGGGCTAAGTGGGACAGAGGTAAATAGTGATGTATGCTCAACCTTGGAACAACAGGGCCCTCGGATGGTTTGTATGGGTAAAAGAAGGGAAACAATGCTAACATATTTGGCTGTCTTTTGAACCTTGGTTTCCCTTGCCTACTACTGTAAAATGAGGGAGAGAAAGGAATAGCCAGAAACATCACCATAGAGAGCTTGTAAGCCCATCTTCAGCTTGTAAATAACTAGAATACATAAATTTGGGCTAGAACTTGCCCAATGAAGGAGGCTTCCTCTGGAGACTTTATACTGTATAAGACCATAGGTAGAATCCAGATACCCATCCAGAATCTTTTGAGGTGGGAAATTTCCACTTGAAAGACAAGCTGACCAGCCTTGAGCTTCTAGAAGAATAGAAACTACTTCTTGAAAGAAAGACCAGCAGGAAATATAAAAAAAAAAAAAATGATAATGGCAGTCTGATTGACTACTACAAGAACAAGCAAGTTGTTCACCAGAGAGCCATCAAGGCAAATTGTTGGGTCCCCTCATGGAAAACCTCTTTCCAAGATGGAGACTCAAGGGGAATACATGAGCAGGCATGTGTTCAAAAGAGGGAATGAATCTTTCAAAAGAGGGAATGAATCTTTACAGTGAGGATCATTCCTACCCCTTGGTACACAGGTTTGGCAGGGATGGGCAACTTAGACATTGGCTACCCAAAATAAGGGGGCTACAAAGCCACACAGTAACTGGCTTACAAACTTTCAAGAGGGAGACTAGTTTCAGAGAGTGAGGGAGAAGATAGAATCTCCACTGAGTTGTTTCCAACCTGTCTGGACGGAGCTGGTGAAAGGAGATGGGGATAAGACTCTGGTAGTTCAGTAGTGAATAATTGCTATCTGGACTGATGGTGATTGTTGCAAATACAAAGGTAGACATTTTGTAACAAAAGGAGGGGGGTGGTTGATCTGGCAGTGTAGGAGATGAGAACCCTGGGACCATCAAGGGAGAAGAATGGAGTGCAGGACCCTATCCATAGAAGCAATGACACTAGGGATGGAGGAAGAGACGGAGACATGGAAAGATGGAGTTTCTGGGGACTCTGGACTCAGGGAGGGAGAGGGGCTGTGTGCTGACAGCCAGGAGGTGGGTTTGTGGGTGTGCCCTTTGGTTTTTTGAATGGTTGTATATTCTTGAGTGCTTCAGTGTACTTTAAAAAAAAAAAACACACACCAAAAAACAACAACAAAAACCCCAGAGGGATTGGAAGCAAATGCTGTTTAATGATAATGCATGGAGAGGATTGTAGTAATTGCAATGAAATGAAATGGGGTAGGATGAATGTAAAGCTGATGTTCTCCCATGTAAACTATCACCCAATTTACAATAAAAACTTAAAAAAAAAAAAAGAGTTGGTATGGTCAAGTATCTCAGACAGCATGGGCACTCTTCATCTTAACTGAGACCATTGAGGTCTAATTAAAGAGAAAGAAATAAAGAATCAACCCAAACCCAAATATGTTGTGTTCTTTGCCTTATTCTTTCATTGTTCAAAAAAACCCAAAACACAATGTAGTAAAAAAAAAAAAAAAAAAAAATCCACATTTCTGATGTTTTCCACATTTTGTGACTATTTATCTTTGCCAGATAAAGCAATTTGTCCTCTTATATATTTAACTATGTTTATAAATCTTTCAAATAAAGTCACAAGTCTGAAGAAGTGCCAACATAAACAAACAGTATCAATTGGCATTGGGGCATGTGAAACATTGGAAGAAAGCAAAAATAAGGTATTACACAGGTGAATTGTGAAAATTAATATAAAACTCTCCTTTCATTGTTGAGTTGTGCACGCCATAATTATCAGCAGACCTTTTGTTTTAAAATTGGTACAGATTGGGCCGGTTTTAGGCTACTGAGTCATTCCATTTGAGTATTTACCAGTAATAAATTACTACAATCCAACTCCTTTTCCTACCTCCACACATATTTTCAAATAATTACAATCAGAACAAAAAGAATTATTGTAGAGTTTTAGGTTTCCTAAAGATTGAAGAGGTCCAAGAGCTGAACAGAAAATTTCAAAGATCAGCTCCAGAAGATAAAGCCAAATACTATAATAAAATATGCAAAGATTTAGAGTTAGAAAACCAAAAGGGAAGAATACGGTCAGCATTTCT
>NW_006408530.1:16288007-16310561 GCF_000296735.1 Chrysochloris asiatica
TGGAGGGTCAGAGAAAAAGAGGAAGACCCCTAACGAGATGGATTGGTCAGGTGGCATCATTGATGGACTCAAGTGTGGCAGCAGTAGTGAGGTTGGCCCAGGATCGGACATTGTTTCGTTCTACTGTGCATGGGGTCGCTGTGAGTCGGTTCCGACTCGTTGGCACCTGACAACAACAACAAAGATTGAAATATCACCAGTAAGTAGTATGAGGTTTGTTCAAAATTGAAATATCATCAGACTTACTGTCCAAATTAGCATATTATTTTCCTTAGTGCTTTGTAATTTACCAAATTCCTAAAAATTATTAGGAATATTATTTTAAACATTGATAGAACACAAGTCATATTATGTTTAGTAAAACGTATTCATATAATTCAAACCATTGATGAGTTTCTTCCCTTAAAAACTAATAATAGATATTGTATTGAATTTACTGAGAAGAGTTATTTTTATGTTTAGCTTCAATGACATAGACTTTGGCGCAAATCATTGTCTAACAAAGTGACAGTCTTAGGATATTAATATCCTCCTTTTGCCATAGACAAATTTTAGCAACAAAATCTTTAGGAATGTTATAATGTTCATTCATTATTGCTTAGGAAAGTTCAAAAGAAATTTATCTGTAATAAAAATTTTAAAACATGATTTTTGTACTTCATTTCACAAAATAGAGCACAGTAGAAATAGGTTGATGATTTAATATGAATTCAAAAAGAAATAACAAATATTCAAGCAGTCTATATTCAGAGCTAATAAAAAATCTGGTGAGCTTGATGGCCCTTGTTTACTGGAATATTAGGTAACATTGTATAATGATTTCTGTATTCCATTAGGTCACCTTTCTTTGGAATGGGAACAAATAAGGATCACTTCCAATCAGTTGGGTAGGTACCTGTCTTCAAATTTTCTTGGCATAAATGAGTGACTGTCTCCTGTGTCACAGCAGTTTGTTGAAAGATTTCTATTTGTATTCCATCAATTCCCAGAGCCTTAAGTGTACCTTGGTCTTCTCTTAATCATAAGCTACCTCTTGAAATGGCTGAAAATAAACAATTGCTTTTCTCTCTCTCTCTCTCTTTTTATTGTTTCCTGCTGTTATCCAGATAATAAAAACCCATCACACAAAACTGTGCCCCGCCCCTCTCCTTTTTGCTCCCAGCCCACCTCCCAGACTGTAGGAATGAGTCTGGGGTAGGAGGCAGGGAGAGGCTAATGTCACAGCAAGGAAATGAAAACTAGCTCAGAGAGGGAATGTATCAAAGACAAAGAAGTAAATTTAAAGCCCTCCTAACCCCTTCAGCCGAGGAGCTCTGGTAGCATAGTGGTTACGAATCAGGTTGTGAACCGCAAGGTCAACAGTCGAAACTACCAGCTGTTCCATGGGAGAAAGATGAGGCTTTCTGCTCCCATAAAGATTTATAGCCTTGGAAACCCTGCACCGGGTCGCTTTGTGTTGGTACAGACTCCAAGGCACATAACAACAAAAACAACCCTTTCAGCCAGGGTTCAGTTCTTTCCCCAATTCTCCATGTAGACGTGAGTATAGCACTTGATGTCTACCTCTCCCCATTGTGTCTAGTGGAATGGCACAGTGGAGCTGCAGGGTCCAAAATCACTGAAGAACTCTACTAGGGGTGAGGGAGGGGAAGCAGAGAGAAATGTGTGGAGACCAAACTTTTCGTGTGTATCCAGGAGTGTGAACAACCCTGGGCATATGGGTGTTGGCAGGGATGAGACATCTGAGTTTCAAGAGTCCAGCCTTCAATTCCAGGAGGCTCCATGGGGTGGGGATCAAGGTGCTGAAGAGTATTCTCAGGATGAACCTGGGAGGACTGTTCCAGAAGTCATGGGGTGAAGAATCCTCCTCACAAATAGATGAGCCCACTGACTCCATGGACTTGGAGTAGAAGGGAACTATTCCATAGATTGGATGAGTCTACTGGCCAATGTGGAGTGGAAAGGTAGAGAAGACCCCAAAGGAAGAGTGTCCCTTGTGTAGGCTGAGTCACTCAATAAGAGGAAGCAATTATTCCACAGTCAAGATGGCAGTTAAGAGGTGGGTCAGAGTAGAGAGTGCACGGAGGCAAGAGAGTCCAAGGATGTGCTGGGAAAGGTCAGTGAATATGCTTTATCCATATTCACTTCAGAAATTGTAGATTCCAAAGAGATGAACAGGTTGGGAGAAGGGAAACAAGGAAGAGGGCTGGCTCATGCTCCAGGACCCACTAGATTGGTAAGTGTAAGAAGGACTATAAGGTAGGTAGGAGGGAAGCTTACAGTTGGGCATCAGCTACACCCCAGCCTTCTTCAGATAGTCACAACCACTCCAGCCATCAGTGGAGATTTCCCAGAAAACTGTGCGCATGGAGTGCCAGACTATGTCAGTTCTGGAACATCATCTTGTGCCAATCTTTCTGTGGGCACTGGGGGCAGCACCAGTAAGCTGATGTTTTCCTGAGGTGAAGCAATGTTCCTTCTTGCTGTAGAAGTCTTGGTAGCAGGACACGACTATGGGAACAATGGGAACTTGGGCCTAGACTGAGAGATGGAAGGCGCCACACTTAAAGGGCAGCATAGAGCCATTGCGGTTACTCATTCCCTCACAGAAAATCCCAGACCCACACGTCCTGAGTAAGCAGGGTCTGGACCACCTCAGACATAACACTGATGACATTTTCTGTGTGTTTCTGGTCAATGAAGATGACTCCCTCCAGATGACAGCAGGCTAGCTCAGCAGACACAGCCCAGAGTAGCTTACAATTGGCAATGGGCATGCAGTGGCCAGGCAGGACCTCCATCATCCCAAGTAGGTCAAGGAGCTCTGGCAATTGGAAATAACCAAGTAGGGCTGCAGTGGAGGGAAGTGGTAGGTCCCTTGCACTTCTGCTCAGATCCCATACAGGTATTTGATGTGGAATGGCATCAGTAGTAAGATCTTAATGTTCTCCATGTTGTGTCCTAACACAGCACACACAGAGATGGCCAGTCCAGCCAGGGAGAGGACCCAGCCATTGTAAAAGGCCATCTTGAAGAAGTACTTGGCACTGAGCCTGCAGAATCACAAACTGGACAGCAGGAAGAACAATAGTAGGAAGAGCAGCAGTAGCACTGTCCATGCCCCTGGCCACAGCTCCATTCTGGCCATCCCAGAGAGGTAGGGGTCCTGGAAGGCTGGCTCCCTCCTTAGCCAGGATGCGTCAGTGGTGGTGGCTGCTGGTTGTGTCTCTGCTTCGGTCGGGTGTCAGTGCCAAGAGGGCAATGGGACTGGGGGTGTCTTAGCCCTGGCCGAGGGAAGAGAGATGGGATTGGGCCCATAGGGGAGGAATGATGGGAGTTGTCCCCCCAGCTCCTGTCCTCCCTCCCTTCTTGCTGTCTCTTTGAAGGTTGGGACTGTTGCTGCCCAGACCATTACTTTTTGTTTCAGTGATTCTGAATTCCTTCCATCTTCTTTTGATTCTTTCTGCATTACTCAATATTTGGCCTATAGAATCCTTCAATATTATAAATCAAAGCTTGATTTTTTTCTTCAGTTCTTTATGCTTGAGAAATGCTGAGTTTGTTTTTCCTTTTTGGTTTCTAAATCCAGGTCCTTATACATTTCATTATAATCTTGGACTGTCTTCTGGAGCTGACCTTTGAAGTTTTCTATTCAGTTCTTTTACCTTCTCATTTGTCCCCTTTGGTTCAGCATCCACACTGGAGAACAAGTTTCAGTCTCTTCTGACATTCATCTTGTTTTCCTTATTTCTTGTCTTCTTAATGATCTGTTGCTTTCTTCCTGTATGATGTTCTTGATGTCATCCCACAACTCTTCTGGTCTTTTGTCTTTAGTGTCTAATTCATCAGCTCTGTTCTTGAGATGATCTCTAAATTCAGATGAGGTATGTTTTAGGTTATATTTTGTCTCTCATGGACCTGTTTTAATTTGCTTCAACTTCAGCCCAAACTTGGATATGAGCAACTGTTTCATAGTGTGTGTTTTGTCTTGTTTTGACTGATGATGTGGAATTTTTTGACTGTCTTTCTCCATAGATGTAGTCAGTTTGATTTCTGTGTATCCCATCTGGCAATGTCCATGTGTAGAATTGTCTTTTAAGTGGTTTAAAAAAGATATTTGTGCTTAAGAAGCCATTGATCTTGCCAAATACCCTCATGCTAACTCCAGTATCATTTCTATCTTCCAGATTACATTTTCCAAGTGCTGATCCTTCCTTTTGGTTTCCAACCTTTGCATTTCAATCACCAGTAATTATCAATGAATTCTGAATGCATGTTTGATCAATTTCAGACTGAAGAAGTTGGTAGAATTCTTCCATCACTAGTGTTAGTGCTTGATGCATAAATTTGAGTTATAGTTACATCAACTAGTCCTACTTGTATGCATATAGATATTATCCACTCACAGAAAGTATTGTACTTTAAAATAGATCTTGAAATGTACTTTTTGATGATGAATGTGACGCCATTCCTTTTTAATTCATCATTCCTGAAATAATAAACCATATGATTGCCTGATTCAAAATGGTCAGTATGAATCCATTTCAGCTCACTAATGCCTAGGGTATGGATGCTTATGTGTTCCATTTATTTTTTAACAACTTCCAATTTTCCTAGATTCATACTTTGTGCACTACATGTTGTGATTACTAATGGATGTTTACAACTTCTCCTCATTTTTGAGTTGTGCCCCATCAGCAAATGAAAGTCCCAAAGGCTTTACTCCATTCATGTCATCTTGGTCATCTCTACTTGGATGAGGCAGCTATTCCCCAATATTTTACTGAGTGACTTCCATGCTGAGGGGCTAATTTTTCAGCACTATAGCTGGCACTGTGAGTTAATGTGCCAGATTGCAAAGCTGTTTGAACTGCAAGATTGGTAGGTCAAGCTCACCAGCTGCTCCTCAAAAATGCTATACAGGGTCGCTATGGGTCGGAACCAACTAGATGGCACTTCACAACAACAATATCTGACAATATTCTGGTGCTCTTCATCATATTTCAATATCCAATATTCTGGTGATATTTGACAGTGTTCCACTGTTTTTCATAAGATTTTAGTAACTAAATATTCTGAAGTAGTCTGTCTCTTCTTCTTCCTAGTCTGTCTCGTCAGGAAACTAAGCTAAAATCTGTCCACCATGGATGACACTGTTTGTATTTAAAATACCATTGGCATTACTTTCAGAATCACAGCAACAAGCAAACCACCACCATATGCAAACTGGCAGATGAGTAGCGGTCTTCATTTGTAGTGCCCATATAATAGGTGGAAACTGACATTTTTGTGAAGTGCCATGGAGTTGATTCACAGTAACCCTGTATAGGAGAGACTGGAGTGTTGGAACCATAGATGCTGTCATTCTAGTGCATGTCCTACAGTGCCACTAGTGGTCAGACAAAAAACAAATAAATATGTACAGTCAACCATCCTTATCAGTGGATTCCACATCCTCAGGTTTATTTAACTTTGGATAGCAAACAATGGGGGAGGCAGGAGAATGGTATAGTCCCTAAAGGTTACTGAATTCCTCAAAACTTAAAAAGGAGCATGAAATGCTATTTACATAGCATTCGCGTTGTTTTTGATATTATAAGTAATGTAGATATTATAAAGTAATGATTTGAAGCATATAGAATGTGTACAGATTACATGTGAATGTTACATAATTTTATATAAGAAACTTGAGCATCTGCAGATTTTGATAGATATAAATTGTGAAATCAATTCCCTTCCCCCCAAAAGGGACAACTGTTTCTTAATTCTAATACTTCATGTTAATGCTATTATTTCTCTCAATCCTCTTATACCAGTGACTCATAAGGAAAGCAGTTGATAAATAGATTCTAATCTGACTGCATAAATCAGGGTGAATTTACACTCCAGTGGCAATTTCAAACATCTCCACCCCATTTGCAAATAAGGCTAAGAAACTTACTTCCTCCCTCTAGTCATCCTGTTTCTCCATCCCTTCCCCCATAACCACCATCCCAAATTAACATGGCCTATTACAACTCCAAACATTCTGGCTCCTTTTCATAGCTTATAAACTCCATATCAAACACCTGTGTGTACAATTTGTTAAAGAAAAATATGATCTCTCTTCTGAAGCAAATAAAACATATGGCATTTGATTCTCTAAGCACACCCTCAAATATTTTAAGCAACTTCTTGATTTTCATAATTCCGGCTTCTGAAGTGCTTCCTTTTTTTACCTCAATTTCAAAATTACTAGGTATCATATGATTATTATAAAGCTGTGCATTTTGCAAATCAACCTCAATTATTCTTAGCCTTTGCTTTTTCAGCAGGAGAAATAAATTCCCCACAGTGGCCATTCATTTGCCTCTCAGCATGATCTCCTTCCTAAATAAACTTGAATTTCAAATCTACTTCCTCTTCACTGGTAGGAAAAAGCAAATACATTTTATTTTGGGTGAGCGTATCTGAGAGTTTTAGTACACCTACATGTACCAGCATGTCCCCAGCATCACATTAACCATTAAAGCAATTTCAAATTCCCAGGATTGAGACTTGTTTCTCAGGAAAGTAAAGCACTGGGGATTAGTAGGTAAGCAATTTGGAGGGTTTAGGAAATGCAAGTATTCCCAGTAACTTGCTGCACTCTGCCCTCATTCCTTCCCTCAAGCTAGAAAGACTTGGGGGAATCTTGCCAACCCATTAGCATTTCCAGAACTGAACACACTTTCTTGGAAATACTCTCTTCCCAAGATAGTACTACTGGAATGATAACAAGAAACTTTGAGTCCAATTTTCCTGGCTTTGCCCAGGGTCACAGGGAATAGGGTAGCTTCATAGATCTGTCTTTTGGAGTCACCTAGGACAAAACATCTGAGAGGATGAATATCTGTAGTTTTTGAATTTTTTTCTCATATTGATTTTCTTTTGCCAAGGTGTCTTTTTTCAAGGACTGATGAAAACACGATGACAGCCTTTGTATCCTTCATCTCACTGAATCCACAAGGTCTACTCTTTATCACTGTTTTTTCTAGTGATGATAATCTCATTACAGGACAAAAGGTTTAAGACCCTTAACAATAAAACAGGAAGGGGAAAAGAAGGGCTAAAAGGAGTATGAGAACATAGCATTTAGTTGCAATTGCCATGGTCAATTTTATGCAAGCAATAGAATTTTTTAAAAATAACTTCCCTTTTCAGGAGAATGAGAGATTAAATATTTAAATTTAATTGCTTATGAAATATATTTAAGTTAATAAGTCTATTTTCATTTCTCTTTCCATCAACATCTTCCATTTCCCTCTCCTGCCCTATTAAAGCATTTACCTTAGTGCGACTTGCCTTAAATTAGCCATCTTAAAGATGAGCATGTGATCAATCGATGTTTAAAAGCATCTACAGGGTTGTGATTGTACAAGTAGACTGAGTAAATTGCAGTAGTTTATGCCAGGAAGTTCTTACTTTTTTGCTGTTGATAAAGCACATAGTAAATGTATTTCATATGTACAGTAAATAATACAATGTTAATAGTGCCCTTTGGAATTGTGCAATATGGCAATTACAAAATCCTTACTTATTAATTTCATTGACCACTTCTGAAAAAATTGGTTCTACAATAAAATCATGCAGGCATAATTTGGAGCAAAGAAACCATCCCATTTCAATTCACTTTCAATATAAAAAAGTTAAAGAATGCCAGACAATGAATAATGTTGGATTCCAATATACTTGTTAATAACAGTATCCTAAATATGTTGTTATTGTTGTTAAGTGCTGTCAAGTTGGTTCAGACCCTCAGACTCCTGGTTTGGCACTATAGGTTCAATACTGACTGCAGACCACAAGGTCAGCGATACAAACACACCATTTGTTCCTCAGGGACAGGGTTACTATGAGTCAGAACCAAATCTATGACACATAACAACAGCAACAAAAACATAGGATCCCTGAGGAGTGCCTGGTGAATTTGAACTGCCCACCTTGTGGTTAGCAGTCCAGTGCTTAACCTACAGTGCCACACAAGCACCTCAGCCTAAATATGTTGTTCTTGTTGTTAAGTGTAGTTGAGTTGGTTCCAACTCATAGGATTTTTGAGGAAAGGCTGGTGAGTTTAGATCTCCTAACTTGTAGTTATAAATAACCCTGCAGTCAAGTGCTTATCCTACAGTGCCACACTAGGACTCCCTTCTAAATATTTGTTGTTGTTGTTGTTAGTTGCCATTGAGTCAGTACAGACTCATAGCGACCCTATGCACAACAGAACAAAGCACTGCCCTGTTCTGCGCCAAATTCCCAATTGTGCTACCTTTGAGCCCATTGCTGCTTCACTGTTCCAGTCCATCTCATTGGGGTCTTCCTCTTTTTCTCCCATCCTGCACTTTACCAAACATGATATCCTTCTCCGGTTCCCTCCTGAAAATATGTCCAAATATGAGAGATGCAGTTTGGCCTCCCTTGCTTCCAAAGAGCATTCTGGTTGTACTTCTTCCCACACAGATTTGTTAGTTCTTTTGGCAGTCCATGCTACTTTTGATACTCAAATGCATCAATTTTTCTAAATATAGTACCTTAGAATTCATCTCAACTTGTCTCCTCTTTGCATTTTGTGGTCTTCCAGTTCAATATGAATTTATGCCACATGCCTATTGATACCACCCAATCTACTCAAATCTCATTAAGGTCAAGTGCAAGGTAGAGTCTTGCTCCAAATCTTAACCCAGAATTTTATGTGTCACATTTAATTTTGATTCTGTCCCCTCTGCACTACTGTACTTATAACTAAAGGCGGTATGAATATACTATTCTTGCTTTTTGCAACCATCTGCCAGCAGTTACACTAATTCAAATTGATCAGCAGCTATTTACATTCTCTGTGAACCCATGGAATCAGATGATGTAACATATCATCTAAAGAGCTTTCCATATGTTTTGTGAGATCATCATGACATGTTGTAAAACACAATGGGACAGGTCTATTGCTTAGGTGTCACTGCACCTTGTGTCAAAAACCTAAAAGCTCTTTTGTCAGTTGGCTAATTAGCTTATGTCTCCAGCAATTCTCAGCTACAATATACTGGAGTTTTCAATTCAGAGGGAAGTTGTCACCCCCACATTTTTGGTTATTTTCTATCACATCTATGTCAATGTGATTCAATTGTAGTCTCCTCACCTCAACAGTTTATTAAGGATTTACAGTGTGTGGTCTCATTTTATGCCAGAAACTAATAAAGTGGAGCTGCAACAAAAGAAACAGTAGAGAGAAAATGCACTGTGAGATTGAACTCTGAAAGATCATATAAAGTTAAAAATAATCACTATTTCTCAAGTTGTATTTTTAAACATTCATAGACAAAATTAAAATGACTCAGGTTTTCAATCAACATGATTTTTACAGAGCACTTTCTTTCTAGGTAATACTCATTTCTAAAATCTTATCTTGGTACCACTAGTCACCGGAAATAGCTCATTAATAAGCTATAATCTAAATTATAGCTAATTAGCTATAATAAGCTAAAATCTCACTCATGAGATTTT
The DNA here is from genome assembly GCF_000296735.1 of Chrysochloris asiatica. NCBI lineage: Eukaryota > Metazoa > Chordata > Mammalia > Afrosoricida > Chrysochloridae > Chrysochloris > Chrysochloris asiatica. The sequence goes on from NW_006408530.1 coordinate 16,297,524, forward strand.
CTCAGAACTATCTTTAATAAGGCAAGAGATAAACCTGATGAAATAGTTTTTGAATTGGGGTTATTATCTTTGTGTCGAAAAGGTCTACTGGAATGCATAGTCATTTCTGGAATACCTAGTCATGTCTGCTCAAATAAACTTGATGAAAATGAAGATATACTTTGTTTCACAAGACTTTGAGCACATTTGATTACACATTAGAGAAAGTTTGCAGCCATCACCAGAGGGAGGCATAGACACCAAGAATCTGATTTAGGAGATTCAAGAATATGACAAAAATTACTATCATCATTAACACCAACAAAACTATTAGAAATCTTAAGAATAAAGGTTTTCCTTGGAAGATCATCCAGCAATCCTACAGACTATATTTTCAGATAATTTTCCTTTATAAAATGTCATTCTTACTGGTTGTAAGAGTAGTAAACCACTTTATTATGTGTCACAATTACACTCTCAGACCTTTAGAGGAATTTCGATGGCAAGCTTCTGATCAAAATTAATGTAGTGATTTTAGAATTGATCCAGTGGAATAAAGAGAACATTAAAAGGGAGGATGTAACTCATCTTATATATCACTTAATGTGCACCAATTGTAGATATATTGTTTTAAATTGGCCCCTAGATTGCTTATTTGTATATTAATATATAAGATCAGGCTCATTAAAAAGTAACAATATTTTTAATATTTATTATATTGCAGGTATATTCATGTATGTAGCTTCTATTATACTTAATAATACTTGGATCTAACAATGGTATGAATGTTTAACCTTACAGATACTAAATATTTAAAATTCAGGGACAATTAAGATGGTGTACAACCAAGATATAAACTACATCAGCATGGTGTTTCAGGTCAGTGATCTTTCAAAATATCATATTTCTTCTTAAGGCATAGTTTACCTTGGCTCCTACACAATCCAAGGATTAAGAAGTATGAATATACATATATATACACACATATATATGCATATATATATATTACATATATATCAGAGTGCAGTGGCTTCATAAGATAAACAACACTGCACTGTGAACCACAAGGACCACAGTTCAAGTTCACCGGCCACTCAGTAGGAGAAAGATGAAGCTATCTGTTCTCGCAAAGATTTTTTTAAAACTTAGAAACCATATATAGGGACACTATACGAGTCAGAACTAACTTGACAACACTTAGCAACAACAATAACATATGTATATCGCTATCCTATCTAAATCAAACTTATTATAGTTTCATTTTAATAAATAATATGAAGGTGAGGAGGTTTGAGGAGAAGTGGTCCCATGTCCTACTGCCTCATGAGAGACATGCCTTTTAGTTCATTAAAGGATACTAGTACTCTGTTTAAGGAGGCCTGGTGGTGCTAGTGTGGACTACTAACCATAACATAGGGAGTTCAGACCCCCCAGCCTCCTTGGGAGAAAGACAAGGCTTTCTACTTTTATGAAGATTTAGCTTTGGAAACCCTGTATAGGACCTATGAGTTGGAATTCAGTCACTGACAATGGGTTTGAGTTTTCATTATTCTAGTTAAGAAACCTTGGTAGTGCAGTGGGTTAAGGACCAGTCTGCAAACTGCAAGGTCAGAGGTTTAATCCTACCAGCTGCTCCATGGTAGAAGGATGAGAGAGCTGGCTTGCTGAAGTTTTACAGCCTCATCAGTGGAGATTACTCTAGCATTTATGTTTCTCCAAGCCACTTGTTTCTATGGCTTCTTCTAATTACTTGGGTTTCATATCTCAATTAGCATATTGAGTCAATGGCATATCCAAACTTCTTTGTCTTTTCTTGATTTGTAAACTAAATCTCAAACTGCTATGTCAATGTAATCTTGGAGATTTTGCTTGGATATTATCCCTTTTTAGATTTTCTCTGTTGTGGTGGTGGTTAGGTTCCATCCCGTCAGTTGGGACTTATGGTAATGTTATGCACAACAGAATGAAACACTGTCAAGTCCTGTGTGATCTTCACAACTGTTGTTATATTTGAGCTCATTTTTGCTGCCAGTGTGTCGATCTATCTCCTTGAGGGTCTTCTGGTCATTCTCTGACACTGCACTTTACCAAGGATTATATACCTCTCCAGGGACTGGTCCTTCCTGATAATATGTCCAAAGTATAAGAGACTAAGTTTCACCCTCCTCAGTTCTGAGGAGTATTCTGGTTGTACCACTTTCAAGGCAAATCTTTTTGTTCTTCTAGTGCTTTCAGTATTCTTCACCAACATCATAGTTCAAATATATCCATTTTTCTATTCTACAGTCTCCCTTATTCATTGTGCAATTTTCAAATGCATGAGAGGTAATTAAAAATACCATGGTTTGAGTACAGTACACTTTAGTTGTCAAAGTTTTATTCTGCGGCACTTTAAAAAGATAGTCTGTGGCAAATTTACCTAGTGCAATACACCGTTTGATTGCTGGATTGCAGCTTCCATGACCATTGAGTGTGGATCCAAGAAAAATGAAGTCTTTGACAACTTCAATCTTTCCTTTGTTTATTATGCTGTTTTTCATCAGTCCAGTTGTGAGAATTTTTGTGTTTTTTATATTAATATGCAATCTGTACTAAAGACTGTATTTTTTTAAAAAATCTTCATCAGGAGGTATTTCGTATGCGCTTTACTTCTAGCATGCAAGGTATATCATCTGCATATCTCAGATTGTTAATGAGACTTCCTTCAATAATGATACCACATTATTTTACATATAATCCAGATTCTCAGATTAATTGCTTAGCACACAGATTGAATAAGAATGGTGAAATGATTCAATCCTGACACACATCTTTCCTGATTTTAAACAGTTCTATATCCCCTTGATCTGTTTGTACCACTGCCCCTTGCTCTGTGTAGAGGTTCTGAATGAGCACAATTAAGTGTTCTGGACTTTCCATTCTTCACAATGTTATCCATTGTTTATGACCTACTGTCAAATACTTTTGCATAGTCAATAAAACACATGTCAGTCTCTTTCTGGTATTCTCTGCTTTCACCTTAGATCCATCTGACATCAGTAATGATATCTCTAGTTCCAAGTCATCTTCTGGATTCAGCTTCAATTTATGGCAGCTTCCTGTCAGTGTGATATCACCATTATTTTTAAATTATCTTTAGCAAAAGTTTACTTGTGTATACTATTATTGATACTGTTCTATGATTTTCATATTCTTTCAGGTCACCTTTCTTTGTAATGGCCATAAATATGAATCTCTTCCAATCAGTTGAGCAGGTTAGCCACCATCTGGACTCCTGGTACACTGCTGCAGGATAAGCATGGACAGCTAACGGCAATGTTGGAAGTTCAAACCCACCAGTTGCTCCTTGGAAACCCTATACAGGGTTGTTATGAATCAGAAGTGACTCAGCAGCACTTAATAACAAGTCTCTTTTGACTATGAGAGATAATTTGCATTTAACAATTTTAAAGTTATAATATCTTAACTTTCAAAATAAGGAGAAACTACAACAGCATTCAGGACAATTTTTAGGAGTTGGAGTGATAATCATTCCTTGTTTAAAGTAGACACAGCTCTGTGGGACACAGAAGTTGAAAAAAGATTATAAGTATTTACTGAAAATTGCTATATTTGCAGCTTCATTATATAAGTATCTCAAAACAGCCTATGTAGAATCAATAGTTAATAATTATTGTAGTGACAAAATCAAAACAACAATATTAATAGACTAAAAACTAAATTCATGAATAATAGCATGCTATATATAAGAGGATGGGCACACACTAATAACCCTGGTGGCACAGTGGTTAATAGTTTGGCTGCTAGTTAAAATGTCTGTGGTTTAAACACAGTACCAGATTCTCTTGGGAGAAAAAACTAGAAATCTGTGTCCATAAAGATTACAGTTTAGGATTGCTATGGGGGCATTTCTACTCTTTTCTGTGTTGTTGTTGCTGTTGTTAAGTGACATCCAGTCAGTTCCAACTCATAGTGACGCTGTATAGGTTTTCCAAGGAGCATCTGGTGAATTTGAACTACCGACTTTGCAGTTCATACTGACTTTGTGGTCCAGTGCTTATCCTACAGCGCCACACCAGGACTCCACTCTTTCCTAGAAGGCTACTGTAAATTGAAACCAACTCTGGCACACAGCAAAAACAAATATCAGAAGAAGTATCAAGCATCTGAGAAGTTATACTGAAATGGGAGGAAACCCTTTACTGAGACAGGAGGTAAACTTGACAATTGTGACATTGCTCAACTCTTTCTGGAGTCCCACTTCCACTTTTCTTTCACTAAGTTTTTTTAAAGGTTTCATAGTAAAGGACAGAAATCCACTGATATTTTCCAATTTAGCTAGCTGCTCATTAGAACAGACAACTGGTAGCACTCTCAATTAGTGGTGGTGGTTATGTGCCATGGAGTCCGTTTCGACTCATAGTGACCCCGAGCAGGGTTTCCGAGGCTGTAAATCTTTAAGGGAGCAGAAAGCCTCATGCATCTCCCGTGGTACAGCCGGTAATTTCGAACTACCGACCTTGAGGTTCACAGTTCGATTCGTAACCATTATGCTACCAGAGCACTCTCAATTAAGTGTGCTTAATTCCTATATGCATTGAGTATATATGTAAAAGATCTGTTACTGCCATAATAATTTTATGGAGTAGTAAGGTGACAGTTCCCAGGTTTCCTTAGCAAACTTGTACATTGTCAGCAGAAACTAGAAAGACTTTACCAAGTTTCTCCTGATGACATATGCTTCATTCACGTTTCAATCAAAATAATCTTCTTTAACAATAAAATTATGCCTTCATCATTGCTAATGGGGAAATTCAGAAAAAGAAAAAAAATCATTTTTTATGTTAATATTTATGTTATATGCAATTTTTAATGTCATTTTAATTATTAAAACTACTCTCACCTTGAAATGATAGGATTTCTGTATGTAAACACCTACTAATGGTTAGATTTCTTTTTTGGTAACACATCCTGGTTTAGAAAATAACATGTTCTCTCTTTAAGAAAGTTGTCTAATTTCCCTTTCTTGTATTATAATGCTGTGAAGTCACCTTAGTATATTTATATTTACCACACTATGATCTGATAAGGAAAAGTTAGGTGTATGATTCTTTTTTCATAAACACAGAAAGTATTAGATTTTCCGTATACTGATGTATTCATTGATTTGAATATTCTAGTCTCTGGAATATAGAGTAAAACAAACAATCATGCTAAAATGCACTTAATAAGCTATTCTACTTACATAAGCACTGCTCTAAATTTTATTGAGTGTTTCTCAATGATTGTACCTCAAATATGATACAGGTTTGCAGAAATGTAAATCCTCCTCATTTCCTGGGAAGGCTGTAAGAGAATTGGTTCTGCTGTAGCTCCTCAATCCAGATATCTTTGTCCACAAATATGCTCCCCTTGAATTCTAGAGTGTAATGCAAATATCATTTTCTGTTGTTTCTACTTCATGAAAAGTCTTATCAAACTGTGATTTCTATGTATATATTATGTGTATGTGTTTATGTGTATATTAGAGAGAGAGAAGAAAGAGAAGTAGAGGAGAAGAGAGTCCTGGTGTGGCACTGTAGGAGAACACTGGACTGCTAACCACAAGACTGATGGTTCAAATCCACCAGCTGCTCCTTGGAAACCCTATACAGGGTCCCAATGAGCTGGAACTGACTCGATCCCACTCAACAGCAATCACAAATATATTTTTGTTAAGTGCCATTGAGTCAGTTCTGACTCAAAGCAACCCTGTATACGGTTTCCAAGAAGCAACCAGTGGGTTTGAACAGTCGACCTTGTAGTTCACAGTCCAGTGCTGATCCACAGCATCATACCAGAAATTCCCACAAATAGTGTTTCTGGTGCTGGTGGTGTGCTGTGGAGTTGGTCCCAACTCTTAACAACCCTGCATAGGGTTTCTGAGGCAGTAAATCTTTATGGGAGCAGAAAGACTTTCTCCCATGGAACAACTGGTACTTTCAAACTACTGACCTCAATCTGAACACCTTTGGCCACAAAGGTTAAAAGGTTAACAGCCTGACTTGTAACCACTATGCTGCCAGACTTCTCTCTCTCTCTCTGTGTATATATACATATATATTGTTTTTGTTGAGTGCCTTAGAGTTGCTTCTGACTTTCAGCGACCCTATAGATGGTTTTCAAGGCTGTAAATTTTTATAGGAGCAGAAAGCCTCATCTTTCTCCCACGGAGCAACTGGTATATTTGAACTGCTAACCTTAAAGTTAGCAGCCCAGCTCATAATCCACTATGCTACCAAGACTCCTGTCCACAAGAATAGCTCCATGAAAATTAAAATAATTTTGTTGGCAAGACTTCTGAATTTACTCTTCTGTCTAACGTCTTTTGACATATCTGGTGTGGCACTGCAGAATAATGTGCTGGACTGCAAGGTCAGTTTGAACTGCAAGGTCTTTCACTCCCACCATTCACTGCTAGGAAACCCTATACTGGATCTCTATGAGTCAGAACCAACTAAACAGCACTTAGCAACAAGTGATCTAACAGATGATTTTCTGAAATTGTATTTAGTCACTATCCCATGTACTTTTATTCCTACTATTTCTCCTACACACTTACTTATATCAAGTTCCATGACATCAGATCAGTATCCTGCTGGGTCAGTGACTAGTAATTTGACACCATTTGTGGTTTAGTGGTTTGATGTGTTAGCTTACTTCAATAAAGTTTGCACTATACCAGTGTCTATCAATTCTCTTGGATGGCAGAGACTTTCTCTCATATTGGACAAAATGTCTGGTTAATAGCCGTTGCTTCATATTCTTTTTGTCTTCTTTTTTTTTTTTTTAATGAATTAGTAATTTCACTCTAATAGAAAAGATGGTTGCAACATAGGTCATTGTAAGTTTCTTAGATCTGTGCTTATCTGTCTCACCTGTAGGAATCCTCAGGAATGGTTTAGTTTAAGATAATTTCCCTGATAGGAAGAATGAAAATTCACACATGTCTGAGAGGTAGAGATAAATAGTTGTGAAACTGTTATATCTAGAATGGACAGTATTAGGGAAAAAAAAAATTTTTTTTGGATGCTTCTTCTTAAATGATTCAGACTCAGAAGAATAAAAATTGTTTTAGTCTTTTAATGAATATTTTCAAAAGGGGTGATACTATTTACATACTTGACAAGTTGACTGATAATGGAATAAGGATATCTTTCCACATTTGTTTCTTTGCAATTGTGATACAATTTATTTTGAAATGAAACTTCTCGCATTTGGATGAGAACAGAGTATGTTCTTTAAATCCTAGCAAGGAAAACATGCAGAATGGCTTTGGATTACAGGACATAAGGTGTTTCTCTGAGTAGCAAGCCAGCTTTCACGAGGGGGCGGTGTGCTCTCAGCACCCATCTGCAAGCCTGTGAACAGACCTTCAACCAGGTGTCCACACAAGCACACACAGTTGTAGAGGAGGGAGAAGGTGTCCCCAATGGAGAAGGGGAATGGCCTTAAAACAAATTATACAGACATGGTGTTCTAGCTAGAAATTTCAACAAATTATTTGGAAAAGAAAAACAATACACCATGATTTATTATACATAAAGCATTTCTCAACAATGTTGTTGTTGTTAAGTGCTGTCGAGAAGATTCCACCCCACAGTGATCCTGTGTAAGGTTTCCGAGGAGTGGCTGGTGAGCTTGGACCACTGACCTTATGGTTCAAACGCCTTTGCAGTCCAGAGCATTAACCCACAGCACCATTCCAGGACTCAAACTTAGTTAGTAAAATAATAATGGCTCCACAAGGCTAAATAAAAAAGTATTTCTGTAAAATCATAAAAAACTTTTATTAAACAAAAATATTTAAATGGAAAACTATATACTACTTGAGGTAGATTTCCTTCTCACTCTTATTCAAATAATTCTGTGCTCTGCACATTACACCTAACCAAAATGGTAGATTTGGCAACTTGAGGGGTGTGAATTGTGTTTCCTTTAAATAGTTGTTTTTTTTTTTAAGATTTGGAAACAAAAAGAAATTTGAAGGGAAAGATCAGGACTATAGGTGAATGGGGTAAGGTTTCGCAGTAAAATTCTTGTAGGATGGTATTTGCTACCCTGAAAGAATGAGCAGGTACATCATTGTGGTGAAGGAAAAAAAAAAAAAATCCATCTGCACAATTTTCCTGGCTATTTTCTTCGAACTTCTTCGTGATAATCCTTTATGATTGTCCTATATCCCCCAGGAATATCCGTAAAGATTACCCCTTGTGGTCCCCCAAAACAGTTGTCATAACCTTCTAGGTTGATTGTTCTGTGTTAATATACCTGACCTAGCAGATTTGCTTGGTACCTATTGCTTTAAATGGGTCTTGTTCTCTAAATAGTATTATAAATCCCAAAGTCAGGGCCGGTTAGAATTTGTTCTCTAAACTAATTTTTATTAATTTCAACTTTGCTTTAAAAAATCAGTTATTTGAGCTAACTGATCTTCAGACATATCTGAGGGTAAGCACACTGACACCAAGATATTAGCTTAAAATTGAAAATGCCAGACTCTGTGTGATCTCAACTTCAGTAGCTATGACATCAATGGCAATTCTATAATCTTTTCCCAACAATTTTTGGACTTCATTAACAATGTCTTCATTTGTAAAGGTTAATGGTCTTCCATCTCTTGGCTCATCATTTAGGTCTTCCTGAACTTCAAAATGTTTGATCCATCTAAAATCTGTTGTTTTATGTTGGACAGCATTCCCATAAACTTGTTGCAAAGCTTTAGTGATTTAGGAAATTGTCCACTTGAGTTTTGTTAAGAATTTTATAAAAGTATTGACCTCTGAATCATTTTAGTTTAGTTTTTTTTTTTTTTTTTGCCCCAATTAAGGAGCTTCTGGTGGCTTAGTGGTTATGAGTTGGGCTGCTAACCTCCAGGTCAGCAGTTCAAAACCACCAGATGTTCTGTGGGAGAAAGATGAGGCTTTCTGCTTCCATAAAGATTCACAACCTCGGAAAATCTGTGCAGGGTCACTATGAGTCGGAACCGACTCCATGGTACTTAACAACAATTAATTGCCACAAATCTTCGTGCTTAGCAATAAATTGCATATCAAGAAATATAAATCCTAATTTGTATTTTAAGGAGTATGTAGTCTAATTATGGATAAATATATTGTAGCTGTGGATCTGTAGTATCAGCACTGGAATACGAACCATAAGGTCAGCAGTTCAAACCCACAACCTGCTCCTCGAAAATAGGGTTGCTATGACTTACAACCAACTTAATGGCACTTAATGACAAAAACAATACCTTAGCATGAAAAGAGAGGAAACAATTTGTTTGCTGGGCATTACAGACACAGTTTGATAGGTAGGAACAGTATACCAGACTATTGTGTATGAGTTTTTGTGGATTTTTTTCTTAAAAATGCATTACCAAAAAAAAAAGTTATGATCAGTCACTGTTAACACACACAGAAGAAAAGGCTGTCAGATACATGAATCTTTCTAAGAAAAAAGTCATGACTCTTGCTTTCTAGTGCCTTTTTTTCCATATTTAAGAATACCTGTCTAGTTTATTGATTTTGATTCTTGGGAGTAAACAAGGTGGCACAAGATGTTTGAGATTTTCTACTAACCTGAAGGTTGGCAGATTCAAACCCACCCACAGGTGAATGGAAGGAAGGCCTAGCTATCTGCCTTCATAAAAGGTGACAGTCAAGAAAACTCTGCAACACACGAGTCCGAACGAATTCAATGGCAATGGATTTTGTTTTGTTTTGAGTAAACATGAGGTTCTTAACCCCTGGGGTTAATCAGCCAATGTTGCAAATGTATAAATTTGGAGTCTGAATTATATACTAGTTGCTTATGGTTCATTAATCAATTGAAGGAGTCAGATTGTCTCGAAGTATTCTGATAAAACCTAGCTTCTGAGCCTATAAAACTAAACATGAAACCCTCAACTATTTGGACTCCCGCTACAGGAATTTACCACCAAAGTAATCAATCTCCCATCAGATGTCTTTGCTGTAAAGAGGTATTTTGCAACAGATTTCCCTAATGCAATGTATCATTTGATTTCTTGACTGCCACTTCTATGAGAATGAAGACTGTGTATGATGTCTTTTTTTGTGTGTGTGTACAATATTGACATGTTAGGTGGTGTCAAGTTGGTTCGAACTCATAGAGGCCCTGCATAGGAATTCCAAGGAGCAGCTGGTGTATTTGAATCACCCACCTTGCATTTCAAACTGATATTGCAGTCAAGTGCTTATCCTATAGCACCAAAACAGGACTCTATGTTGAATAGAGTGTGTTTTTACTTGTCTCCAGACAATAACACATCTGCACTTCCCTATTTCACGGATGCTTATGGTGCATTTTAATCAAATGATTAAACTTGTATTTTGAATTTGAGTGATTTCCAAAGGAATTACCCAAAATATAATTGTGGAAAGTTTTTCTTCAAGCTAAAATGAAGCTCTCCACATTTCAGAAAACAGATCTCTAGGTGTGTGTGTGTTGGGGGAGTGGAGGGGGGGGGATAAAATGAAAGCAAAGACCTGCTGCTATGGAGTCCATTCTGACTAATGGTGTCAGCATGGTTGCAAAGAAAGTTACTTCATTGTGTCCTGTGATCCTTCTGAGTTATCAAAATTAAAAACAAACTAAAGCAAAAAAAGAGAAAGAAACCACTTCCATCTAGTCAATTCTGACACATAGTGACCCTATATAGTCTTTATGGAGTTCTGGTGTTGCACTGTATGGTAAGCAATGGACTGCTAACTACAGGGTTAGTGATTCATACCTACTAACCACTCGTTGGAAAGCCTATGCAGGGTTGCTGAGTCAGAACTGACTCAATGGCACTTAACGACAATAGGATTTATAAGACTGTTAATGTTTACAGGAGCACACATCCTCATCTTTCTCTTGTAGAGCGACTGGTGAGTTGGAATTTGCTGATTTCGCAAATAGCAGACCAACACCTAACCCACAGCTTCAGTCAGGGCCAAAGTGAACATTAATGTGAAAAGTAAAGGCTTTGGGCAAACAGCTATAGAACTCTATCTCATTAAAAAAATGGTTAACCTCAATAACTATGAATAAAAATGCAATTTGTTTTTAATTGAAACATAATAAATAGTAAATGCAATTAAATTCTTAATTACAACACTTTGTTGTTGATAGCCGCTGTTGAGTTGGTTCCAATTTATAGGGATTCTATGTAAAGCAGAATGGAACACTGCACAGTTCTATGCCATCCTCACAAGTGTTATGTTTGAGACCAGTGTTGTTGCCACTGTGTGAATCCATCTCATTGAAGGATATCATCCTTTTTGCTGACCCTTCACCTTACCAAGTATGATGTCCTTCGCTAAAGATTGTTCCCTCCTAACAACGTGTCCAAAGTATGAGAGATAAATTCACCCCATCATCACTTCCAAAGAGCAATTAGACTGTACTTCTTACAAAACTGATATTTCTTCTGGCAGTTCACAAGACATTCAATATTCTTTGCCAACACATACTTCCAATATATTTATTCTTTTATGCTCTTCCTAATGTATTGGCCAGCTTTCACATGCTTTTGAGAGGATTAAAAATCCAATGACTTGGGTAAGACCAACCTTAGTCATTAAAATAACATCCTTGCTCTTTAACACTTTAAAGTGTTCTTGTGCAGCAGATTTGTCTAACACAATACATCATTTGCTTTCTTTTTGACTGCTGCTTCCATGACCTTTGATTGTGGATCCAAGCTGAATTAAATCTTTGAATTTAGTCTTTTCTACATTTATCATGATATTTTTTTATTGGTTCATTTGTGCAAATTTTTCTTTACTTTACAAATGAGGTGCAATCCATACAGAAAACTGAAGTCTTTGTCCTTCATCAGTTTTTTAAATCCACTTTGTTTCCAGCAAGCAAAGTTGTATCAGTGGTTTATCACAACTGTTAATGAGTCTCTCTCCAATCCTGATTCCATGTTCTCTTGATATAATCCACTTTCTTGTATTATTTACTCAGCATATAATAAGTATGGTGAAGATTAAATAAGTATGGTGAAGTGATTCAGTTCTCATACACACCTTTTCTGGTTTTAAACCATTCAGTGTCTCCTTGTTCTGTTCTAAGACTGTTTCTTGGTCTATGTGCAGGTTCTTCATGAGTACAATTGAATACTCTGGAATTCCCATTCTTTGCAATGTTATTCATAGTTTCTTATGATTCATACAGTTAAATGCCTTTAAGTAAAGCACAAGTAAATTATGCTATTATCCATTTTCAGTCAAGATCCATCTGACATCAATAATGATATCACTCATTCTACATCCTCCTTTGAACCAAGCATAAATTTCTCACAGTTCTCTTTCAATGCTCTGCTCCAACCACTTTTGAATTATCTTCAACAAAATTTTACTTGCATATGATATTAATGATATTATTAGATGACTTCTATATCTATTGGGTCACCTTTCTTTGGAATGGGCACATATATGAACCTCTTCCAATGGATTGGCCAGATAGCTCTCTACCAAATGTTTTGATATACTGCCTCCAGCACTACATTAATTAGTTGAAATATTTTAATTTGTATCCCATCAATTCCTGGGGACTTTGTATACACAATGCCTTCAGTGCAGCTTGGGCTTCTAGTTCAATACCATTGGTTCTTGATCATATGGTACTTCTTAAAATGGATGAACATCAATTATTTCTGTTGGGTGTAGTGACTGTGTATTCCTTCCATTTTTTTTTTTCCTTCTTCCATCTTCTTTTGATAATCCCTGTGAAATTCAATATCTTGCCTATGTTGTTGTTGTTGTTAAGTGCTGTCGAGTCGATTCTGACCCATAGCGACCCTGTATAAGGTTTCCAAGGAGCAGCTGGTGAGCTTGAATCACCAATCTTGCAGTTCAAATGACTTTACAGTCTGGAGCATTAATCCCCAGCGCCACACCAGGACATCTTGCCTATGGTGGCTGTGTACCATGGAGTCGGTTCTGATTCATAGTGAACCTGTACAGGGTTTTCGAGGCTGTAAATCTTTACAGGAGCAGAATGTCTCAT
>NW_006408530.1:16311776-16359379 GCF_000296735.1 Chrysochloris asiatica
TTCACTTTCAGCAAGCAAGGTTGGTTGTATCTTCTACTTATGGCAGGTTGTTAATGAGTCTTCCTCCAATCCTGATGCCACATTTTTCTTCATAGAACCCAGCTTCTCAGATGATTTGCTCAGTATACAGGTTGAATAAGTATGGTGAAAGAATACAACCTTGTCGTACACCTTTTTTAAATTTTAAAACATTCAGTAGTCCCACGTTCTGTTAGAACAACTGCTTTTTGGTCCACATACAGATTCCTCATGAGCACAGTTAAGTGCTCTGGAATACTCATACTTTGCAATGTTGTCCATAGCTTGTCACAATCCACACAATCGAAAGCCTTTGTGTAGTCAATAAAGCACAGATAAACTAGAGGGAATACACAGAAATCAAAATGATTTGTTCATTTCAAATAACTTCTTTAGACAGCATAAGAGACGATTATAAACATGGACCTCACCAGATGAATTTTTTTTCTTTTTCTTTATCATCTTTTAAATGCCCTTTTGCTTTCTTTATTGATGATGTTCTCAATATCATCCCATAACTCCTCTGGTCTTCAGTCATTAGTGTCCAGTGCATCAAAGCTGTGCTTGCAATGGTCTGTAAATTCATATGGGATATATTCAAGTTCATATTTTGGCTCCCATTAACTTTTTAGAATTATTTTTAGTTTCAGCCTGAATTTACATATCACCAGTTGACATTCCATAGCTTACTCCTAGCTTTGTTTTGGCTGATGATATTGAACTTCTCCGTTTTCTCTTTCTGCAGATGTAGTTATTTTGATTCCTGTAGGTTCCATCTAGTAAAATCCAAATGTATAACCATCATGTGTATTGTGGAAAAAGCTATTTGTGATGAATCAATCATTTGTCTTATAAATTCTATCTTACAATCGCTAGCATTATTTCTTTCATCAATGCAAATTTTGCTGTTATTGATTCTTGCTCTTTGTTTCTAACTTTTGCATTCCAATCATCAGTGATTATCAATGCATCTTGATTGCAGTTTGATCAATTTCAGACTAAAGAAGTTAGTGTAATTCTTCAATTTCATCTTCACTAGCTTTAGTGGTTGGTGAGAAATTTGAATAATAGTGGTAGTAACTGGTCTTCTTTATAGGCATATGGATATTATCCTATCTCAGACAGCATTGTACTTCAAGACACATTTTGATATGTTCTTTTTGATGATGAATGAGATGCCATTCCTTTTGAATTACTCATTCCTGGCATAGTAAACCATGTGATTGCCACATTCAAAATAGTCAATAAAAGTCCATTTCACCTCATTAATGCTTAGAATATCTTTGGTTTTGCGTTCCATTTTCTCTTTGACAATTTCCAATTTTCTTAAATTCACATTTTGTACATTCCATGTTCTGGTTATTAATGGATGTATACAGCTATTTCTTCATTTTGAATTGTGACCCATCAACAAAGGAAGATAGGAGGCTTTACTCCATTTATGTCATCATGATCAACCCTACTTTGAGGAAGCAGCTATTTCCCAGATGTATTTTGAATGACTTTCATCCTACGGGCTAGTCTCACAGCACTATAACTGAAAATACACTGTTGCTATTCATCATAGACCAATAGTCAATATTCTGGTGCTGATAGTGATCCACTGGTATTCATAAGATTTTCAGTGAATAAACGTTCAGGAGTAGTCCATCTGTCCGTCTACCTAGTTGTCTTCATCTGGAAGCTCAGCTGAAACCTGTCCAACAGTGACCCTTCTGGTATTCAAACTACCAATGTCATAGCTTAAGTTCTGTCAAGTTGGTTCTGACCCACAGTGACCCTGTGTAGTGTTCCAAAGGACTCACTGGTGAGCTTGAACCCTGAACTTTGTGATTCAAACCAAATTTGCAGTTCAGCGCATTAACCTACTGTGTCACACCAGGAATCAGAAAACCAAAAAGAAAGAACACACTCAGCATTTCTCAAGCTGGGGGAACTGAAGAAAAAAATTCAAGCCTCAACTTTTGTTATTGAAAGATTCTCTGGGCAAATTATTGAATAATGCTGAAAAAATCAAGAGAAGATAAAAGGAATCCACAGAGTCACTGTACCAAAAGGAAATGGTTAATATTCAACCATTTCAAGAGGTACCATATGATCAAGAGCCAATGACACTAAAGGAGGAAGTCCAAGGTGCATTGAAGGAATTGGCAAAGAACAAGGCACCAGGAATTGATGGAATACAAATCAAAATCTTTCAAGAAAGTGAAGCGGCACAGGGGACACTCACTCATCTCTGTCAAGAAATTTGGAAGACAACTATCTGGCTGACTGATTGGAAGAGATCCATATTTGTGCCCGTTCCAAAGAGAGGTGACCCAACAGAATGCAGAAATCATCGGACAATCTCTTTGATATCCCATGCGAGTAAAGTTTTTCTAAAGGTAATACAGAAATGGCTACAATCATACATGGACAGAGAACTTCCAGAGGTTCAAGCTAGATTCAGAAGAGGCCATGGAATGAGGTATATAATTGCTGATGTCCAATGGATCTTGGCTGAAAGCAGAGAATATCAGAAAGATGTTTACCTGTGCCTTATTGACTACACAAAGGCTTTCGATTGTGTGGGTCATGACAAACTATGGAAAACATTGTGAAGTATGAGTATTCCGGAACGAAATGCAAATAATGTGCCACCCTCTGTATTGATTTTCATAAAGCTATATCAATCAATGCATGGATAGAATTAATAAAAACATAATAGAATGTCAGGAATTCCTGGTGTAACACTATATGATAAGCACTGGATTGCTACCCTCAAGGGTAACAATGATAAGATGTCCAATGTATGTATGAGAGATGAAGTATGGCCATCCTGTCTTCTAAGCATCATTCTGGTTGTATTTCCTCCAGCACAGATTTGTTTGTTCTTTTGGCAGTCCATTGTACTCCTAATATTCTTCTACAACACATAACTCAAATGAATCAATTCTTCTACAGTCTTCGTTATTCATTATCCAACTTTCACATGTATATGACGTTATTGAAAATACCATGACTTAGGTCAAGCGCACCTTAGTCTTCACACTGACATCTTTACTCTTGAACACTTTAAAGAGGTCTTGTGCAGAAAATTTGCCTAATTCAATACATCATTTGATGTCTTGACCGCTGCTTCCATGAGTGTTGATGGTTGATCTGAGCAAAATGAAATCTTGGACAGCATCAATCTTTTCTACATTTATCGTCATGTTATTTATTGGTCTAGTGGTAAGGAGTTTTGTTTTCTTTACATTGAGGGGCAATACCATAAGTGCACCTTGGATTTCTTCCTTCAGTATCATGGTTCTTGATCATATGCTACCTCTTAAAATCGTTGAACATTGACCATTTCTTTTTGATACAGTGACTCTGTGTATTCCTTCCATCATCTTCTGATAATTTCGACATCACTCAATATCTTGCCCATTGTTATTATTGTTAAGTACCGTTGAGACAGTTCCGACTTATAACAATCTTGTAAAGGGTTTCTGAGGAGTGGCTGATAAAGTCCTTGAATGTTGCAAATCAAGGCTTGAATTTTTTTGTTCAGTTTCCTCAGCTTGAAAAATGGTGAGCATGTTCTTCCTGTTTGGTTTTCTAACTCCACAACTTTAAAATCTTGTTACAATAGTTTTTGTCTTTTACTTCTTTCTTGTCTCCTTAATGACCTTTTGCTTTCTTCCTGTACGATGCTTGATGTCATCCCATAACTCTCTGGTCTTCAGTCATTTGTGTCCAATTCATCGAATGTGTTCTTGAGATGATATCTGCATCTAAGTGAGCTATATTTAAGGTCATATTTTGATTCTTGTGGACTTGTTTTTTCTTCACCTTCAGCCTGAACTTGCATATGAGCAACTGATAGTCTGTTCCACAGTCTTCCCCTGACCTTGTTTTGGCTGATGATAAGGAGCTTTTCAATCTTCTTTTTCTAAAGACTTAGTCAATTTGATTTCTGTGTATTCCATCTGGTGAAGTACATTTGTATTGTCATCTTTTGTGTTGTTTAAAAATGTACTTGCAATGGAGAAGTTATTTGTCTTGAAAAATTCTATCATGTGATCTAGCATAGTTTCTATTACCAAGGCTATATTTTCTGACTACTTATCCTTTCTCTTTGTTTCTGACTTTTGCATTCCAATCACAAGTAATTATCAACACATCTTGATTGCATATTTGATCCATTTCAGACTACAGATGTTGGTAGAATTCTTCAATTTCATCATCACTAGCTTTAATGGTTAGTGCATACATTTGAATAATAGTAGTATTAACTGATTTTCCTTGTAGACGTATGGATATTATTCTCTCACAGATTTTATGTGTTCCATTTAATTTTTAATGGTTACAATAGTATGTCTTTTAATGGTTACAATAATTTAAGTCTGCTTTGATAACCCTAAAATAATGTCAGTATAGCTGCATTCATTGAACTTTCCCTATTCACCTACTCCTCACTTATTGGCTATCTCATTACCTATCTCATATACATTTTGGCTTTAGGCAAAAACTCTTCCATTTGACCATTTTGCACATTAATAATGGATATCTGGCAGTAATGAATGCTGAGGTGCAAGGTAAGTGTAACACTGACTGTTAAGGTTAAGGTTATGTGTCAACTTGTTAGGATCATGATTCTCAATGGTGAGTCATTTATGCAATGTAATTTGATAATGATACAGTTATCTTCTATTTTTGTGATCTCACTGGGTCATTTTTCATGTCTGCATAATGCCAATTTTCGCATATTAACCTGGTCTTTGGGACTTTACTATGTCCGTAAGTGAGGACTTTACTATGTCCAGTGTATGCACTGTACTATGTGTTTTAATATATCATTTCAACTATTTTTTCAACTAGATGGAGGAAAATGAGGGGGAAAGACAATACATAATTCAATCATCAGTTACAGAACAGAAGCTAGTAAGTGGTGGGTTGTGATTGAAACTATTTTGCTAGTTCAGAAGAGCAATGCCCCACTTCATATACTAGAGATGTATCAAGATTTGATCCTACAAATGATTCTTACAGAGAAATAATATGTCATCTGCCAACGAGCAACATTTTGAACTACATGAATGCATGAGATTCCAATGAAGGTAAAAATTTCAGCCAAATAGGACTCAAATTAATATGGAAAATATTAGAGTCCGACATAGAACACTAATATAGTCCAATAATATTTCATGGTTAGCAGAGTTAAAGGAGCTGAGCATCTAATAAGATGAGTACAAAGACCCTATTTCAGAGTTAATAGGCAGATCATTACATGCTTTGACCAAAGCAGTCCCCATACTGACCTAATCAAAATCCAGAATGAAAATTATCATAAAGTGCATGATGAACCAATTAGCTTGGAGCTGGGTTGTTTCTATCTGCTCAAGTATCTCAGCTGGGAATGGTCAATTAAAACTAAAAGGAAGTGAGGAAGGAAAAGAAAACAAACACCAACTGGAAGCAACATTATTTTACATTCTGGAACCTTATGCAAAAGTTCCAGAAGGATAATACTTTGGTTTTATTTACAGGAGAAGCAAACAAACAAAGTCAAAATCCACAAATCTCTGACAAAGACCAGCTAGCCTTATATGGATCTCCATCTACCTCAGGGACAGTACATGTATTTGTGTCCCACCTAATCCAGAGTTGTCCAGTTAACTCTGTCCATGTGTTCAGAATAGGACTGTGCACCATAGTTTTTAAATGGTAAAGTTTTTGGAAGTAGATCACTAGGTCTTTTTTTACAAGATGGCTTTGGGTGAATTTGAACATCTAATCTTTCTGTTACAAGGTTGTGTGCATTTTTATTTATTAAAATTTTGTAGCACCTAGGGACCTAGGCTTTCTGCTCCCATAAAGATTTACAGCTTCGGAAACCCTGTACAGGGTCGCTATGAGTCGGAACCTACACCATGGCACATATCAACAATGACAACAACAGGGACCTAGGCAGATAAGAAATAAGATGTGCCCTTAGTATTTTTTTTGTTGTTGTTATATGCCACTTGAGGGGAATATTAATATTTAAAAGCAATGAGAAGATTCAGAGCTTCAAATTGATGAAGTTTTATAACAGGAGTGAATACCTCATTTGAACCAACGATAATGTAATAGGAATTTAACTCAACCTCTATTCAGAATGAATACACTTACTACATTATGTTTTACACGTGCAGTCATTATTTTTATCTTTTTCTATATCAAGTCTAGGAAAAAAAAATAAAAGAAATTTTAGATGTGAAAAACAATAAAACATTTCTCCACATAAAAATTCTTAAAGTTACAGATTGATATGGCACTTTTCTTTGGAGGTATTCTTCATTTTGAAAACACCAACTCAGGTCTTTAATTGAGTGATATGAAATTATATAGTAGAAAAATGCAGTTTAAGAATCTGTATAGGAAAATGCAACTATGAGTTTAACTATGTTCTTTTCTCACCATTTTTCTGTCAATTTGTTGCACTGTGGTGCCTTGAATATTGCTGATTATGGAAACTATGCCACTGATATTTTAAATATTAGCAGGGTCATCCATGATGGATAGGTTTCATCTGAGCTTCCAGATGAAGATAACCTAGGAAGAAGTAGAGGCAGATGACTTCCAAATATATTTAGTCACTGAAAACCTTATGATAGTAGTGGAAAACTGTCAGCACGAGGATATTGAATAATGAAACATGATGAAGAGCACTGGCATGTTGCCAGATATAGTGTCTGAAAATAAGTCCCTGAGATTAGAAGGCACTCAATATATGACTGGGAAAAGTTAACATCTCAAAGTTGACCATGATGATGTGAATGGAGCAAACTTTCAGGACCTTCATTTTCTGATGTGATGCAATTCAAAATAAGGAGACACAGCTGTAAACATCCACTAATAATCATAATATAAAGGGAGCAAGGTATGAATCATTGTCAAAAATGAAATGAAACACATAAGCATTGATATCCTAGGTATTAGTGAGCTGAAATGGACTGGTATTGAACATTTAAAATCTGACAATCACATGGTTTACTGTACCTGGAATGACAAATTGAGGAGATATGGTATTACATTCATCAAAAAGAACATGTCATGATCTATCAAACACTATCTGTGACAGGACAATATCCATATGCTTACAATGAAGACCAGTTAATGCCACTATTATTCAATTTTTTTGCACCAACCACTAAAATTAGTGATGATGAAATTGAAGAACTATACCAACTTCTTCAGTTTGAAATGGATCAAACATTCAATCAAGATGTATTGATAACTAATGGTGATTGGAATGTAAAGTTTGGAAACAAAGAGGAAGATCAGTAGTCAGAAAATATGGCCCTGGTGGTAGAAACAATGCTGGATATCACATGATAGAATTTTGCAAGATGAATGACTTCTTCATTGCAAATACCATTTTTAAAATACATAAAACATCATTACACATCACCAGATGGAATATACAGAAATCAAACTGACTAAATCAAATTGACTAAAGAAATGGTGGAAAAGCTCCATATCATCACACATTTAAATTTTTTGCTAATAATAGTTAAAATTAGCTATATGAAGGAGGTCTGGATACTATGCACAAGAGAACAAAACATTGTCCTATCCTGTGTCATCTTCCTTTGTGTTATGATGTTTGAACCCATTGCTGCTGCCACTGTGACAATGCATCTCATTGGGTGTCTTTACACTAAAATTTCTGGTTTTGTTTTCTTATTATTAACTCTCCAGGTGTGGTGTTGTAGCATAATGTGCTGGAATGTCAGGTCAGTTTGAACTGCAGGGTCAGTGGTTCAAGGTCACCATCCTCTCCTTGGAAACCCCATACATGGTCACTATGAGTCAGAACCAAGTCTATGTTGTTGTTGTCAGGTGCCATCGAGTCGGAACCAATCCCATGCACAGCAGAACGAAACAATGTCCGATCCTGGGCCAACATCACTACCGCTGCCACACTTGAGTCCATCAATGATGCCACCTGGCTGATCCATCTCCTTGGGGGTCTTCCTCTTTTTCTCTGACCCTCCACCCTACCCAGCATGACATCCTTCTCCAACAACTGTTTCCTCCAGACAATATGTCCAAAATAGGAGAGACGAAGCTTAGCCATCCTGGCCTCCAAGGAGCACTCTGGCTGCACTTCTTCCAAAACAGATCTATTGGTTCTTTTGGCAGTCCATGGCACTTTCAGTATTCTCCTCCAACACCACAACTCAAAGGCATCAATTCTTCTACGATCTTCCTTATTCACTGTCCAACTTTCGTATCCATATGAGGCTATTGAAAACACCATGGCAATAACAACAACAACCTGTAGTTGATGAACACATGTCAGTGCTGTTTTAAAATGCATTTTGTTGTAAATGGTAACAGAAATATAGTAAAACTTGAAAGTCAATGTATACATGTTCCAAATGTTTATTTGTACATCAGCTGTTTGTCATTTGGTATTATTAGCAGTGGTGCAGTTGACTCCAACTCATGGTGCCCTTAGGTACAGTATCACAAGTCCTTGCCCAGTCAACCCCACATCACTCTCATGATCTCAAGCACTCTCAAGTCTATCAGTGTGGTTACTGTACCAATCCATATCATCAAGGGTCTGCTATGCTCTCATTAGCCTTCTTCTGTATAAAACAGAATGTCCTCCTGATGTAAGTAAGTCCATAATGTTTTCCTTGCTAATTTTCAGAAGTAGATTCCTAGGTTATTTTCTTATTTTGTCTTAGTCTGGAAGCTCCCGTTAAACCTGTCCACCATGAGTGATCTTGCTGGTATTTGAAGTGGGTAACATAGCTTCCAACAAAAGGCATCATAATAGGGAAAACAGAGTATGATATAGTTTGACAGTTCTGTGATGGTATTTGCCACTAGTAACCTATTTTTCTATAGGAGTAAAGGAATAAAGTTCCCAGGCTAGCTCACATAAAAATCATACTCTTTGACCAATGTTAATCAGTTCCTAACAAAGATGACCATGATACTCCTGGAAAGAGAACAATGAGAAAGAGAATGAGAATAAAGACAATTACTCCCTTTATCATCATTTCTTTCTTTCTTGTTGTTACGTACCCATAAGTGGGCTCAGACACATAGTAACACTATGCACAAAGAACAAAACACTGTCCTATCCTGTGTCATCTTCCTAAGTGTTATTATGTTTGAACCCATTGCTGCTGCCACTGTGACAATGCATCTCATTGGGTGTCTTCTTTTTCATTGACCCTTCTCTATACTAAATATGAAGATCCTTTTCCAGGGACTGGCCCATCCTGACAACAGGTTCAAAGTGAGGGAGAAAAGTTTCACCATCCTTGCTTAAAAGGAGGATTCTGGATGTATTTCTTTCTAAAAAGATATGTTTGTTCTTCCGGCAGTACATGGTGCTTTCAATATTCTATGTGAACATCATCAGCCAAAACAATGCCAGGGGTGGACTGTGAAATAGACCATCAATTGTCATATGCAAGTTCAGGAAAAGCTGAAGAAAATTAAAACAAATCCACAAGAGCTAAAATATGAACTTGTACTTATCCAACCTGAATTTACAGATCATCTAAAGAACAGATTTGATGAATTAGACATTAATGACTAAAGATCAGAAGAGTTGTGAGATGACAACAGAATATCATACAGGAAGATAGAAAAAGGTCATTAGAAAGAAAGAGAAAAACAAAACAAAACAAAACAAAAAAACCAATATGGATGTCAGAAGAGACCCTGAAACTATTACTCCCATGTAGATATGATAAAGCAAATGGAAGAATTGTGGAGGTAAAAGACCTGAACAAACAATTTCAAAGGGCAGCCCAAGAAGACAAAGTCAAATATTATAATGAAATATACATTGAACTGGAATTAGAAAAGCAAAAGGGAAGAACACATCAGCATTTCTCAAGCTGAAGGAACTGAAGAAAAAATTCAAACCTCTACTTGAACTACTGAATATTGAAGGATTCTGTGTGTAAAATATTGAATAACGCAGATAGCATTAAAACAGATGGAAGAAATATGCAGAGTCACTGAATCAAAAAGAAATGGTTGATGGTGGAGCACAGGAAATAGACACAGGATGGTTTGGGTGCTGGGGAGGGAGTCAATACACAAGAAGGGGGAGGAGCATGGAAGAAGAAGGCGGATGAGAGAACAATTAGGCAGGTTTGCATGGGCTAAGTGGGACAGAGGTAAATAATGATGTATGCACAACCTTGGAAAAATAGGGCTCTGGGATAAAGGGATTGAGGCATAGGTTGATTGGGTAAAAGGAGAGAAATAATGTTGAGATGCTTGACTGTCTTTTGAATCTTGATTTCCCTTGCATAGCATTGTAAAATAGATACTTGAGGAGAAGAGAAAGGAATAGCCAGAAATATAACCATAGAAAGCATCTAAGTCCCTCATCTGCCTATAACTGATTTGAATACCTAAAAGGGGGCTATAACTTGCCCAGTGAAGGAGGCTTCCTGCAGAGCCTCTGCATTGTATAAGACTGTAGGTGGAATCCTGAACCCCATCCAGTATCTTCTGAGGTGGGAAATTTCCACTTGAAAGGACAAGCAGACTAGCCTGGTACAGCTAGAAGAACAGAAGATATTTCTTGAAAGAAAGACTGGCAGGAAAAATACAAAATAATAATGGTAGTCCAACTGACTACTACAAGAATAGGCAAGTTGCTCACCTAGGAGACATCAAGGCAAGTGGTCGGGTCCCCTCAGGACAAACCCCCTTCCAAGACTAAGAGTAAGGCTCAAGGGGAATACACGAGCAGGCATGTGGTCTGACTGGTGACCACACTGGTCACCAATAAGGGGAAGTGAGGGAAAATCAGCAATGAATTTCCAAACTAAGCCCTATCACATTCAATAGACCCCTGTGAACCTGGTTGAAGACCTGGTTGTCCAGCAGTATGGCAAGACCTGGGGAATCCTGGGCCCAGAGTCAGTGACATAGCCACAGAGGACTAGAGTTAATAGTGAAGCATCCAGCTGACAAGAAACAAGGGCATATGCACAAAAACACCCACACTTGCAGATAATACCCACTTGATCTGGCTTCAATGGCTGGATGATACAATTTGATGAACTTGACCTACACCTATGGATGCAGTAGCTCAAAACAGGGAACAAATCTTTACAGCGTGGATCATTCCCACCCCCTCGGTACACAGGGTACACAGGGATGGCCAACTTGGACATTGACTACCCAAAATGGGGGGAGGGCACTACAAAGGCAAGAAGTGACTGGCTTACAAGCTTTCAAGAGGGAGCCTAGATCCAGAGAGCACGGAGGAAGGTAGAATCTCCACTGAGTAGTATCCAATCTTTCTAGGCTGGTGAAAGGAGATGTGGATAGGACTCTTATGGTACAATAGTGAATAATCGCTATCAGGACTGTTTGTGAGGGTTGGAAATGTAAGGCAGATGTTTTGTGGCAAAAGAAGGGGAGTGGTTTACTTTGCAGTCTAGGAGCGGGGGTCCCTGGGACCATCAAGGTAGAAGAGGGGAGTGTGGGACCCTACCCAGAGAAACAGTGATGCCAGAGATGAAGGCAGAGATGATTACTTGGAGAGATGGAGTGGTTAGGGACTCTACATCTAGAGAGGGAGAGAAGCTGTGTGCTGATGACCGAGGGGCAGGTTTGTGGGGTATACCTTTTGGTTGTTTGATGATGCATGGAGGAGATTGTAACCATGGTAATGAAACTATATATGATAGGATGAATTTAAAATTAATGTTCTCCCATGTAAACTATTGCATAATTCACAATAAAACATTAAAAAAAGAAAGAAAGAAAAGAAATGGTTGACTTTCTCCTCAGCCTGCTTCCAGGAGTCTGCCTGCACTAAGGCTGAGTTGGATGGCTCTGATATATTTACTCATGGCCCCAGAGTTGTAATTAATGATGAGGAACCCGGCTATGACCTAGATTTGTTTTGTATACCTAGGCTTTATGTGGAGGATTTGGAAAAGGGGTTCATTCCTCATGGCCTAATTATGGACAGGACTGAGCTGTGTGCTCATGATGTGATGAAAGAGATGGAGGCCACTACATTGTAGCCCTCTGTGTTCTCAAGAGGGGCCATAAATTATTTGCTGACCTGCTGGATTATATCAAGTCACTGAGCAGAAATAGTGATACAGCCATTCCTATGACTGTAGATTTCATCAGACTAAAAGCTACTGTAATGACCAGTCAAGAGGGAACATCAGTGTAATTGGTGGAGATGATTTCTTAACTTTGACTGGAAAGAATGTCTTGATTTTTGAAGATATAATTGGTACTGGCAAAACAATGCAGACCCTGCTTTCCCTGTTCAAGAAGTATAATACAATGGTAAAGGTTGCAAGATTGCTGGTGAAAAGGACTCCTCAAAGTGTTGGCTACAGACTAGAATTTGTTGGCTTTAAAATTCCAGACAAGTTTGTTGTAGGATATGCCCTTGACTATAGTGAATTCTTCAGGGATTTGAATCATGTTTGTGCCACTAATGAAACTGGAAAAGCAAAATACAAATCCTAAAAGGACAGTTCAAGTTGAGTGCCAGAGTCTGGAAACATCCAGAATCATGTTGACATTACCAGTAAAATGATCAACTGTTCTAGTGTCCATCTGCTTTAGTCGCACTTCTTGCATGCACCGTCTATGAATTTTCTGTTTTGTAGGTTAAAAATGTACGTTGCAGTTTTGAACTCTTTTTATTTGCACATTGGGTGCTCCTTCTAGAATTGCTTCAGAGCAAATTTAGAAAGTAGAAAAAAATCACTTCAAAATCATAATCTATTTTAATAAAAGAAACTACATAATAATTTGATAACTATATTCAATTTCAAATTACATTCTTTTAGGACTTTAAGAAATAAGTTTCAATGCTAAAATGTACTATCTATAAAATTACTTAACCAGAAATGAAATAGTCTATAAAGAAAATTAAGGGGTACAAAAAGAGTTTTGAAATTATTTCCAACAAATTTACAGTTCTTCTTTTCTGAACATTACTGTCCAGGATAGGAGAATCATCTCTCCACATGAATAGACTATTTGGTGTTATTGTTGTTAGGTGCCACTGAGTCATATCCATCTCACAGTGATTCCACGTACAACACAATGAAACACGGCTTCGTATTGCACCATCCTCATCATCGCTGCTCTTTTTGTAGCTACTGTATCTATCGATCTCTTTGTAAGCCTTCTGCTTTTTCTATGACTCTGTACTTTACCAAGCATAATGTCCTCCTCTAGGGACTGGTCTCTCCTGATGGCATGCACAAAGTATGTGAGATGAAGTCTTGCTACCCTAGCTCCTAAAGAATATTCTGTCTATACTTCTGACAAGACAGATTTGTTCATTCTTCTAGGAGTCTGTGGTATATTCAAAATACTTCATCGCACCATAATCCAAAGACATCCATTCTTTGGTCTTCCTTGTGATCCAGCTTTTCTTTTCCAAGTATAAGAGATGATTGAGAGTGTCATGGATTGGGTCAGGCCCCCTTTGTTCCTCAAATTGATATTTTTGCTTTCCAAAGCTTTAAAGAAGTTTTTGCAGCAGATTTGACTGTAAATATAAATACAGATTGTTGTTTCCATGGGTATTGTTTATGAATTTAGGTAAAATAAATCCTTGACAATTTCCATCTTTTCTCATTTTATCATGATATTGCTTATTGGTCCAACTGTGGTATTTTTGTTTCCCTTATGTTGATATGTAATCCATACTGAAGACCTTCATTAATAAGTGCTTCAACTTGTCTTAACTTCCAGCACACAGGCTGTGTCATTAAACAGTCAGGTTGTCAATGAGTCTTCCTTCAATCCTGATGCCATGTTTTTCATGTAGGCCAGTTTCTTGGACTAATTTATTTGGGACATACTTCTGAACTAGCAATGTTGTTGATCATTCCTCATGACTGGGTCCTTTAATTTAGCCCAGATGATGAATTCAAGTAAAAGTTAGTGTAATAAAACGGCATGAACCTTGGAGTCACACATACTTAAGTTGAAAACACACTTCCTCCTTCACTAATGATGTGCTATCACTTCAGTTGCTAAGCCTCAGTTTATAATTATAGGAATAATATTTCATTTTTAAGGTTATTTTGAGATTTTTTTTTTTTAAGAGTAAAAGCTATCAATACAAAAAACTTAAAACAGAGTAGTTCTCTGAGTTTCCACAGGAGTAGCTTTACAGTTCCTTAAAGTGGTGTAAAATTGTTAATTCTAGGATAAGATCTGATGGTAAACACCTCAGCAAAAAGGACTATACTGCATAGCAGTTCATGTGGAGTCCATTCTAATTTAGGGATTAGAATTGAACTATACTGCATAGGGTTTTCAGGGCTGTATTTTCAGGAATAGATTTCCAGACATTTCTTCCAAGGTACCTCTGGGTGGCCTCCAACTTTTCTGTTATCATTTATACCGCCCAGTCTATACTATGCAGTTGGTGGC
This sequence comes from Chrysochloris asiatica, assembly GCF_000296735.1. Taxonomy (NCBI): domain Eukaryota; kingdom Metazoa; phylum Chordata; class Mammalia; order Afrosoricida; family Chrysochloridae; genus Chrysochloris; species Chrysochloris asiatica. Next base: position 16,326,222 of record NW_006408530.1, read on the forward strand.
AATGTTCAGCTAACAAGCTAAATTGCAAAATTCCAACAACAAATTAAAAGGGACATCAGGATGATGCTAAGGTAACAATCATCTTCTTTGCACCTAACAAGACAAGAAAACGATGACTAGAAAGAGGCTGTAGTTCTTGCAAATTAGCAGGTAGACCAAAACCTGCAAAAAAAAGGTTTTAAAATTCAATTTAAAGGAAAAGTCTTCTTTCATCACAGGGGCAACTCATTTGGGAGCCATTAGCAGGTGTTACAATACATCTGGCAATTTTATTAATTGTCTGTGTCTGTGTCTCCTTGTCTGTGTCTTCTGTAAATAGAAAATAGAAAATACTGGTTGGAAGTGGGAAGCAATTAAGTGGTCAAAGCAATCCCTCAAAGGCTAAGAAGGAGCACAAAATGCTATTTACATAGTATTTACATTGTATTTGGAATTGTGTGCAATCTAGATATTATTGGAAGTATATGGGAGGATGTAGGTAAAAGTAAATACCACGCTATTTTATATTAGGGGGTTGAATATCTGCAGATATTGTTCATGGGATACTGGAACCAATCCTGTGAAGGACACCTAAGAATAAGTATATTTCATTTAGTAATGGTACAGGAGGGTTCTGGGTTGTTTAGTACCTCACAAACCCAATGAATATTACCTATGCAGAGATTACACCTAATTAAAACCTGGGAGGGGATTCTAGTGATGAGATGTTTAAGTCATACATAACGCATGATAATACTACTTTCTTTTGGACATCTTTATAGATCTGGTTCCTTTCAAACTATTTGTGATGTGCTCACACACTCAGCCTCAAAAATGAAGCTATTGTTCAAGTAAACTAATTGGCAGATAAATATTATAGATTGCACTTAAGCAAATTTCTTGAGAAGAGCAAGAATGCTGGTTTGAATGAGCACTGGCTCTATCTTTGGCTCTGTTATTGACATGCAGTTCTCTGCTCTCTTGCAGAGCTTTGCATAAAGTTTTTTTTTTCTTTCTTTTTTGTCAGAAAAAATTATGAAAGTGTCACTTTCTCTTTGCAGTTAATTCAGGAGAGATCCTCAATTGGAGCAGGGCACATTTTCATGCAAATACAGCAGCACAGTTTCCAGCCCCCTAATAGCTTCTTACAAATGATGTGCCATTACAACGAGGTTTATTTAAACAAATTTAATACATCTTTAATCAAGCTGGAGAGCATTTTCAAAGGTCACGCTCCAAATCAGGATCACTGTACTGAGCTTATCAAAGTATTAGCTTAAGGGGGAGGGAGAATTATTTCTTGGACAAGTAATTTTAGGCAAATCTTTATTTACATTTTTATTCAGTTATTAAATTTTATTCCTTTCCCTCCTCCTTCTAGTCTCCATTTATGAACCTATAAGAAAGTCTGCAAATGGAGCTATAAGCATATCACTCTAGTCAGTCCTTCCAGAGGCGACGCCTTTGAACGCAGAGGGTCTAAAAGGCAAGGACAAGAGACCAGGCATTTTCAATGTCAGAGATAATCTTTTAGTGCCTTTAAAGCATCCTTCCCAAAGGTCTCACATTAGGCTCTGTATATATTGCTGAAATTCTAATGCACTGTCTCTTCAGTGGATAAAGGAAATAGACATTAAGAGTTGCCCTAACTTAGACCCTCATTCATTCTCTGTTCCTTCCTTTCTCACCAAAGGTAAAACAAATATTTATAGTCTATCTGATATGTGCCAAACACTGTCCTATTCTTATATCTCTAAGCTTTCATTAATTATTCCCATAAGCACTACTATGTTTGTCCAAAGTTCTCCCTAACCCTTGAATTTCTTACATGAATATTTATGGAACAGAAAAGATCAGCTTGACACACCTAAGAAAAATAAGTTTATCTTTGGTAAGAAATCTTTAGACAAATGTCAGTAAAAGCAGCCACCATATGCAGTCATGATGACAGAGGAAATGTCAGTGTTTGCAGAGTGCAAGCTTTCATTTGGTAAAATTCAACACTTTATCCCAGTATAAAAGTAACTAATGAGGCCTCAAGATTAAAGGGGAAGTGAACTCTGCAAGAACACAGAAATAGCTGATGGGAAGAGAAGAGTTACTCCTGAGGATTTTAATGCTCATTAGACTTAGGAGCTTTCAAACTTCTCAACAACATAGAAATGAAACAGAGCATCTGAAAAGACAACCCTGAGATAATGAAAAGATCACGCAGCAGTGCCAATGAATCTATTTTGGGGTCTTAGCTCACTACCAGCAATTGCCTCTAAGGTGAAGAAAACTGGGGGACCAGAACAAAATAAAAAAATCACAGAGTTGATTATTACCGCAGGCTACAGGGGACAAAGCCCAGCCCCTCCAGATAAAAGACTTGCCTGTAGCACCCACATAGAATGCAGCAGCTGCTAGGTGAGGGCAACAGAGCAGCAGGTAGGTGGAAAATAGAAGGAAATCAGTTGTGACTTAGGATTCTAGAAACTCACATGCCACTAACAATATCAAAGATCAGTAAACAGTGATTTGGGGATTTGAAGATTTTTACAAGAATATTGTAACTCATGAAAGTCTTATTTTTACCTTTTCACAGTCAAAAGAAAGCAACACATAACACAAAACTCTAGAAACTAAACAACAACAATAACAATAAGATAAAGGAAGAGTAAATAAACAAATACATCATAAAGTATGAAAAAACAGTGTGTATCTGGAGGTATAATCTCTGTTTACAAACTGATGTCTTCTTTCTTTCTAAATGCAATTACCTCACTATTCTGAAGGCACAGAGGGTTATTTTTTAAAAACTTCAAGGGGTCTGTGGCAGAAGTGCAAACTATTAAAATGCAGAAGTTCAGATGCTTTTATGTTTATATCCTTGGCCTACTGAAATGATGTGCCTTTTCAAAAACGTTATGGGATTGGCGAGTATCTAAAAGTCTCTCAGATTTTATAAATGGAGGCCATTATTCTCTATAATTTTGGTAAAATTTGCATCTATATTGATATATCGACATCATATCAGCACCTCTATAGTAGGTAAGAATCCTTGTGTGGTGCTGTGGGGTTAATACACTAAACTGCAAGGTTGATTTGAACTGCAATGTCGGTGGTTCAAGCTCACCAGCCCCTCTTTGGAAACCCTATGTAGGGTCTAACTATGAGTCAGAACTGACTAGATTGAACTTCACAACAACAATAGAGATGAGGAGCTCTGGTGGTAACACAGTGGATTATGAGCTAAACTGCTAAACACAAGGTCAGCTGTTTGAATTTACCAATGACTCCACAGGAGAAAGATGAAGCTTTCTGCTCCTATAAAGATTTTCAGCTTTGGAAACTGTATACTGGGTCACTATGAGTCAGACAGAATTAACTCACGGCACGTCACCATCACCACCACAGTAGGTAGGTTATGCCGTGTGCTTCACAATCTACTGCCTTCTATGTAAACAGTGAGTGGCCTCTCCCTGGCACTCATGATTCCAGAGTTTCTTTTCTCTTCAGTAGTATTGTATTTATTGCTCTTCTACTCCCTGCTTGAGCCCCACTCAGCCTCTTGAATAACAGTCTGGACTGCTAGTAACATTCGCACAAGTCTTCCAGTGTCTGTAATACAAAAAATTGTGTTTCTGCAGTTAGGTGTGAGCTTGATGTGGTACAATTAAGTGTGGTTCTTCACTATTACTAACAAGAATAATCAACTGTGTAGATTTTGAAATTTTGAACCTCCTGGCCTTGACCTAAAAGTCTGTTTCATTGTCTCTTGACTAAGGCCTGGCATCTTTCATTTGAATAACTTTTACTAATTTATCAGACAAATCCTAGAATCTTGAAAGACCTGTTACCTTCATGGCTAATTTTCTAGCTTTGCTACTGTCTTAGTTATCTAGTATTGCTATAACAGGAAAACCACAAATGAATTGTTTTAACAAACAGAAATGTATTCTTTCACAGTTTAAGAGGCAGGAAGTTCAAAATCAGAGTATAAGCTTTGGGAAAAAGTCCGTGTCTCCTTTCAGCATCTATAGACCCAGCATTCCAGAGAGATCTCCATGTGTGGAGTATCCCAGTGCAGGAACTCCAGGTTCAAAGACGCACTCCATTCCTGGCTCCGTGTTCTTGGTGGTAGCAGATTCCATTTTTCTCTCTCTCCTAACTTCTCTGTCCACAATCTAAACCTGTAGACTGATTTGACCTCATTACATAATGGAAGTAAGAATGTTGATTGCCTCATAGTAGATCTCATGATGGAGGTGAAAATATATCTTAACTGCTAAACCAGTATCCTGGCCCAACCAAGTTGACATGACTTAGGATAAGTACTCGACCTGAAGGTTGGTTTGAACTGCAATGTCAGCGGTTCAAACTCACCAGCCACTCTTATTACACAGACTCTATACAGAGTCGATATGAGTTGGAACCAATTCAAAGGCATTTAATAGCAACAACAACATCTCAGGACATGTCATTTATCCTCTGTAAGCCTCAGCTTGAAAGACTGATATCTGTCCCCTTTCCCTTCATTCTTTTAGCATATTTTCTAGGTGTGTGATGCGCTAAACTGCAAAGTCAGTTTGAACCTCAAGGTTGATAGGTCAAGCTTACCATCCACTCCTCAGAAACCCTAATCAGGGTCACTGTGGGTCAGAACAGACTAGATGGCACTTAACAACAATGTAATTTGGATGTATGGTGATGCAGTGGTTAATTCCTTAGCTGCTAACCAAAAAGTCAGTGGTTGAACCCACCAGCTGCAATTTTGAAGAAAGATGCAGCATTGTTGGCATGAAAGTCTGTTTCCATAAAGATTTACAGCCTGACATTTCTATGGCTAGTTCTAGTCTGTTCTATAGGGTGGCTATGAATCAACATGGACTCAAGGGCTGTCAGTTATACTATGTACTTTACATAAATGATGAATTTCTTTAGAACATTTCAGCCTAGTTGAGTATACCGATTTAAATTTGAGGGTTCAGTATGAAAACCTCAGAGAGTTGGAGCTGTCAATCCTCTTCAAGGATGTCAAAGTTTGTAAGACTTCTCAGATCAAATGATATAAGCTTGGTGTTAGATGACAAGCTTACCTTCTTCAGGATGAGGAGTAAGGAGACTGATTCAACATATAGAAACATGCCCATGTAGTCTTAGACTGATAACTCCTGTGGTCAAGAAAATAAAGATTATGCACTGAGAAATGGGGATAGTAGTGGGCAGTGTGACTGGAACTGTAAGTTAAGATTAAATCCTGAGGGTTATGGATAAGCATGCTGAGTTATTGTGATCATTTTTCTCTTATGAAAATAGGTAATCTGTTTTTTGTTTGTTATTAACATAGGAACATACATATATTTGCACACACACACATATAAACACTTATGGACATTGTTATTGCTGTTGTTAAGTGCTGTCTAGGCAGTTCCGACGCATAGCAGCCCGGTATAGGTTTTTTGGGGAGCTGCTGGTGGGTTTGAACAGCCGACCTTGAGGTTCAAGCTGACCTTGTGGTCTAGCGCCTTATCCTGTAGTGCCATACCAGGACTCTCCCCATAGATACCACCAAAGACACACTAGTTATTCACTGTCCATTGTGTATTTGTTTATTTATTGTTTGTTTTTTGTTGTTGTTATTTAGTTTTGTTGTTGTTGTTGTTTTTAATCTGGAAGGTTTAATTCGAAGGGTAAACTTAATATTAGTGTAGAAGCTGTGATTAGAACACGGAATCTGAATAGAGAAGGGAAAGGGAAGGAGGTGATTTGAGTCTTTCATAGATTGAATGAACAGACCTTAGTTACTTAGTCTGGTGATAAAATATCAGTGGTCATATCTACTTCACCAGACTGAAAGTAGAATGAAATTATGTACAAGGAAGCATAGTGTTAATTGCAAAATAACTTGCAATGATAAAAGTGATGGTAGAAATCTCTAAAGAGACAAATATCAATCCAATTATTAACTTCAAATGAATAGCTTAAGAAGATGATATCATTGAAATGTAGACAGGCTCCATATGCTATTTAACAAAAAAAATTTTAAAAGATGACTTGGTTCTGTGAAACAGTTAAGATTTTTTTCACACACTGAAGAATGTTGATTCTAAAGGCTTACCCTTTTCAGCTCTGAATTTCCCTATTATTCTAGTCAGATTAAAAAACTTATTGCAAGAGGTCCTTAAGTAATTTTGTCATTTGAGTAGACAATGACCCAATGAATTATTATATCAAATGTAAGTTATTTGATATTAATATGCATAATTATTAGTTTAGAAATTCATAAATCATTAGAAATAACAAGTACATATTGTTCAACTCTAGTTGGGTGTAAAGTAGTGACCACTCTGCAAAACATACAGTAGATTCTATTAAGAATCACATTATGTTTGAGGGCATACAGGGTGGAGAACAGAGGAGAAAATCTGCTATGTATTTACTTTTTCCAAAGGACAATAAATAATTTAAACAGGAGTAGAGAGTGTGTTGTTTATAATAAACCCCATTTCTTGCGATTGTAGACCCTTGGGCCCAATCTGAAACTGATAAAGGACAAAAAAAGAACTAACACTGTTCTAGAAAATAGTTTATAAAGCTATCTTCATGAAAGACAGATACTCTTGTCAATATCTTGCCTTTAGGAAATTGTTGATCTGATATAAAGATGAGTATTTCACTGGTGTTGAGAATCATCATTGGTTGCCCTTGAGAGATGTGTGTGTTCTGTTTTAAAAAGCTACACACAAGAGTCTAGGAGTTAACAAAAACAAAGAGAGACCATATTGTAGAGTAAATCAATTAGCAATTCAGAAACATGTGATTGATAAATATTGTGTGTGATAGACCACCTGGTATAGGAGGAGGATAGACTACATGGTCATACTATCATTGAGAGTAGGGGATTTGCTTTTTCCTAAAAGAATACAACAAGTTTCTCTTTTAGGAAAGAGTGAAAGATATTCAGGACTCCACTTAGAAAAACTAAGTCAGGAACTGGGTTTTACTGAGGGATTAATTAATCAAGTTAGTGGCTTGGAATTGAAGCAGATTAAATAAAAAGATTATCTTTAAAAGGTGTGAGCAGGGTTCACAGGGCAAAAAGCAACAAACATCAGATGATGAATTTACCCAGGGCTAGCTGTAGGAGCTCTGGTAGCATAGTGGTTACAAATCGGGCTGCTAACCTCAAGGTTAACAGTTAGAAACTACCAGCTGTTCTGCAGGAGAAAGTTGAGGCGTTCTGCTCCAGTAAAGTTTTTCAGCCTCAGAATCCCTATGCAGGGTCACTAAGAGTCAGAACTGACTCCTCGGTACTTTAAAAAAAAAAAAAAAAAAAGCTGTAGGACTAGCAGTAGGTAAATTCATGGACTCCTGGTGTGACACTGTTGGATAAGCCCTAGACTTCAAACTACAAGGTTGACAGTTAAAACCCACCAGCTGCTCCTTGAAAACCCTACACATGGTCGTTAGGAGTTAGAACTGACTTAAAGGCAAGAGCAAGAAGATTCCTTGGGTATTATAAATGTTAAGTGTCAGATCATGAAGCACAATATGGGGAGTTTAAAGTGATCTGGAAGCACCTCTGAAGAAAGGCCTAGCGTTCTGCTTTCAAAAGCCATTTCATTGGCTGACAGAATGTGCCTTATGGACATTTGAATGAATATATATATATATATTTTTTTAAGTGTACATCAATGCCATGTTCATTGATGAAATATAAGATGCACAGAGGGGAGCACAGGTAGGAAGTGGGATCAATGTTGTTGCAGGGACAGGATTGTAATCATTGTGATGAAACCAGGTATATGCTTTGCTTAATGCGGAGTTGATGATCTTGTCTGTAAATCTTTACCCAATTCACAATAGAAAGTTTAAAGAAATAAAATAAAATAAGGAAAAAAATTAGGTCACAGGAATGAAAACCTTAATGAATGAAGTTCTAATGTGCAACACATAAGATCTCCATGAGTGAGAATGTAAGTGATGGTAAATTGTATTTGGGTTTTGTTTTTAAGGGTGTGATAATGAGTAAATTGAGGTGGTAGCTAAATGCAGAGGGCTGATAGAATTTGGGGGTTTGGGAGTAAGCCTACAATGGGGGTCAGTAGAATGGACATCCTGACTTCACTCTTCTTCCACTGTTCTTAGGTACCCAAGAGTCTTCCATTAGCTGAACTGAGCCACAAACCAAGGTCAAGGGATCTTGTAGAAGCAATTCTCACAATCTAGCTTCACAGGGCACAGAGCAAAGCATATCGATTAGACTTGAAGTCACAGAAATAATGTAGCACAGTGACAGCCAGTGTATGTGTTTGTGTGTGTGTGGGAGAGAGAGAGAGTGTGTGAGTGTATAACCAAGTGAGACACACAGCAACAGAGACAGAAAAGTGGTTTATTTTACTTTTTGAGTCTTTAAGAGTATGTTTTCCATATTGTCATTTTCTCCATTCTCCTAATTGTTCAATGAAGTCCAAATCCAATATTGTACTACTTAGGCAAAAGGGAAAAGACACTTTCCTAAATTAATGGAGCTTTATCCATGTGATATTTTTGCTGAGGCCAGCATGGCAGGGGCCACCAGGAACCAGTGAAGAAGGTGAGTCCAAGAAAGTGGATTCAAAAGCGATCTGGTAGGGAGGAATGGCCAAGGTTCTCTTAGGCTCAGACACAGTGTTATATAAGTGAGTATGAGAATGGGTGTGAAACAGTTCTTACTTCTTTTCATTTTCACTCAAAATATACAGAGCATATGTATCATGAAGACATTTAGGACACACTTTGTGAATACTTCAGTATTGAACATTAATTTTGATAAAGTATCTTTAATGTAAAAAAACTAGTAAAATTGTCCTATTTATTCATTTTTATATTGATTTGTGTGGATCCTTGAAAAAGAGTTTCTGACTTTATTTTGACATTTTAATTACTTAGTGCCACTCACCCCAAGAACATTTTGTAGCTTTCAACCTTTCTACAGAAATGCGTAGTTCAATGAAAGGGAATAGTGCACAAATTGACTCCCAGGCTGATTTCCCACTATCATTCAGAATGGATTTGGGCCAAATCTTTCAGCCATTAGCTATTTGATACAAATTGATTTTAATAATGCACTCCAAAGACAAATAGAAATGACTATTATGTGGATGTGTTTTGGATTATCTACTCTACATTGAAAAGCCAAATAATGAAAGTATATCCCACTTCCAGTTTCTATTATTTCATAATTAGACTTTTTTTCTCTCTCTCTTTAGTTCAAGCTAGATAGTAATTAATAAAAACTAAAGCATTTTCTTGGAAGTAAAGTCTAATGGAAACCTCTTAAGAAAAATATATCATGTGCAAAAAGTCAGGTGGTCCATCAGGAGGAGGTAATTTACTTTAAATATAATGAAAAAATGATATTCAGGAAAATGATTTGACTTCCTAGGAATATTAAGTACTTGTACATGTGCTGCTAAGAGAATATTTTCTTTTCACTTTTCCATGTGCTAGCATTAAATCCATTGTCTTTCCAATAGTCTGCATAACCACATTGACATTTAAATTTGTTGCTAATAATAGTTAATATTAGCTATAGTAAGGATCTCTGGTAGCATAGTGTTTATGAATTGGGCGGCTGACCTGAAGGTCAACAGTTCGAAACTATCAGCTGCTCCAAGGGAGAAAAAGGAGGTTTTTCTGCTCCCGTAAAGATTTACAGCCTTGGAAACCCTGTAGTGGGTCACTATGAGTCAGAACGGACTCCACGGCACACCACCACCACCACCACCATTAGCTATAGTATATGTACAGTAATTTCAAACTTTTATGCCTTTATCATAATCCTATTTATAGAATGAATTTGGGTGGAAGTCTAAGAATCTAAAAGAAAAGATATATAAATATTTTATACTCATATCTTCAAATTCCTACTATTGGAAACTATATTTCCTAGATTTATAGTCTAGAGTCTAAAAAGTATGGGACTGTGTCTAGTGTCTTATGGGCTCTTCACTAATAAAATATCTGGATGTTTATTAATAAAATTGTACTTATTATAAGACTCTAGCTGTTCAAACCCACCAGCTGCTTCTTGGAAATCCTATACAGAGTTTTTATGAATCAGAAATGACTCAATAACACTTAACAACAACAGTAGTAATTAAGAGTAAATGTTACTCTTTAGTGGAAGAGTAACATTAATAAAGACCCCCCAAAAATTCCTAACAATTATTCATATTTTAAAATCATTGTTCACTGAATATTTTCAATGCTCAAAATTTTACTTGAATACGTTTCTATTAAAACATAAACCTAATCTGTTGGTAATTATTACTTTTGTTTAAAAAGAAAAATGTTTGCAATAACCTAATATAATATCATATGTTCAATAACTATTGCATTTGATATTCACATTTAAATGTAATCCAACATTTTACTGGGGAAATTTTTTGGGCTTGAACATAATGTGGTGGTTGTGAGCGCTTGAGTTGGTTCCTACTCATAGGATCTTATATAGAGTTTCCCAGGCTGTAAATCTTTATGGAAGCAGAAAGTCTCATCTTTCTCCCAGAGAGCAGCTGGTGAATTTAAGTTGTTTACCTTGGGGTTAGCAGCTCAACTCTTTTATTACTATTTTTTATTTTGCATACTTTAATTTCAGAACAAAAGAAACAACAAAAAAACACAATACACAACATCTAACCCCACTCCCAAATAAGGGAGGGATAACAGGGCCTGATTTCTGTGTGTTCCATCTGGCGAGGACAAGCTATGGACAACATTGAGAAGTATGAGTATTCCAGAACACTTAATTGTACTTCTAAGAAATCTGTACCTAGATCAAGAAGCAGTTGTTCGAACAGAACATGGGAACACTGAATGTTTTAAAATTGGGAAAGGTGTGAGACAGGGTTGTATTCTTTCACCATACTTATTCAACCTGTATGCTGAGCAAATAATACGAGAAGCTGGGTTCTATGAAGAAAAACGTGGCATCAGGATTGGAGGAAGACTCATTAACAACCTGCGATATGCAGATGATACAACCTTGATCGCTGAGCGTGAAGAGGACTTGAAACATTTACTTATGAAGATTAAAGAGCACAGCCTTCAATATGGATTGCATCTAAATGTCAAGAAAACAAAAATCCTCACCACTGGACCAATAAACAACATTCTTATCAATGGAGAAAAGATTGAAGTTGTCAAGGACTTCATTCTTCTTGGATCAACTATCAACACTCGCGGAAGTAGCAGTCAAGAGATCAGACGACGTATTGCACTGGGCAAATCTGCTGCACAGGAACTTTTTAAAGTGTTGAAGTGTAGAGATGTCAGCTTGAGGACTAGGGTGCGCCTGACCCAGGCCATTGTGTTTTCAATAGCCTCATATGGATACGAAAGCTGGACAGTGAATAAGGAGGATCGTAGAAGAATTGATGCCTTTGAGTTGTGGTGTTGGAGGAGAGTACTGAAAGTGCCATGGACTGCCAAAAGAACCAATAAATCTGTTTTGGAGGAAGTGCAGCCAGAGTGCTCCTTGGAGGCCAGGATGGCTAAACTTCGTCTCTCCTACTTTGGACATATTGTCCGGAGGAAACAATCGCTGGAGAAGGATGTCATGCTGGGTAGGGTGGAGGGTCAGAGAAAAAGAGGAAGACCCCCAACGAGATGGATCAGCCAGGTGGCATCATTGATGGACTCAAGTGTGGCAGCGGTAGTGAGGTTGGCCCAGGATCGGACATTGTTTCGTTCTGCTGTGCATGGGGTCGCTATGAGTCAGTTCCGACTTGATGGCACCTGACAACAACAACAACAACAGGGCCTGAGGGCCTTATATCCTGCCTTATTACACACAAGGCCCAGGAGAAAAAATAAACACTAGTTTATCAGCAGATGGAACCAGGTGGGATAGGGCCACTCAAGGCTTTTGTGGGAACCACACGGTAACTACAGAAGACACAAATTTTGTAGATAGAAATGACTAATCTACTTCTTCCATGTGAGATGCATCCTCATCACCCTCAAGAGAGCGGATCTCACCAGGAACAGCAGTACTGGGTTCCTCAGCTCTCACTTCATCTTCATCAATGCCTAAGCCCAGCTTGATCATGCAGTAGATGTGGTTGGAGTGGGTCTGGGGATACTCAAAGGAGATGCCAGGAGAGAGCAGTGCAGTTTCAAAGAGCAAGACCACTAGGTCCTTGACAGCTTTGTCATTCTTGTCTGCTTCAGCCTTCTGCCTCAATGTCTCCACAATGGGGTGATCTGGGTTGATATCCAGGTGCTTTTTGGCCATCATGTAGCCCATTGTAGTGTTGTCTCACAGTGCCTGGGATTTCATGATCCGTTCCATATGGACCATCCAGCCATATGTGCTAGTCACAATGCAGCAGGGTGAAGACACAAGTCTATTGGAGATTGTTACCTTCTCAACCTTCTTATCCAAGATTTCTTTCATGAACTTGCAGAGGTTCTCAAACTTGGCCTTGCTCTCTTCCATTTTCTTTTTCTCCTCTTCATCCTCTGGGAGCTCTTGGCCTTCCTTGGTAATTGAGACCAAGCTCTTCCCATCAAACTCCTTGAGCTGCTGCACACAGTACTATCGATAGGCTCAGCCATATAAACTACCTCAAAGTCCTGCTTTCATACTCACTCCACAAATGCAGAATTGGCTACCTGCTCTTTGCTTTCACCAGTGATATAATAGATGGACTTCTGGGTGTCCTTCATGCGAGAAACATACTCAGAGAGAGAAGTCATTTCATCTCCAGACTGGAAAGTGTGATAGCCCAGCAGCTCAGAAAGGTGTTGCCGGTTAGTAGAGTCCTCATGGATTCCAAGCTTTAAGTTCTTAGAGAATGCCTCATAGAATTTCTTATAGTTCTCATCTTCTGCCAACTCAGAGAAGAGCTCAAGACACTTCTTCACAATGTTTTTTGCGGATAACCTTCAAGATTTTGCTCATCTGGAGCATTTCCCGGGAAATGTTGAGGGGCAGGTCCTCGGAGTCCACCACACCTCGGATGAAGTTGAGATATTCTGGTATTAACTCATCACAGCTGTCCATGATGAACACACAGCGGACATAAAGTTTAATGTTCTTTTTCTTTTTATTCTCAAAGAGGTCAAAGGGAGCCTAGCGGGGAATGAACAGCAATGCTCTGAATTCCAATAGACCTTCTACTGAGAAGTGCTTTACTGCCAAGTGGTTTTCCCAGTCATTTGTAAGGCTCTTATAGAACTCCTCATATTCCTCCTGGGTGATGTCATCAGGATTTCTGGTCCAAATGGGCTTGGTCTTGTTTAGTTCTTCACTGTCAATGTATTTCTCCTTAATTTTCTTGTTCTTCTTTTTCTTGTCCTTACCACTGTCATCTTCCTCATCTGAGGTCACATCTTCAGTCTTAGGCTTCTCTTCTTCATCCTTATCTTCTTCTTCTTTCTCACCTCTCTCTTCCTTTGCCTCATCATCACTGATTTCCTTTTCTCATTCCTTCTACAGATAAAGGATGATGGGATAGCCTATGAACTGTGAGTGCTTCTTCACCACTTCTTTCAGTCACCTCACCTCTAGGTACTCTGTCTGGTCTTCTTTAAGGTGCAGAATCACTTTGGTACCCCGACCAATAGGTTCACCATGGTCAGCACGAACCTCCAGCAGAAGACTCCCACACATACTGTTCATCATCATTATGCTTTATGATCACAACCACTTTCTCTGCCATCAAATAGGCAGAATAAAAGCCAACACCCAATTGCCCAATCATAGAAATGTCTGCACCAGCCTGCAGAGCCTCCATAAATGCTTTGGTGCCAGACTTGGCAATGGTTCCCAGATTATTTCTGAGATCAGCCTTGGTCATGCCAATGCCGGTATCCACTAGAGTAAGAGTGCGCTCCTGGGGGTTGGGGATGATGTCAATTTTCAGCTCCTTACCACTATCTAACTTGGAAGGATCTGTTAAGCTCTCATAGCGAATCTTATCCAAGGCATCAGAAGCATTTGAGATCAACTCCTGGAGAAAAATTTCCTTGTTGGAATAGAAGGTATTGATGATGAGTGACATAAGTTGGGCAATCTCTGCCTGGAAGGCAAAGGGCTCCACCTCCTCCTCTCCATGGTGCACTTCCTCGGACATCTTGAAGGGGAAGGGCTGCAAGTAGCAAACAGCAGTGGGAAAGTGCCAAGTCCAGCTCGCACAAGGCACGCGGAGGTGACTCCACAGTTCAACTCTTAACCCACTATGCCACCAGGGCTCCTGAATGTAATGTACCATATAAAAATAAAGAACAGTTGTGTTAATGCTCTAATATTATTATCTTAACATTCTTTCTGTTTAGTGTGACTCTGTTGGGTACACACTGGACTGCTAACAACAAGGTTGGTGGTTCAAACCCATCAACTGCTTTTTAGAAACCCTATACAGGGTCACTGTGAGTCAGAACCAACTCAATGGCACTTAACAACAACAACAAGTACAACAGTCTGAATTTTTTGCTTAATATTTTGTTTTAGAAAAAAAAATATATGTGTGTGTGTATACACACACATATAGGCACTATAGACATAGACACACAAATATATCCAATTGGTGATTGTTCATGATTATTAGCCATTATTTCCTGTCAGATTTTAGTTTGTTACAAGTCTCTGCTCTTTTTCCACATTAAATGTACTCACTATTTAATAGATACTACATAAATCCTCAAGGTTGATGGCTCAAACCTACCTGTTGCTCCTTGGAAACTGCATACAGTGTCGTTATGAGTCAGAACTGATTTGACTGCACTTAACAATGACAGCAACAAACAAATGTGTCAGTCTTTTACACAGGTTTTTAAAAGCACACACAATAAAACATTGTTGTCAAGTTAATGTCAACTAGAAGACTCATAGAAACCCTATAGGACTGAGTAGAACTGTATCCATGAGGTTTCCAAGGCACGCTGAATAGCAAGATCAGTTTGAACTTCAAGGTTGAAGATTCCAACTCAACAACCACTCCTCAGAAACCCTAAACAGGTTCACTATGAGTGAGAAGCTAATTGATGACACTTAACAACAACAAATGCTTATAGTAGCGGACTGCCACATCTTTCTCCACAGACAAACAGATGGATTCAAACAGAAAACCTTTCAATTAACAGTCAAGCCCTTAAACCACAATACCACGGGGTCTCCTTTCACAAGAGCCTTAGCTCAAACGGTTCAGAACTTAAATGTTAACCAAATGGGGCCATTCAAACCCACCCAGGTTCACTATGATAGGAAAACCTAGTGAGCTGTTTCCATAAAGATTGTTGTTGTTGTTGTTGTAAAGTGCAGTCTAGTCAGATCCGATTCATAGTGACTTTGTATAAGGGTTTCAGGAGTAATGATAAGCTTGAAACGCTGGCCTTGCAGTTCAAAACAACATTGCAGGCCAGTGCATTAACCTGCAGCACATCACCAGGAGTCCTCCATAAAGATTACAGCCTAGGAAACTCTACATGTCAATTATTCTCTGTTACATGAGAGTGTTTGGAGTCAAAAGCAACTCAGTGACACTTTACAACAACAACATAAAACATAAAAATTATTTTGTGAGAGCACTGCCCCATTTTAAATTTGATATGTTGTTGTTAAGTGACTTCTAGTCAGTTCCTACTCAAAGCAACCCTGCTGGTGGGTTTGAACTGCTGACTTTCTGGTTACTAGACCCATGTCTATCCTACAGCTCCATACCAGGACTCCTAAATTTGATATAGTCAAGATAAATCTACTGTTGCCAGTAAATCAATTAAATTTTATCAATTCATTTTCATAACAGTTCAGAAATGGTTTATGTGAAGGAATGTCATCATAACTAGGAATGCTATGGAGATTGTGAAGGTTTATGGAGCAAAACCAATGAGCAAAATGGCCAACTTTTAAAAATATAAGAAAATCAAGCCTAATGGCTTTCTATTCCCTTAAAATAAATGTTCTATCCTTCTGCTAAAAGACCCTGGGTAAAGACATATAACAACTTCCTTCACGGTTCTTTTCTTTGCTTAAATTGTCTCCAAATCAAGAAGAGAAGAGTTACTTTTTTTTTTCCTTTACAATATATTCAATTAAAATTTTTTTGGAACAGGATTCACCATGGAAAATGTTCAAACTTTATCCACTTGATAGATACTTCAGAATGAGATCAATATGTCCTCACATTTAAATAGAACATCCCATTACATACAGCCAGGCTGTCAAGATTGGATTGCATGTATAATCTTCTTTAAAAGAATTAATGCTTCCAAGTGAATAAGATGAAATAGAGTAGAAAATAATATTCTCATTGCCAATCTATCATTTTAAAGTAATACCTAGGCAGTCCATCAGCATCAAGAAGATCGGGACATCTGCTACACTTTTCTGAGACAGCCTAATTTACATATTTGTAAATATTAAATATAAATGTAGAAATTGATATTTCCTTATTCTTCATAAATGGTCATAAATCATTGATGGAATCTGAATCTGCTTTGAATGAATTGATTTTTTTTTCTCTGCTTCTCTTAGAAGCATAGCTACTTTTGCCCATTACTTGCAACAGTCTGTACTGCAACACGTATTCATAAAAAAGAGATTTAAATACCTTTTTCTTTGATTTCAATTCCACCTTTTAATTAGTAAATATTTCCACAGGGATATTTTGTCTAGCTTTTTCCCAAAAATGCATCAGTAAGTATCTATAGCTAGGTATTTGCGATTCCATCTTTGTTTTCTTAATTTAAAAGTTTTGAAAAACACAGTAGAAGATACTCACAAATTTAGGCATTTTTCTAAAATTTAAGGTGGGGCTGATACAACAAAACAATGAAAGTCAAATAAACAATTCTTGTCCTTGCTGATTGAAAAGATTTTTTAGGATTTTTTTTTTTTTTTAATCTGAGAAATGATCTTTACACTAAAATTTCTATTTATGTTTTCTTATTATTAATTCTCTAGGTGTGGTGGTGCTGTAGGGTAATGTGCTGGAATGTCAGGTCAGTTTGAACTGCAAAGTCAGTGGTTCAAGTTCACCAGCCTCTCCTCGGAAGGAAACCCTATACAGGGTCACTATGAGTCAGAACCAACTCTATGGCACTTATCAATAACAACAACCTGTAGTTGATGAACACACATCAGTACTGTTTTAAAATGCATTTTGTTGTAAATGATAACAGAAATATAGTAAAACTTGAAAGCCAATTTATAAATGTTCCAAATGTTTATTTACTGTAGATCAGCTGTTTGTCATTTGGTATTGTTAGCAGTCATGCAGTTGACTCCAACCCATGGTGCCCTTAGGTACAATATAACAAGTCCTTGCCCAATCAATCCTATGTTACTCTCACGATCTCAAGCACGCTCAAGTCCATCACTGTGGTTACTGTACCAATCCATATCATCAAGGGTCTATTATGCCCTCATTAGCCTTCTTCTTTATAAAACAGAATGTCCTCCTGAATGATCCCTCCTGATGCAAGTAAGTCCATAATGTTTTCCTTGCTAATTTTCAGAAGTAGATTCCTAGGTTATTTTCTTATTTTGTCTTAGTCTGGAAGCTCCCGTTAAACCTGTCCACCATGAGTGATCCTGCTGGTATTTGAAGTTGGTAACATAGCTTCCAACAGAAGGCATCATAGTATGGCAAACAGAGTACGACATGGTTGAACAGTTCTGTGATGATATTTGCCACTAGAAACCTATTTTTCTATAGGAATAAAGGAATAAAGTTCCCAGGCTAGCTCACATAAAAATCATACTCTGACCAATGTTTATCAGTTCTTAACAAAGATGACCATGATACTCCTGGAAAGAGGACAATGAGAAAGAGAATGAGAATAAAGACAATTACTCCCTTTATCATCATTTCTTTCTTGTTGTTACATACCCAGACACATAGTGACACTATGCACAAATAACAAAACACTGTCCTATCCTGTGTCATCTTCCTAAGTGTTATTATGTTTGAACCCATTGCTGCTGCCATTGTGACAATGCATCTCATTGGGTGTCTTCTTTTTCACTGACCCTTCACTATACCAAATATGAATATCCTTTTCCAGGGACTGGCCCATCCTGACAACAGGTTCAAAGTGAGAGAGACAAGTCTCACAAACCTTGCTTAAAAGGAATATTCTGGATGTATTTCTTTCTAAAAAGGTATATTTGTTCTTCCAGCAGTCCATAGTGCTTTCAATATTCATTGTGAACACCATAATTGAAATACATCAGTCTTCTCCGGTCTTCTTTATTCAGTGTCCAGATTTCACATACAAGTAAGGCAATTGAAAATACAATGGTTCTGGTCAGGTGGTCCGGCTCACGTTTGTCCTAAAAGTGTTATTGTCCCTAAACATATTTGCTCTTTAAAAATGTTAAAAAAAAAAAAAAGAAAAAGAAAAAAAGAGGGGCTTGTGCATCAGTCTTGTCCAGTTGTTTCATTTCTTTCTTGCTCCAAGAGCAATGACTATGGGTCCAAGTAAAATGATATCCTTCACAATTTCAATCTTTCTCTGTTTATCATAATGTTGTCTATTGGTACAATTGTCATGATTTTTGTGTTCTTTAAATTGAGTAGTACTACAAACTGAAAGCTGTATCCTTTACTCTTCAACAGTTAGTGCTTCAAGTTATCTTTGCTTTCAGCAAGCAAGGTTGATCACCATCCCCTCCCCAATCCTGATGCCAACTGCTTCTTCATGTAGTCTAGTTTCTCAGATTACTTGCTCAGTATACAAACTGAAAAAGTATGGTGGAAGGATACAAACTTGATTCACACCCTTTCTAAATTGTATTTCTTAATTTCAGGAAATGTCTTAATGCTTGTTTGGTATATTTAATTAAATTAATAACAACAACAAAAATTACATTGTCCACCTCCCTTTATTCATCAATCTCCAAACTTAGAATGATTTCCTACTGATTCCTAAGCAGTTAAAAACAATATTCAAAGCCAACATTTATTTTTAGCTCTCTCTAAAACCACTAGAAATAATCATAAATGCTTTATATGTATTTTTTTTAAATATCATTCTCACCACAAGCCAGTGGCATGTACTTAATTTTTTTTGTGTGTGTGCCATTTTCCTGATGAGGAAACTAAGAAAGAGGTAGTGTCAGTGGTTTTTCATCCAAAGACGAAATGGCACTGCCAGGTAACAAGCACATTCGTTCTATCTCAAACTACCATGCTGTGATAGCACCTTAAATCTAATTTTACAGTGTGTCATTGTCTCTCCTCTCAGTGATGTCTTGTCGTTGTTTCCCCTGCTGTTGATGTAGAGAGCTAAGCTAGATCTTAGGAAGCAGGCAATGTTTTCTATCTACTTAGTACTTTTCTATTTTAAAGATTCTCTGAGAAGTTTATAAAGAAGACGCTTCTGAATTTAGATAAATATTTTATGGGGATAGTTTTTGTTCATTAAAAAAAAAAAGTTATAACTCTCATGTCCTTTTGGGTGAAAGAAGAACTACTGGCTCAGAAGACACTTACCATTCCCTCCTCTTTTTTCACAGTTTTTCTTTCCCTACTTCATTTTTCTCAAAATGTTTTTTTTCCTTTATGAATATGCCATCCTGTGTCTAGTCATTGCATGCAATTCAGAAAATGAAAAAAAATGGAAAGATGAAGTACGTCTGGCTTAGTCCCATCAAGTAGGATTATCACTGTGGGTGAATGCACTGGACTGCAAAGTCAATTTGAACCAAAATGTTGGCAGTACTAGCTCGCCATCCACTCCTCAGAAATCCTATACAGCATCGCTATGGGGGTGGAACTGACTTGACAGCACTTAACAATTATTTTGTTTATTTTTTCCATCAATGCATCACACATATTTCTTAAATAAATACACAGTTAAGAAGCTTTAAAAACTGACTTATTTTTCTTGTTTTGACAATATATATCTTACATCTTATCACAGTATCTCAATGCAGAATAAGGATATTCATCTTAGACATACAGGTCATTTGTGAATCCACGTTTATATACATTTATGTTTGTCAAACAGATTCTTTACATGTGTCCTATAAAATGCAGATATTTTATGCATTTGAAAAATGTATGAGGGAGTCAGTTCATGTCTCAAAATAAATAATGTTGCATTCAATTGTACAGGCCACAATAAGAAGGTTTACTGACAGACAATGTGAATTACCGGAATAAATAAAATCCAATTGGATTGTTTTCAGATTTAAAAGGGAATTATCAAAACCAATTGTGACGTTGGCCCAGGATTGGGTAGTGTTTGGTTCTGTTGTGCATGTGGTCGCTATGAGTCGGTACCGACTCAATGGCACCCAACAACAACTACAAATCAAAACCATATCCATTGATGTGGAGTCTGTTCTAACTTTTAGCAACCCTATAGTACAGAATAAAATTGTCCTATAATTAGCTCTGGTAGTGTAGTGGTTACGAATCGGGTTGCTAACCTCTGGGAGAGAGATGAGGCTTTCTGCTCCTGTAAAGATTTAGACTCGGAAACCTTGTACAGGGTCGCTATGAGTCGGAACCTACTCCACGGCACATAACAACAACAACATAATGTTTACAAGACCATAATCATTAGAGAAGGAGGACAAGATCATAGCTTTAAACCCATCACCATTCCATGGGAGAAAAATAAAACTGTCTGCTTCGGTGAAGATTTACAGCCTCAGAAATCTGAAGAAGCAGTTCTGCTCTGTCCTGTTGTTGATGCTAAGTGCCCTTGAGTGACTTCTGACTCATAGTGATGCTATTACAAGGTTTCCAAGGAACGACTGGTAAATTTGAACTGCTGAACTTTTCATTCAAATGGCCTTATGGTCCAGTGCTTATCCAACAGAGAACTGACTAGATGGCAGTGGTATTCATTTCTGATGTTTTTTAAAATCTATACCCAAGCAGAATACCACCAGTGGGTTCAAACTGACCTTTCAGTTATCAGTGAAATTCTTAACCATTGTGTCAACAGGACAAAGCTGATTCTTCTTTTTTTTTTTCCTTGTCTTAAATATTTTGGGTAATTGAAAGTAGTTTTTAAGAACACAGAGTCTTCATGTTTTTCTCTATGGCAATTTTTCCTAGGCAACTTTTATAAATGCTAGTTTGTGAAAGCAAGCCTACAGTGAGCAACTCGGTAAGAAAAGATCTGGAAGAAAAGAGCAACTTACATTCTATAACACAACTAAGCAGTCAATTAAGTTTCTTTCTTATCAGACTTGAGCTAATGACATTCATTCAACATGAAAGATTTTAATGATAAATGCCGTAGAATAATTCAGACTCTGATAATTCAGATGATGTATTATTCCTACACTTTAAAATTTCAACATACAGAGCTTTAATATTTTAATAAAATCTTCTTTGTATGCCATTATGATCGATTACAGCACCTGAGGAGGTAAGAGCAATTTTGGTAACTGAGGTTAACTATATATGTTTTGATTTCATGTCTGATCAGTTTGCAATGAATTGTTCAATTAATAGACCATGCCTTGAACTATGTGTTGCTGACCCACGAACAGTGTCAGTGTTGAACCCACTGTGTGGATACAACTCAAGGCTATCAAAGTCTTAATGCTCTGCTTAGGAGCCCTGGTAGTGTAGTGGGTTAGGAGTTGGACTGCTAACCTCAAAGTCAGCACTTAAACTCTACCAGCCACTTCATCCAAAAAGGTGGGGCTTTCTGTTCAATAGAGATTTACTGCCTCAGAAACTATGAAGGGTTGCTATGAGCCATAAAACACATGATAGCATACTTCTACCACCACTGCTCTGCTTTGTCTTTGTAGAAAGTTACTTTCAACTTTTCAAAGCTAGCTAAAACCATCAGATCAGCTGCTTTTCAAATCTGTGCATTATACCAATATTAAAGATTCCATCACTAAATACAGGAAATGAATGATAAACACATTGACTGCAATTAGAAATACAAATAGAAACTATTGTGTGTTTTGAACCTCTACCATTTATTCCTAAAAAAAGTCCAAATCAAAGATGAGCAATACTCCAAAGGCTTTCATTCTCAATTTATTTATTCATTTTTTTGCAATATTGACGAGTGGACAATCACTTTTGGAAGACCTTGGCTATAATTTGAGCTGACGTTGTTACAGCCAAGTGCATTAAAATTTAGAAAAAATTCTCTAGAGTAATACTCACAAGGAATAATATATATGTATATTTCTGCATATACATATATGTATAAAGGAAAGGTCAGCAAATATAGGAAAATATATTCATAATAATTAAATGTTTTCTTCTCTCACTAATCCCATTTCTTTTATAACCAAAATATTACCTTAAAGAAGCTCACTTAAAAAAGGGGTAAGTGAACCTTCTTCATTTGGTGGCTGGACTAGTCTACCATATCTTGATTAAAACTAGTAAATAATTCTTCTCAGCATGTATAGAAAATCCAGCTCAGTTTCCTGCATTCTAAATCAATCTCAGGTTTAAGAGAAGGTACAGGCTTAAAAGTTATTACAACTCTACTGTTTTCTCTGATAAATTACATGAATAACATTTGAGACAATGCATTGTTAAATATTTATGTATAATACTATAGAACGAAGAAAAGCACAAGAACCCCTAGAAGAATAAATATATTTACCTAAATAAATTACTAAGACAAATATACTCCTATGTGCTCTGTACCAATAAACAGTAGGTATTCACTAAATTGTAGAATATAAATGGTTCATTTCCTCTAAATGTACACTGAAAGATCTATAACATGTTACACATTTCCTGTGCTTTGCATATATATTTCAATATTCATCATGAAAAGCCTTGCTTATGTGTCAATATACATTACTTTGCATATATTACGAAAGGTTTCTCTCTCTCTCTCTTTTTTTTTTTTAATTTTAACATTACGGATGCCTTTTACTATGGGGGAAGGCTTAGGTCTTATTTCATGATTAACCCTTTCACGGCTCATCCTTTTTTCTCTACATGACATTTGCACAAAATGAATTGCTTGCTTAGACACAGCTAACTAAATAAAAGCAGGCCAGAGCTGATAGTATGAAAAATGGATTTTCATTACTGTTTCATTGATTCTTGTAAATAAGGGCCTGAGGCCTGCTCCAAAAAGGCTGCAAACAGTAATAATTTAATCTGAGGTGACATAGACCAAAATGTATGTGGACAAAAATCATCCTTGAATATTAAACAACAGCCTCAAGACAGAGAAAAGTGTTGCAGGCGAATTTAAATGTATGCAGATCGGTGGGTAACATATTTAAAAACAGAAATTAAAGATTCCTGTCATAAATCACATTTGCTGCCATGGATATGCCTTGTTATGCTGGCGTTTAAGAAAACCTGAAAGGTTAAGGCAGTTGGTGCATTAAATCGTACAAGGATAATTAATACTTTTCTTGTGGCTATTTATAAGAAATAGAAAAATATAGTCAGATCAGCTGTGGCACTGTAGTAATTTGAGGGGGAAGCAATGAAAGCACTAGTCAATAGTTTTAACTGGACAAATGTCAAATGCTTAATGATGCAGTATCCCAATTTGGAAGCCGTTTGAAAGTTGTATATTTTTCAAAATGAGATAAAATAGTTCATTCGCATCCTACAAATATAATTTGTTTGCCTCCCTTTTGCCATATTGCTCAGGAAAATACAAGCAATTTTTGGCATGGTTTTTTTGTTTTTTTTTTGTATGTGTAATGATTACGTCTCAGTCACCTATGCTATAGAGACAAGTAAAAATCAATCTAGTTTTAGCATAAAGCATCATAAATACTGCCTTTCACTGTATCTCAAAAACAGAAATGACACTTTGTTTTGAATGACTAATTTGCTTGTCACAACAGAAATTTTATTAGTAACATCAGAGGACCCAAGAAAATGTTCCTTCAAAGAAAATCTACTTTGGTACTTACTGAACTTACATTTCTGATCACACTATTATTAAAAAAAATCCTTCTGTAACATCTTAAAGGTTTTCTACTCTCTGAACTAATATCAGTGCTTTTTATTAGAATCATGCATTATGAAAAGGCCTCCCCACAAGACAGAAGGCTTATAGTGCCAAATCCTCAGATGCAAAAGATCCATTTATCTTTCAGGACACTGCTACCTGTACAATGGGGTTTTATAAAGTTCATAGAAAAATGGAATTAAAAGATAACAGAATTTTTCCATGAATTTTTTGAAGCCTCTTAGTATAATATTCCTTTGAGCTAAGAAAAAGGAATAGCTGCCATTCCCTTTAGAAAGAAAACTATTCTTGTATGAATAAAATAGTTTCAAAATATTAGGTGCATGATCTAGTTTACAGGTTTTTTTTTATAGTTGGTTTCAAAATTACAATGAGATATAAATATAAGTATAACCTTGACATATTTTAGTACAAAGTTTATATAATATAAATGATATTTCCAGTTTGGAAAAAAAATGCTGATATCAATTGCACTCACATTCTTTGGGACTATAAAATCGATTAAGATTTTTGTGGTGGAATTCAGCCTAGGTACCTTTAACGACCAGCCGCTCCGCGGGAGAAAGATGAGGTGTTCTGCTCCCGTAAAGATTTACAGCCTCAGAAACACTGTACAGGGTCGCTATGAGTCAGAACAGACTCCATGGCACACAGCCACCACCACCTTTAATTGATTCCTGGTGTGGCACTGCAACATAATGCACTGAATCTACTGGTTATTTTGAACTGCAAGGTTTGAGATTTAAACTCACTAAGCTATTCCTTGGAAACCCTGTATAAGGTCCCTGTGAGTCCAACTGACATGACAGCACTTAACAACCACAGTAACAACAGCTTTCATTGAAAAAACTCAAGTGAACATTTAATACAATGGCTTTTCAAATGTTTTATACAGACACCAGTATAAAGTGAGTTATCGGTGTTTGCTAGACAGTACCACCATTGAATGTTCCCTGTATACCCGAGAAACATGAGTCTTTTGGAATTCTGGTTCTTTAAATTGCATGGGCTAGGAAACCTTGTTCACCCATCGTTGATAGTTAACACTGACGTGAGGTGATAAAACCATTTTCACATTGAGGTCACTGGGTATGGTCATGTACACTTGCTTTCAATACATTTTTACAACACAGGCTCATTCATATTTTTATTCTTAATGCTATTAGCCCTCATAATAAACTAATATATGATAATTCTGGAAGTGGGACTTTACTTTAGACAAAGCTACAAGATTTATTTTAAGTTTATATAATGTTTGTAAAGAAAAAAATGGCCTTTAAGAAGGGGTTAGGAGTTATACGTTTGGATGAATGAGACCTCCCTTAGTAACATCTGCAGGTTTGTAATTGCTTAAATGGTTCAACCCTCCCCTGTGACTCAGTAGCCTGAGACATTGCCTCATAGGTAGAAGATGAACATCAATACGTCTCTCTTGACAAAGTTTCTATGAGTAATGCTCCGGTTGACCAAAGGTCTTTCTGATTTAAACAAAAATGGTGTGGCTTTAGGGAGATGAGACTGGCTTAATATCTCTGCAGACTTCTTGACTAAGCATGAAAAGTTCAGAACATGTGATTTGGCAAGCCTAAAATTATTCCGGCAGTGTGAAACCGGATATGATCCTAGAAATAATGGAACTCCTCTCTTCACATACTGGCCTCAGAAACCAAGGATTAAATACTGTCTCTACTTAAAGCCAATTGGCCATGGATCAGAAGCTTCCAGATAGAATGAAAACAATGCTAGGGAATAAGTTATGACTGAAACAAAAAATTATCACTATTTCTCTTTCTTTTATGATTCTCTGTACTGGTCTATATAGGTTGCTATGGGTCAGAACTGACTTGACAGCACTTCACAGCAACAATAACAAAAATACTGGCCTATAAGTCATTAGTACCTTTGTCATTGATTAAAGTTATGGTTGTAAATATGCTAATCAATTTTTAAATTATTTGGCAGATTGCTTTAAACTTATCTGCAAGGCTATTTTCAGTTTTCAAGATTTTCTTTAGCTATTGGTATTAAACACACATAACACATTTTCCTGGAAGCAGATTTAACCCAGCTGTTAAGGATAAGATAGGAAAAACAGACTAAACATGAGTTGCAAGTGAGAATTTTTCTTGAAGAGAAAGCCTCTGTAAATTATGTTGCAAGGTGTTGGACCCAGGGCATAGCATTTTATTCCTCACTATCACAATTTTCAGGATAATCAAATAATTTATAAGATGTAAAATATTTTCTATGTAATAGTGGATTATTCTCTAGATCGGACACAGCCTCGAAGTCAAAGATCAAGCACTAGCAGTTCCAGAAATCTCATAGGTTTTGACTTATAAATCAATAAAATACATTCTAAATTTTTAAATCTATAGATACAGACGTAATTTTACTATTAGAATATACAAAATAATTTCACTATAAGTGAAAAAAATAATAATAAGAAGAAAGATAACCATCTAAATAGGGTAAGAATGAGATAAACGAAAATGGGAGAGTCCATTGATGCTAATCTCTTAAGAGCCTTAATGTCTCCTATGGGTCTGTTATTGCTGAGTAATAAATATAACTACTATGCATGAACATTAACCTCTGCAAAAATATCATGATGATGTGTAGCATATAGATTTGTAAACATTAGTGGCAGTTGTACTGATATAAAAGTGTACAATGAAATGAATCCAAAGTAGTTGGTGAATGCCAATGCATTTACACGATTAGAGAGACAAATGAATTGACTTTAAATGTATCATTAGTTGGTAGCTCCACAGTTCATCATAATTGACATTGCCTTTCAATTGACGTTATGGAGAAATCTGGATATGGTGAAATTAAATTGTAGCATTTTAGAGAATTGCAAGCATGATTTAGATCTGCACTCAAACAAACTAAAATAAATAAAAAATAAAAAGTACCATTTGACCAGCATAAAAACCATATAATGTTGTTGTTAGGCACTCTTGAGTTGGTTCTGACTCATGGATAACACATCCAAGCTACAAGAGATAAAGTCTCGATGCACTTCTTCCAAAACAGATTTGTTTGTACTTCTGGCATTCTATAATACTTTCAATTATCTTTTGCCAATGCCATAATTAAAATGCTTTGATTATTCCTCCATCTTATTTATTCATTTTCCTTCTTTCACATGCATATGAGGTGACTGAAAATACTATGGCATGGGTCAGGCACACCCTTAGTTTCCAAACTGACAGCTCTGATCTTAAACATTTTAAACAGATCTTTTCTACCAGATGTGTCTAATGAAATATGCTGGGGGTTTTCTTGACTGTTACTTCCATGAGTGCTAATTGTGGATCCAAACAAAGTGAATTCTTTTACAACTTCAGTCTTCTCTCCATTTATCATGATGTTATTTATTGGTCCACTTGTGAGGATTTTAGTGTTCTTTTTATTGAGGTACAGTCCATAGTGGAAGGCTGTAGTCTTCGATCTTTATCAATAAGTATTTTAAACCTTTGCTTCTAAAAATAAGGCGTGTCATCTGCATATTGCAAGTTGTTAATGTCTTACTCCAATGTTGATACCAAGTTCTTCTTCATATAATCCATCTTCTCAAATTATTTGGTCAGCATATAGAATGAATACGTTTGGCAAAAGTATACAATTCTGGCACATACCTTCCATTATTTAAACCACTCAGGAGTCTCTTTTTACATTTACATTTCCAACTGCCTATTGTTCATGTACAGCTTCCTCATGAGCACAATTAAGTGTTCTTGAATGCCCATTCTTCTCAATGTTATTCATAGTTTGTTAGGATCCACACAGTCAATGAATTACAAATTAACATCTCTCTGATATTCTTTGCTTTTAGCCAAGTTCCCTCTGACCTCAATATTGATATCCTTCATTCTTCATCCTCATCTGAATTGAGCTGGAATTTCTGGCAGCAACCTGTCTACGTATTGATGTAAGTTTTTAAATTATCTTCAATATATTTTTTTTGCATGTTATATTAATGATATTGTTAATGCTTTCCAAATTCTGTTGGGTCACTTTTCTTTGGAATGGGTGCAAATACGGATCATTTTCAATTGATAGCTGGTAGCTGTCTTCCAAATTTCTTGACATAGGCAAGTGAGTGCTTCCAGAAAGGATCATTTTATTGAAATATTTCAATTTGTATTCTGTCAATTTCTGAAGGCTTGTTTTTTTCCCAATGCCTTCAGAGCAGCTTGGACATTTCTTTTAATGCCATTGGTTCTTGTTCATGTGCTACCTCTTGAAATGGTTGAGTATCCATTAATTGATTTTGGTACAGTACTCTGTAATCCCTCCATTATTTTTGATGCTACTGGCATCATCTTTCAATATAGTCAGTCAAGGTTTAATTTTGTTCCTCAGTTTTTAGACTTTGAGAATTGCTTAGCATGTTCTTCTCTTGTTTTCTAACTCCAGGTCTTTGTACATTTCATGATGATATTTCACTTTATCAGTTGTTCCTCTCAAATTTCTTGTTGTTCTAGCTTGAATACTTTAAACAAATCTCTTCTAACAGATTTGCTTCATCTGGTAGCGTAGTGGTTACGAATCGGGCTGCGAACCTTAAGGTCAGCAGTTCGAAACTACCAGTCGCTCCGCGGGAGAAAGATGAGGCTTTCTACTCCCGTAAAGATTTACACCCTCGGAAACCCTGTACAGGGTCGCTATGGGTCGGAACCAACTCGATGGCACTTAACAACAACAACAACATGATCAATAGCAAGCTTCAGAGTCTTTTCTGACATCCATTTTGGTCTTTTCTTTCTTACTCTCTTTTTGATCACCTTTTGCTTTGTTCATGTATGATGTTCTTGATGTCATCCCACAACACTTTTGGTCTTTGGTCATTAGTGTTTAATGTATCAAATCTATTCTTGTTATGTCTTTTAAATTCAGGTGGGACATGTTCAAAGTCAAATTTTGGCTCAGTGAACTTGTTTTACTTCTTTTCACCTTCAGCCTGAACTTGCATTTGAACAATGGACTGTCTGTTTCCGAGTCTGACCCTGGCCTTGTTTTGGCAGTGACTATTGAGCTTCTCCAGAATCTCTTCCCACAGATGTAATCCATTTGACAACTGTGTATTCCATCTAGTGAGGTCTAGGTGCATAGATACATTTTATGTTGTTTTAAAAGGTATGTGCAATGAATAATTCTTGCTAAATTCTCTTATGCAATCTCTAGCATCATTTCTGTCACCAAAGCCATATTTTCCAACTACTGATCCTTCCTCTTTTTTTCCAACTTTTGCATTCCAATCACTAGTAATTTTCAATGCATCTTGATTGAATGTTTGTTCAATTTCAGACTGAAGAAACAGGTAGGATTCTTCAATGTCATGATCACTGATGTTAGTGTTTGTTGCATAAATTTGGATAATAGTGGTATTAACTGGTCCTCCTTGTAGGCATATGGATTTTTAATTTATCACAGCATTATACTTCAAGATAGATCTTGAAATGCTGTTTTTGATGATGAACGTGATACCATTCATCTTTAGTTTGTCATTCCCAACAGTAAATCACTTGACAGTCCGATTCTAAATGACCAGTACCAGTTTATTTCAGCTCACTAACACTAATATTCAGGAAAGGAGCTCTGGTAGCACAGTGGTTACGAATCAGGCTGCGAGCCTCAAGGTCAGCAGTTTGAAACTACCAGCTGTTCCATGGGAGAAAGATGAGGATTTCTGCTTCTGTAAAGATCTGCAGCCTTGAAAACTCTGTGCAGAGTCACTATGAGTCAGAACTGACTCCATGGTACTTAACAACAACAACAACAATACTCAGAATATTGATCTTAATGCATTCCATTTCATTTATTTTTAAGTGTTTTATTGTGAATTATAAGATAGTTTACATGGGAGAACATTAGCTTTACATTCACCCTATCATATATAGTTTCATTGCCATGATTAAAATCCCCTCCTTGTATCATAAAACAACCAAAGGGTATACCCTACAAACCTGTCCCCTGGTTGTCAGCACACAGCCCCTCTCCCTCTCTGGGTCTAGAGTCCCCAGCTGTTCCATCTCTATATGTCATTGTCTCTGCCTCCATCCCCAGAGTCACTGATTCTCTGGGTAGGGTCCTAGAACCCGTTCTTCTACCTTGATGGTCCCAGGGACCTCCATTCCTGGACTGCAAAGTCAATCACTCCCCTCCTTTAGCTAGAAAACGTCTATCTTTACATTTCCAACACTCACAGTCAGTCCTGATAGCAATTATTCACTATTGTGCCACATGAGTGCTATTCCCATCTCCTTTCATCAGCCCCACCTAGACAGATTGGATAGTACTCGTGGAGATTCTACCTTCCTCCGTGTTCTCTGGATCTAGGCTCCCTCTTGAAAGCTTGTAGGCCAGTCACTTCTTACATTTGTAGCCCATCTCCCCCACCCCCACTTTTGGGTAGCCAATGTCCAAGTTGCCCATCCCTGTCTACCCTGTGTATTGAAGGTGTGGGAACAATCTATGCTATAAAGATTTGTTCCCTCTTTTAAGCTAAGGCATCCATAGATATAGGTCAAGTTCATCAAATTGTATCAGATTACTTTTTTTTTCTTATTCTTTCTTCTTCTAGTTGAGTTCTGATCATCCAGCCATTGAAGCCAGTTCAAGTGGGTATTATCTGCAAGTGTGGGTGTTCTTGTGAGTACACCCTCACTTATCAGCTGGACATTTCACTCTCCACTGTAGTTCTCTGTGGCTATATCACTGACTCTGGGCTCAGGAGACCCCAGGTCTTGCCATACTGCTGGGCAACCAGGTCTTCACCCAGGTTCACAGGAGTCTATTGAACACGATAGGATGTAGCTCACAGCTTCATTGCTGTTTTTCCCTCACTTCCCCTTACCGGTGACCAATGTGGTCACCAGTCAGAGTGCATGTCTGCTTATGTATTCCCGTTGAGTCTTACTTAGTCTTGGAAGAGGGTTTGCCTTGAGGGGACCTGACCACTTGCCTTGATGTCTCTTGAGTGAGCAACTTGCTTGTTCTTGTAGAAGTCAGTTGGACTGCCATTATTGTTTTGTACTTTTCCTGTTGGTCTTTCTTTCAAGAAGTATCTTCTGTTCCTCTAGCCACTCCAGGCTGGTCTGCTTGTCCTTTCAAGTGAAAATTTTCCATGTCAGAAGATTCTGGATGGGGCTCAGCCATCCACCTATGGTCTTATGTAATACATAGGCTCCATAAGAATCCTTCTTCACTGAGCACGGTATAACCCCAATTTAGGTATTACAGTCAATTATAGAAGCTTTCTATTGTGATATTTTTGGCTATTCTTTTCTCTCCCCCTAAAGTGTCTGTTTTATCATTGTATGTAAGGGAAACCAAGATTCAAAAGGCAGCCAGGCATCTGAGCATTGTTTCCCCCCTTTTGCCCATTCCAACCATGCCTCAATCCCTGTATCTCAGAGTCATGTTGTTTCAAGGTTGTGCATATATCATTTATCTCTGTCCCACTTAGCCCATGCAAATGTGCCTAACTGCTCTCCCATCCTCCTTATTCTTCCATTCCCTTTCTCCTTTTTGTGTATTGCCCCTCTCTCCAGCACACAAACTATCCTGTGTGTAATGCCTACCCTGAGTGCCACCTTCCCCTCCCTTACCTCACTTCACCCTCTACATCCTGGTAACAAGCAAATAATCCCCCATTTTAGTATATGTTATTTTTCTTAGTCATTTACAATAGTGATCCTATACAATATTTCTCCTTTTGTGACTGATTAATTTCACTCAACATAATGTCCTCAAGGTTCAACCATGTAATGCGGTGGCTTGCAGCTTCCTTGTTATTCTTCAAGGTAGCATAATATTCCATTGTGTGTATGTACCACAGTTTGTTTATCCATTCTTCAGTTGATGGGCACTTAGGCTGTCTCCATCTTTTTTACTATTGTAAACAGTGCTGCTATGAATATTGGTGTGCATATATCTACTCGTGTTTTGGCTCATTTTTCTTGTGTGTAAATACCAAGTAGAGGAATTGCTGGATCATAAGGTATTTCTATTTCCAACCTTCTAAGGAAGCACCATATTGCTTTCCAGAGAAGTTGGACCATTTTGCAATCCCACCAGCAATGCAGGAACATCCCAGTCTCTCCACATCCTTGCCAGCATTTATTGTCTTCTACTTTTTTTTATCTTTGCTATTATTCCTGGTGTGAGATGTTATCTCATTTTTGTTTTGATTTGTATCTCTCTAATGGCTAGTGATTGTGAACATTTCTTCATATGTTTGTTGGCTGCCCAGATCTTCTCTTTGGAGAAGTGTCTGTTCATGTCCTATGCCTATATTTTAATTGGATTTTTCTTGCAGATGTGTTGTAGTGTCCTATATATTTTAAAAATGAGTCCCTTGTCTGATGTGTCATTGCAAAAATTTTTTTCCCATTCTGTGGGTTCCCTTTTTACTCTTTTGGTGAAGTCTTTTGATGTACATAAGTTTTTAATTTTTAGTATGCCCCACTCATCTATTTTGTCTACATTTGTTTGTGTAGTTTTCAAAATGTTTGGTAGTCTATATATTCCCTGAATTAAAGCCTTCACATTTGTCCCTATTTTTTCATTGATGGCCTTCATAATTCTGGGATTCACATTTAGATCTTTAATCCATGGTGAGTTGGGTTTGTATAAGGTATGAGGTAAAGGTCTTGTTTCAATCTTTTGTGTATCGCTTTCCAGTTCTGTCAGCACCATCTGTTGAAAAGACTATCACCTCCCCATGAGACATATTTAGGCACTTTGTCAAAAATCAGTTGGCTGTATGTGGAGGGTTAATTTCTGGATTCTCTGTTCTGTTTCATTGATCAATGTATCTTTCATTGCACCAGTATCTTGCAGTTTTGTCCACTGTAGCCATGTAAAAATTGTTTTAATTGGTGAGTTTCCAGCCTTATTCTTCTTCTTAGGCAGTGCTTTGCTTATCCTGGGTCTCTTTCCTTTCCATATAAAATTTGTAATTCTTTTTTCCTTCTCTTTGAAGAATGTCATTGGAATCTGTATTGGGGTTGCATTATATGTGTAAATTGCTATGGGCAGTATTGACATTTTCATAATGTTAAGTCTTCCTATCCAGGAACATGGTACATTCTTCCATTTTGTAGGTAGGTCTCTTTTGGTTTCTTGTAGTAGTGTTTTGTAGTTTTCTTTGTATAGGTCCTTTGTTTCTCTGGTTACATTTATTCCCAGATATTTCATCCTTTGGGCAGCCACTGTAAATGGTATTGCTTTCCTAATGTCCTTTTCAG
>NW_006408530.1:16359796-16377539 GCF_000296735.1 Chrysochloris asiatica
AGTGTTTTTATCAGGAATGGATGTTGGATTTTGTCAAATGCCTTTTCTGCATCAATGGATATGATCATGTGGTTCTTTTCTTTTTTCTTATTTATATGGTGGATTTTTGTTGTTGTTGTTGTTCTGCATGTATTCTTGTGCTGAATTCATGGGTTTTGTTTTCTTTCTTGTGAGTTTCCTCACAGTTTTAATGTTTCCATGTTCTTCTTGGATTTTCATTTTCTTGGTATATGTTGTGAAGTGCTAATTTTCTTTGAGGGTACCTTTTATTCCATTAACTTTTCCATCCATTTAGTGCAGTCTATTTTATCCTGTAATCTACCTGACCTTCTCACCATCTGGATCTCTGTTCCTATGTGTTTACCTTTTTTCACAATGTAATTATTTTGATCATTAACTGATGTCCCAGATTATCTGAGTTTGTTCTTATAGTTTTATTCTCTTCTTGACTCTTCCATCTGTCAATTTAGTTCTGGGAGGTGCTGCCACATGTGTCAATCTCTGACTGTTGTCTGTTCTTGTTGGTTCTCATTCCACAGAACTCCCTTTAGGATGTTTTGTAGTGCAGGGTTAGCTTTGGCAAAGTCCCTTAGCTTCTGTTTATCCTGAAATGTTTGATTACACCGTTGTATTTGATTGATAAGTTTTCTGGATAAAGGATTCTTGTTTGGCAGGGTTTTTTTTTTTTCTTTCAGAGTTTTATATATCTCCCCATTGCCTTCTTGCCAGCTTGGTTTCTGTTTGCCTTTTTATGTAAAGCTTCTCTTTTCCCTAGCTGCTTTTGGATTATCTCCTTATCCTTGATTTTGGAGACCTTTATTATGATATGTCACAGTGTTTTTCTTTTGGGTCTATCCTTCCTGGGGTTCGTTGAGCTTCTTGAATGCTTCTCTTTTCTCTTTTCAGGATGTTAGAGAATTTTTCTTCCAGAAGCTCCTTGATTATCACTTCTTTGGACTTGTGTGATAATTCCTGTTCCAGAATACTGATAATTCTTGTTATTCCTCTTCATGGTGTTTAAGATGAATCTTAGAACTTCTTTATATATTTTTTTTACCCTTTTTTCTGCTTGCTCTTCTATTTTAGAGATATTGAGAGATATGTCCTCTAGTTCACTAATTCTGTCTTCCATCTCTTCAGTTCTATTCCTTTGCCCTTTCAGTGGATTGTCTATTTCTGATATTCTATTATTATTGTTTGAACCTCTTTCTGTAGGGTTTGAATTGTTTTCAATTCTGTATCTATCTTATTTCATTGTTCCTGCAGCATTTTCCTGACTCTGTCCTATTTTTTTCAACTCCATTGTTAAGTGTTTTGAAATATTTTATAATCATTTTTCTGAATTCCTTCTCAGGAATATCCATGGCCTGCCCTCCTTCCAAAATGGAGTCCAGATCTACTTCTAGGTCATTTGTCTCAGACATTTTCTATCTTGTTTCTGGATGTATTCTAAGATGGTCATCTGTTTTTGCTTCTTGGACATATTTAGCTGTGGCCATAATAGTTAATTGAGTGTGTGTTTTGGTATTTTGTGTGATTTTTGATTGCCTCCACGTAGATATAATCAGGAGGTGGGCTTTCATTTTCACTCTTCTTATTGCTTAACTCAGAGTAGCTTTCACAGGTATTGTCTGCCTCCCTGATGTATGGCTGTTGGTATTGTTTCTTGCCTGGATTATGGGGCTTTATAGGGTGTGATTGAATATTGACTATAAAGCAGCGATTTCTGTCTCTTCTTGGGTAGTATATATAAAGAAAGAGCCCCGATAGGTAAAAGGGGGAACAAAACCAAAATACAACAGAACAACAACAACAAAAAAAACAGCAACAGCAAAAACGCAATGAAAAACAAAACAAAAAAACCCAGATTAGATACTGTAGTCTATAATCACAGAAAAAGGAGAGGTCAGACAGAAGAAGAAGAAGAAGGAAAAAAAAACCCAAAAAACGTGTAGCCTAATATGAGTATGACTTTAATGTCCTCTTTCATCTTCTTGCCTTCAAGGCTGTCTGATCAATTTCAAGATGCCACTGTTAGTTGTTATGCTGTACCTCAGGATTTAAATTTTAGCCTATTTTTTTAAAAAAAACTTTCTCCTTCTCCACACCCCCTATTCTGGTCTTTTCCCTATTAATAAACAGTTCAGGGTAGGGTATGGCTGTTTTGAGCTGCCTGCCCCTTTAAATGCTGAGTTTTTTTGCACACACATGGCAGGAGAACCCATCAGTGGTGGGTATGGGGGTGTCCAATCGCTCAGGCACCCCCCTCTAGTCACCAGTATGGAGGTGTGCAGACAGTGAGGGGCCAATGAAGAGGTACAAAAAAAAAAAAAAAAAACCATAACAAAGCAAAACCAACACGTACATTGTCCACCGCCGAGGTTCCCATGACATTATTCCATGGTGGGTCTGTTTGGTCCCTCACTTAGTCTTGCCGTTTGGTCTTGCCAAAGTTCTCAGCTCCAAGACACTGATCTTGGCAGATTCTAAAGTATGAGATTTCTTACTTCTGCTGCAAGTTCCACTAACTATAAGCTGTGAAACTTTTAAAATATTCCTACCTATGTGGTTCAGAGTTTTGGAGCTCTCTCCAGAATCTGCTTCATCTAGTATTCTGTGGTATTGCTGATGGAGTTCTTCATTGCACCTCTATGCTATCCGCCATCAAGCCCTACCTCCTTTCCATTTCATTTTTGATGACTTCCAATTTTCCTAGATTCATACTTCATACATTCTAATTACCAGTGGATGTTTGGAGTTGTTCAGTTTCATTGTGAGTTATACCCCATTAGCAAATGAAGGTCTCAAAAGCTTTGTTCCATCCTTCTTATTAAGGTCTAAACTAATTTGAAGAGGAAGATCTTCAGTAGCTGTATTTTCATTACTTTTCAAACTAAGGAGTTCATCTTCTAGTACTTTATCTGCTCCTCTGATTTTCATAAGGTTTCCAGTAGCTAAATGTTGAGCAGTAGCCCAGCTCTCCTTCTTAGTCTGTCTTAGTCTGAAAGCTCTACCAGAACTTGTCCACCATGGGTGACCCTATTGGCATTTAAAATATCAGTGGCATAGCTTCAAGACTTATAGCAACACACAAGACACTACAACACAGCAAACATAGATGAGTTGTAGACCCCCCATGATAAGCACCTTAAACAAATCGTTGTTTCTAAGACAAGCTCAATATACACACAAAAACACCACAGGAGAGGAACACAGTATAAACACTACATATTAATTATGTTCTGGAATGTAGTTTCCCACCAGTAACTCTAATAAACAAACAAGTGTTCTCAAGCATCCATTGCTATTGCATATTGTTGTAAACTGTTGTCAAGTTGGCTCCAACTCAGCGACCTTGTGTAAGATTTCCAAGGAGCAGCTGGTGGGGTTGAACCACCTACCTTATGATTAGCAGTCCAGTACTTATCCTATAGCACCATACCATGACTCCAAATATCCTTTAAGCATACTGTTTAATGAAATGATTCTATGAACTTATGATCCTTATATCATGTATAAAGATGATCATCAGAATTACTCATAATGAAGAAGAATTAAAACTCATATTGTGCTCAACAAAGAGGGAACAGAAACACATTTACAGAATTCCAATCAGCTGCAATATTTAGAATGTTCAGAATATTTACTGTCTTGGAGAAATATTTCAAAATACCAAATAAATAAGAATAAATTATAAAGTTGGTGAGTTTGAACCACTGACCTTGCAGTTCAAACCAGCACGAGGGTTGCTATGTGTCAGAACCAATTCAACAGCAGAAAACTGTTTGAGGGATAAACCAATAGAGAAATTTTGTTAATTATATACATGTTGACAAATACTTGCTATTGTTAAGTTCTGTCTAGTCAATACTGCCTCGTAGTGATTTTATATAGCATTACTTCAGAGTCATTGGCGTGTTTGAACCACAGACCTTGTGGTTAGCAGTCCAGTGCTTATCCTACAGCACCACACAAGGATTCCAATACCAGTACAGTAAATATGAGGCTATTTCCCCTCAGATGCCACAAATGGAAAAGATTACCATAAAGGAAAAAAAATCTGCAACTGACAGATATCTGACATATTAGTATAAAGTGGAACATCAAAGGGATTATCTAAAAATTAGAATCCATTTAACTTAAAGTCAATTTCAAACAACTTCTACTTGAAAAACTATTCACCTAAAGTAGTATTCTCAATTAGCTTTGCCATTTGGGATAATAATTAAAGTTGAGAAATCAATTGTTCATAGCATAATTTCTTGGTTAGAAGGATGGAAAACTAGGGCTCTCTAATGATCCCATGTCCTGGTGAGGGGCTGTGGGCTAATGAACTGGACTGAAAAGTTGGTTTGCACTAAAAGGTTACCAGTTCAAGTTCATCAGCTGCTCTTGGAAACCCTATAAAGGGTTGCTATGGTTTGGAACTGATTCAACAGCACTTAACAACAATCATCCCATGTAATAACCCCCCAAATTAGTATCTTCAAGTAGCCATTTTATTTTCATCATTATTTTGTTGTCAAGGATCAGGAGTTTGGGAAGCACTCACTGCTTGCGTCTTTTATGGTATTATAGCTAGATGTCCACAGTGAGTGCAGTCATCTGAAGTTGGGGCTAAATATCCAAAAGGATTCATTCTCATGGTTGATAGCAGGCTGTGAGT
Source organism: Chrysochloris asiatica (assembly GCF_000296735.1). Lineage (NCBI taxonomy): Eukaryota > Metazoa > Chordata > Mammalia > Afrosoricida > Chrysochloridae > Chrysochloris > Chrysochloris asiatica. The sequence continues at coordinate 16,364,463 of NW_006408530.1, forward strand.
TCAGCTGAGCTGTGATCTGTAGTTCCTCCATGCGGGCTTGCAGTGTTTCTTATATACAAAGTTGTTCTTCACAAATCAAAAATACCAAAATGCAGAAAAATGCCTCGTCTTTTCTGATCTAGAGTTGAACATCTGTTGCTTTCTATTTCTCACAAGAAGGCCCTAAGAGCAGACTTGATTAGAGGGAAAGATCCATTCAAACTCTTCTCAATGGAAAGAGGGTCAAATAAGCTGTGATCATATTTAAATTCCCACAAAAAAATGGATTCTAATGCTAAATTTGCTGTTATTGTTATTATATTAAGGGAAAGTAGTAGAGGGATGAGTAGTTAAGGGCAGATCTTTGACATTATCTTTGTAGTCTTAGGACAGAGACCAATGGTCCTTAAATTCTGATCTTCATCCCTTTATTTTATCAAATGTTTTCATTCACCAATTTAATTAATTTTATGCAAAGTATGAGTAAGTATGTCATGCAGACATATTTAAAAGTTTCTCTTGCAGTGATCCAAGGTCTTTGCAAAATTAACTTAAACAATCCCCTCAAATATAACTTCTGTATGGATTCAATGCATAGTCCATCCGATTGTTTTTATGACTTCTTATTCCCTAAAACTTTCTGCCAATCATTTCTTGGCCTTTTAACTAAGATCAGGTGTAAACTCTAAGTTCTTATTTCTTCTTAACAAGTTGCAGATTTGGGTATGTTTGTTCAATATTTTACACAAGAAGCCGGCAGATGTCAGGTTTTATTATTGACTATTGTTTCCTGATATTTAGGAAACAGTGGGCACATTCTGAACACTATGGAGAATAGAGATAATATGATGTACACTGATAATACCATTGGATTGTTAAGAACTATGAGTAAGTCATTTGAAAATAATGATAATGATTTTTAGCTATTATGAAGAAATAGGGAACAGAGTTTATTATAATCCATAGCACTAACATCCCCTCCTTCAAATCATATTGATAATTTAAAATAATTATTTGATTAATATAAAATTATTTTATTGCTCTTTAAAAATATTCCCATGAATTCTTTTTGTAGCTGTATCAACTGGAGTCCATTATGATAAGATTTTAATTAAAATGAAATGTTCTTTGAGAGCATTGCAGATGGTCCCATTATCTTTTAACACCTTCTTGAATATTATTTACATTAAGACTTGTCACAATCTTCTTATAGAAGACAATGAAATCTCAGTAGAAATATAGGTCAATTCTTGTAGCAGATTGAATATTCCCTGGGTTGTCAGAAGATAAACGAATCACTCTTAGAAGGAATAAAACCAGAATGTTCCTAAGGACAAGGTTAGTGTAATTTTATCTTATTTTGTTTGGACATGTTATCAGAAATGACCAATCCTTAGAAAGGGACATCATGTCAGAGACAATCCACAGTGGGATGCATTGACGCATATCCATAACAATGGGCTCAAATATACGAACATCATGAAGATGGCAGAGAACTATGCAATATTTTGTTTTGTTATACAGAAGATCATCGTGAGTTTGAGCTAACTCAAAGACACCCACAGTAACAATGATGAGAACTCCAGACTTTTCAACATTATCAATGAATATTAACTGTTTGAATAGAATGGGGCTACAGTGAATACACAAATAATTAGATAAATAATAGCAAAGTGGTAATACAAAGGAAAACACAGAAGAAAGGAAAGGTGGTCAGAGAGTCATGTGGATCGTATGTTAAGAGAGTTCTAGGCTAAGTCTTTTCCTGCTAAGGTAGAACTTTTCAAAGATTTCCTTGATGCTTGCTCATTTCCTAGTCACATTTGGTCTTCCTTAGTCAATGCTCCAACATTCACATAGGTGTTTTCTTTTATATACTATATAAAAGGTGGTTGGCCCTGAACAGGCATACTTTGGAGAGATATTACAGTTTGTTGTTGTTGTTGTTGTGTGCTGTGGAGTCAGTTCTGACTCATAGTGACCCTGCATAGGGTTTTCGAGGCTGTAAATCTTTACGGGAGCAGAAAGCCTCATTTTTCTCCCGCATAACAGCTGGTAGTTTCAAACTACTGAGTGAGATTAGCACTACACTACCAGAGCTCCTTATATTACAAGTTGTTGTTGTTGTTATGTGCTGTGGAGTCAGTTCTGACTCACAGTGACTCTGTACAGGGTTTCCAAGGCTTTAAATCTTTACAGGAGCAGAATGCCTCGTCTTTCTCCCATGGAACAGCTGGTAGTTTTGAACTGCTGACCTTGTGGTTCACAGCCCGATTCATAAACACTACGCTACAGTATAGGTTTCCATAAATGGAATACATAGAATATTGCAATAAAGTGATATAGCAATAATACTAGTCACGTGAAATGTTTTGTTTCCCAGAGTACGTATAAAAATTATGTTTACACTATATGATAAACTGTAGTCTACTAAGTGTGCTATGGCATTATGAAAAAGTTCAGAATGTTGTAAAAATTACTAAAATGTGACAAAGAGTAGCAAGGTGAGCACATGCTATTGGAAGAATAGTGCCAATAGACTTATTTAATGCAGGGTTGCCACAAACATTTAATTTATACATTAAAAAATCTGTGAAGAGCAATAAAGAGAAACACTATAAAATGAATTATGCCTATAATGGAATGGGCAGAGGAAATATCAAGCTGGTTGTCTTCCTCGGCACAAAAAGGCCTTGTAAAGTAACCTGTTTTGTAAAATTTCTTAATGTTTTGAGCATTAATTATCTTTGTGTGTGTGTGTGTATAGATGTGTTGCTTCTTGTCTCCCCCAAAGCACATAAACCATGTTGTATTTTGTTGCGATTATTGATTAATTTTTACTGTGACGCAAACCCATGCCTCCACCATGTGGTACTATGTTCTTCCATGGATACGCTTACTTTGTTTCCAACAAATTAATTCAGTTCCATGATTCTCTAGCTAATCAGCTTTTAAACTTCTGATAGCTAGACCACACATTCAGACTGTTTACACTAGAATTTGAAGAAGAGAACCAGGCATAAGAATAAGATAAAAACAAAAATACACTCACAGGTTTTTCCATTGTTATCCAAGTTTGAAAGTCACAGCTTTCATCCATAAATCACCTATACAGTAGAAACACAAAGAACATTAGCTCATTTTGACTAGTTTCAACTATTGTCCAATGGGAAAAATGGAGCCCCAGAGAATGGAAACCTTCAGTAAGGTAATAGTGCTTTGTTAGAGAGGAAATAATGAACACAGTATCTATGTCTTCTTAAGTGGTAATGTGGAAGCATGTCAGGGAAGGGGGATACATTAGTTGATTTCCAAGGGTCCCAGTGATGTCATGTGAGGTCTGGCCATTAGTTTCTGGTTCCAGACCTCTGGCACTTTGGGAGATAGCTTGGAGAAAACGAGAAAGCTTTTCTTTTGTAAAGCAGCATGATCTAACTCCTATTCTCCTGAGTGGAAATATTCATTTTTGGTTTGTGTTGCTTCATTTATTGTCTTTTCCCTTTACTTTTCTATGAATTTTCTTTCACTTTTCATTCCCTTCAAATTTTTTAATCTGAAAATTCTGGAAATATTTTTGAATTTGAAATACACAAATCACTAATCAGTTGTTTCAATACTGTATGCTCACTATTTACATATATTAAATATATGCTTGTTGAGTAAAAGAGTGATGAAATATTAAATGACATGAGAAATTCAACGTACTTTTTATCCTCATTCTTGATTTAAATAACACTATTATTTGCTGTGGCGCTGTGGGTTAATGTGCCAGACTGCAAAGCTGTTTAAACTTCAAGGTTGGAGCTTCAAGCTCACCAACTGCTCCTTGGAAAACCTATCCAGGGTCACTATGGGTCGGAACCGATTCGATGGCACTTAACAACAACAACAACAACAATTACTTGATGATAAGATTTGTTGTTTATTTTTTATTTGATCTAGTTGATAATTGTTAAATTATCATTCACACTACGTATCATTTTATTTATAATTATACAATCATTGTCTTGAGGTTTAATTTTCATCTGACTGCTAGTAGAAATTTGTTATAGTAAGATCAAATATTCTCATCAACTATATAACTAGACCTCTTTAATTTTTGTTGTTGTTATTCTTGATATTTATGGAACTTTATTTGGTCAGTTTAAACTACAAGGTCACTGGTTCAAGTTCACCAGATTCTCTTAGGAAACCCCATACAAGGTCACTATGGAGCAGAACTGATTCAACAGCACTTAATAACAACATTCACCTGAAAGTCTGGATTGTCTGCCATCCAAGTAAAGTTTTATTTTGTTTTTAACTGATTTACTTTATTATTGCTCTTTTTTTGTCTTTTGCTTTGTTTCCTTGGTGTGTATTTGATATTTCTCATTTTCTCTCTAATTTTATCTTTTATGGTTTTTCTGAGTCCCAGTTTAATTTAACTTTGACTTCTAGTACTATAAATCAGTGTTCTATTGCATTACATGTGTTGTTTTTGAACCCCATTTTGTTTAAACTAAGCAATGACATTTTTTCTCATGCAAAATTTTCTGATTTCTCATTGTTTATACTTCATATTTACTTCTTTCACTTAAATAGAGAAAATATCCTCTCAAACCTTAATGAGATTATAAATCAGAAACACTCTAATATTTTATTGTTTGTCATTCTGTTGTTGTGTGGTTTTTATATGGTTTTGTTTTATTTTTACAGTACATCTACTACCCTGAATCAATTCCTCTAAGTATTCAGAAATGTCCCCTTGTTTTGAAATAATGCATCTTTTTATAGAACTGGTAGCATTTTTTCTCTGATACTCAGAAAGAAACTTTCTGTTTGTTCTGGCTGCTACAAAAGAAAGACTCCCTACCATCCTGGGTTTCTAAAATGTTCATTGAGACCACATCCTGTCTTTTTCCCTCACAGAGACAGTTAACAAAATCCTCTTGGTATTTTCTCTTCTCAGATGTCCCCTGTATTGCTCCTTAGGGGAATGCTGGTGAGGGGGAGGAGTGGGGTCAGAAATCTGGCCCCCAGGTTCCCACTTGTGTAATGATGATGAAGAAACTAGTCAGGATGACTGCTACTAACTAACTTTTGCTGAGTTCTTACCAAGAATTTGACACCAGTCTGTGCATTTAATTCTTATAAGAACTTTATGAAGTAGATACAGTCATCCCCACTTTATTTACAAAGAATCCCAGGAATAGAAACATTTGTCCCCCACCCCCCAATGATTAAACTCTTGGGGAAAAAATCTGTATCGAACCCAAGTTTTTAGCTGTTGTATGTTTTCCCCATTTATTATCTAATTAAAATCCTTTGGAGTTGATAGAATGTGACTGTCACCCTTCCTATTTTATCACCAGTGGAAGTCTCACTCTATTTCATAGTCTGGCAGCAAATCCCAGAGGTTCCTCAGTGGTACAAATGTTTGGTGCTAGATTACTATATTAAAGATTAGAAGTGTAAACCCTCTCAGAATCACTGCGAAAGAAAGGCCTAGAACTATGCTTCCACAAAGAGTCCAAAAAAACCCTACTGAGGTGTTCTGTTCTGTACAATATAAGTATGAGTTGGAATGGGCTCCATGCCAATGTGTCTTTGATTGATTGTTTTGTTTTTATGGATCTCTGAGAAGAGTAAAGGTGGAGGACCTAGCTCAAAACGACCCTTATCTCAGAATGAAATGATGTTGGAGATTTCCATTAGAATGATCCCTCACTTTTCAGTTTATCTGACTTCCAGGTCCAAGTTCTCTGCTCTCTTTAATAATGTAAAAAACTTTAGAAATCAGATGTTCTAAAAGGAATAACCCCCAAACTGTGTGATATGTAGTTCCCTTCAAAATCCTTGCTGAGAAAATAATATTTAAGGACTACAATGCAAAGACTAACTATAGAAAATGTTCGGGCTTCTTGTTGTTGTTCTTGTTGTTAGGTGCCATCGAGTCGGTTCCGACCCATTGCAACCTTATGCACAGCAGAATGAAACACTGCCTGATCCTGGGCCAACTTCACTACTGTTGCCACTTGGCCAATCCATCTCTTTCGGGGTTTTCTCAGGTTTCTTAGATCTGCATATATTTATGTGATTTCACAAACTTCTTGTTGTTGTTAAGTGCAGTTGGTTCTGACTCTTAGCAACCAGAGGGCTTACCAGGAGTTGTTGGTGAGTTTGAGCCATAGACCTTGCAGTTCAAATCAACCTTGCAGTCCAGTGCTTATCCTACAGTGACATGCCAGTATTCCTTCACAAACTTAGTAAACCATTCTTTCGCAGAAAGAACTATCATTAGATGACACTAATATTGTTTTCAAAGGATTTCAAAGTGTTGCCCATTGACTACCTTGTAACTAATATAGACTTGTTCCATCTCAGGTTAATTAAATCACTGCAAAATTTACAAAGCAGTGGATTAACAAAGTATTTGTTACCTGACATACTAGCTAGCACACAGAGACCTCATCAAGGTTTTTATAATGATAAATTAAAACATAATTAGTAATACAATAGACTAGAAACACAGATAAAGGGCTGAAATTATCAATAATATGCAATATAGTAGGCACAAACAGAGTGGCTTAATGAATTATTTTATATGTACCTTCTATATTGCATGGAGTCCTGATGTGGCATTGTTGGCTAATGTACGGGACTGCAAAGTCATGAAGCCGATGGTTCAAGCTCTTTAGCTGCTCCTTGGAAACCCTATACAAGGTCACTGTGGGCCTGAATCGATTCAATGACTCTTAACAACAGCAACTATATTGCACATAAATTTTCAATAATATGCAATATAGTAGGCACATATAAAGTGGCATACATAGACGGAAGTAGTTGATAGAATTCTTAAAGCACATTGTTGCTTCTGAAATATTAGAGAAAATGTTTATTTTATATTACAATCATCAACACCTACCTGAGTGCTTTGCCCATAGGAAATACTCAATAAACACTTTCCCAAGAGGTGAGGAGGTACGGCTCTAATCAAAGTTTAGAGTTAATTAAAACAGAATGCAGCAATGAGTTTCAATTATCATCTGGGGAGCTACAAGTAAGAAGGCCAGCAAATGTTTATGTTGGATTTGAACTCTCTATGTCACAGGATTTTTTGTTTAAGTAAAACTTATGGATGCTTTTCAGATATATTAAAATTATATCATAAAAAAAAAATTAGATAAAATCTGAAAGTATTTTAGAAATAGAAGTGGTAAACAAGAATAATGTATTATTATTATTCATAGATATATCCAAATTTGGATATTTGAGTGTGAATATTTTGATATGTTTATTTTAAACTGCATTTAAAAAATTAATGTAGCATCATAAATTACTCAAATTTTACTCAAACAATGCTTTCCCATGCTTTTTGTCCTACAAAGATATACACATTCGATTCAAGTGACACATCTTTAGCAGACCATGTATTGGGAATAACAATTATTATATTTCAGCAATCAGAACCTTTTTGATACCAGTGGAGTTGGATTATTTCCAAATAATCATTTCACCTTAGGAACATATTACTCCTTGCAGGGAGGAGAACTTTCTATGAAGAAACCAGTGTACATATCTGTATGTGTGGGTATGGTGTGGGTGGGAGAGAGAGATAGAAGGAGGGGAAAAAAAACTTGTGCTCAGTTGACAACTTTCAAATATTCTTATTTAACCATGAATTTCCTTCAACTTCTTGTTCTAGCTAGCTAATAACCTATCTATGAATCTGTCGTTATTTCTGGCCTTTTCTCTAAAATGTTTGTATCACTAGCTCTCTGTCTGTATTCAGCCAGCCTGAAACTTCCTAATCTTCACTTCTGACTTATCCTCCACACATGCATTCAATTAATGACCGTGGTACTTCAGTCTCACTGTGGACCTGGCTCTGCCATCAGTCATTTCTTTTGAATTTCTCCTGAAGATGCTCCAGATCAGGTTTTCATTTTTTGTGGGGGTTGTTTTAGATAGATAGATAGATAGATGATAGATAGATAGATAGATAGATAGATAGATAGATAGATAGATAGATAGATAGATTATATAAATAGATAGATAGATAGATAATCACCAGGTTGTAATCATTATGTATGTTTTTTGAAAAAAATCTGTGGAAAATTCCATTATCATGTAGTTTCATTTTTCCATAAACTTTAGGAAGTCTCATGTATGCATCGGCACATATACCCCCATATGCATGGTTCTTCTAAAAATTTGTTGAAAAATAGTATATATGTAAATATATTTATATACTATTTTGTATGTGCATAGTTTATATGTATATACTATTTTTCAATAAATTATATATATATATACACATACTATTTTAAGGAGCTCTGAGAGCATAGTGGTTACAAATCGGGTTGCTAATCTCACGGTCAGCAGTTCGAAACTACCAGCTGTTCCACAGGACAAAGAAGAGGCTTTCTGCTCCTGTAAAGAAATTCTGTACAGGGTTGCTATGAGTTGGAACCAACTCCATGGCACAGCATATACTATTTTGTATATAAGCAGCTGGGAACTATGTAAGGTGGAGCACTATTAGAGAGGGAAAATTCAAATGTTTTCTACTAAAACTAGAGATAGAAAAGTGATAAGACTGTACCAAAGACAGAAAACTTATAAGAACCAGAAAAGCAGTGACAGTTCTTAGAGTTCTGGATCTCACAGGTTTCATTGTCTAAATTTAATAATTACCCCTGGCAGTTCGAAACTACCAGCTACTCCACGGGAGAAAGATGAGGCTTTCTGCTCCCGTAAAGATTACAGCCTCAGAAACCCTGTACAGGGTCGCTATGGGTCAGAGCCGACTCGATGGCACATAACAACAACAAAAACAAATTTTATACTTGGAGTCCTGGTGTGGTACTGTAGGATAAGCATTGGATTACCAAGGGCAATGTAAGGTCAGCCATACAAACCCAGTAGCTACTCCTTGTAGCTGATATAGGGTCACTAGGAGTCAGAACTTACTTCATGGCACTTAACAACAACAACATATTTATACTGCAATGCCTAAGTAATACAAAGAGTTACAATAGTCTGATGCACATTTGAGTCCACCTGGTTACCTCAGAAGAAAGACCTGGTAATAATCTACTTCCAAAAATCAGCCATTGGATTCAACTTCTGGTTTGGGCAGCAGCAAGCAGCCAGGTAGGAAAGGCTACATGAGAGAAGGATTGAAAACCCACAGAAGCTGTGCACACAGAACAACACCCAGAGCTCTGGATCTACCATAAGGTCCAGGATGTCAGTTTCCTGTACTCACAAGTGAAAAACTCATGATATAAAGGAAAATACTGCAAGTTAGGGATCTCTGGACATGGGCTCCCTCTGCAGCCACCCCACCTGGGCTCCACAGAGATTGGGGCTACAGCCAGACTGGAAAGGGAACCAGCGCTAAAAGCAGTGCAGAGACACTTGCAAAAAGAAGTGCGAGAGAATCTACACATTTTTTCCTCCTCTTCCCTGTAACGCCTTCTTTGCCTAGCCCCGATACCTTCAGGTGGGTGGGTGTGCACCCCCCTCCCCCCAAAAAAAAAAGTCCAGCACTGATGCCAGTTTTCCCACGGTACAGAGAGAAGGAGCTTGGCAGCTACTTATGATGTCAGCTTCGGGGTTGCCGCCCTAGAATTGACTTGTGCGGGACCCTTGGTGGCTGTGTGCTGCAGAGTCACTTCCAACTCATGGCAACCCTGTGCATGGTTTCTGAGGCTGTGGGTCTTTGCTGAAGCAGAGCACCTTGTCTTTCTCCTGTGGAACAGCTGGTGGTTTCGAGCAGCTGACCTTGAGGTTCTCAGCCCAATTCATGACCACTGCACTACTGGAGCTCATTGTGCAGGACCGTTAGCCAGGCCTAAATACCAAGAAAAAAGCAGGCACATTAGGCCTGACAGACAAACCATAGAACAATCTATAAAACCCCAACATAAAAGGATGCAACTACCTCGAGAATTATGCTGTGCACATGCATATACCTCACTGACCTTCAGAGACAAAAATAGTGGACAATTTTTCTCCCATTATCTTCTCAATATCTATCTATGCACCTCCATGGTGGTGACTAGAGGAGGGACCTGAATGAGTGGACACATTCACCCAATGCTGGAGTCTTCTACCATGCACACCCTCTGCTTGTGGACACTTGGCCACAGCTTTATTTTTGTTTTAAAGTGGTGGTTTTTGTTTCTGCTTTTATATTGCTTCTGTTATTGGTCCTTTTGATCACATGTCTTTCCTGGAGGTGGGAGCAATTGTGGCCATATAGCCAAGCTATAAGCTTACCCCATAATATTCCACCATTGAGACAAGAGACAATAACAGCTGCTAAGCATTACATGCAAAAAAGGAAGCCTATTTCCTGATCATATCCACCAGGAGACACCCAGTAAGCTTAATAACACAACAACAAACATCAATTTAAGCATTAAAAAAACCACATAACTACTGCAAATAACAAACAAAAGATCTCAAACATAAGAAATGATCTTAACAATGTCTAAAAACAAAAGAGATAACAGAGACAAATGTGATGGAGATAGACAAAGGAAGAGGAAGAGTAGGTTTTGGATTTGCCTGAGAAATAATTCAGAAGAATGATATGGAAGCAAATTCAAATGCTCTGAAAACAGGTGGAGGAAAACAAGGAAGAAGTCAGGAAAGTACTAAAAGAGCAATCAAACCTGATTGATACAGCATTGGAAATGATTCAGAACCTGAAAAAAGAGGTACAGATGATTAATAATGAAATATCAGAAATGGACAATATACTGAAAGGGGAAAGGAGCAGAATATAAGAGATGGAAACCAGAAATAGTGAGCTGGTAGACAAATCTCTCAATATTGCTAAGATAGAAGAGCAAGTGCAAAAAAGGATTAAAAAAATCTGAAGAGAGTCTAAGACTCATGCTGGATAACATGAAGAGGAACAACTTAAGAATTACTGGCATTCCAGAACAGGAAAAATTAGAGAAGTCCACAGAGGAGATAGTTAAACAGCTTCTGAAAGAAAATTTCCCTAACATCTTGAAAGATGAGAAGATACATATTCAAGAAGTTGAATGAATCCCAGGAAGGATAGACCCCAAAAGAAAATCACCAAGACATATAATAATAAAGCTCTCCAAAATCAAAGACAAGGAGAGAATTCCAAAAATAGTCAGGGAGAAGAGAAGTGTCCCTTACAAAGGCAAGCAAATCAGATTAAGCTCTGACTACTCAGCACAAACCATGCATGCAAGAAGGCAATGGGGAGACATATACAAAACCCTAAAAGAAAAAAAAAAACTGCCAACCAAGAATCGTCTATCCAGCAAAACTATCAATTAAATATGATGGTGCAATCAAAACATTCCAGGATAAACAGAATCTAAGAGAGTTTATCAAAACCAATCCAGCACTTCAAAACATCCTAAAGGGAGTTCTTTGGATTGAAAACCAACAAGAACAGAAAACAACCAGAGATTGACAGGCATGGCAACACCACCTGGAACTCAGTCGACAGCAGAGTCCAGAACAGAACAAAACTATAATAACAAATTCAAAAATCAGCCATTGAAAACCCCACTGGACACACATGGCATTATCATAATTTAGAATCAACTCCACATCAATTGTTTAATATTATACCACTAGACATTCATCAATTCATACATATCAATGATATTTTAATGAGATTGGAGTGTCTTTCACCTTCTAGTATTTTTGTTCAATATTTATAGCTTCAGATGAGCTATTGATCTGTTCCACAGTCTACTCTGGACTCGTTTTGGCTGATGGCATGGAACTTTTTCATTGTCTCTTCCCACAGATATACTGAATTGGATTACTATGTATGCCAGCTGGTAAGGTTCATGTGTATGTTATTGTTGTTAGGTGTCATAGAGTTGTATAGGATTTCCAAAGAGCAGCTGGTGAGTTTGAAGTGCTGACATTGTAGCTCAAACCGACATTGAGGCTCAAACAATGCCATACCAGAACTCCTCCATGTGTAGTCTTTTTTTCTTTTTTGTGGTTAAGTATTGTTAGGTTGATTCTAACTCATAGTGACCCTGTGTAGGGTTTGTTGTTGCTGTTGTTAGTGCCGTTGAATTGATTCTGACCTGTAGCGACCCTGTATAAGGTTTCCAAGGAGCAGCTGATGAGCTTGAACCACCGACCTCACAGTTCAAACGACTTTGTAGTCTGACGCATTAGCCCACAGCGCCACACCAGGACATTACTAGGAATTACATCTTTGTAAAATCATAAGTCTTATCTTTTTTCCACAGAGTAGCTGGTGGGCTGAAACTACCAATGCTGTGGTTCACAGTCCAGTGTTTATTATTATTTTTTATAATGGTTTTAAAAGGTATTTGCAGAGATGGGAAATTTCCACTTGAAAGGACAAACAGACCAGCCTGGAGCGGCTAGAAGAACAGAAGATACTTCTTGAAAGAAAGACCTACAGGAAAAATACAAAACAATAGCGGCAGACAGACTGTTACTACAAGAACAAATAAGTTGCTTGCCCAGGAAACATCAAGGCAAGTGGTCGAGTGCCCTTAGTGCAAACCCCCTTCCAAGAATAAGTCTCAATGGGAATACATGCTCTGATTGGTGGTCACACTCATCACCGATAAGGAGAAGTGAATGAAGAACAGCAATGAAGTGGCAAGCTAAGCCCTACAATGTGGAGAGTGGAGCGTGCAGCTAATAAAAAAAGAAGCCATATGCACAAGAACACCCACACTTACAGATAATACCCGCTTGACCTGACTTCGATGACTGGATGATCAGAGTTCAACCAGAAGAAGAAAGAAGAGGAAAAAAAGAATAATCTGATAGATTTGATGAACTTGACCTACACCTATGGATGCAGTAGCTCAAAAGAGGGAACAAATCCTTACAGCAAGAATCATTCCCACCCTCTCCACACACAGAGTAGACAGGGATGGGCAACTTGAACATTGGCTACCCAAAAAGGGGGTGGTGGGGTGGTGGGGAGCTACAAAGGCAAGAAGTGACTGGCTTACAAGCTTTCAAGAGGGAACCTAGAGCCAGGGGGCCTGGAGAAAGGCAGAATCTCCAGTGAGTAGTATCCAATCTGTCTAGGCGGAGCTGATGAAATGAAAT
>NW_006408530.1:16377994-16432838 GCF_000296735.1 Chrysochloris asiatica
AAAAAAAAAAAAAAGGTATTTGCAATGAACAAGTCATTGGTCTTACAAAATTCTAGCACAGATATTGAGCATGGCTTCTATCATCAGCAGTTTGAAAGTTTGAAACTACCAGCAGCTCCTCGGGAGAATGATGAGGCTTTCTACTCCCGTAAAGATTTACACCCTCGGAAACCCTGCACAGGGTCGCTATGGGTTGGAACTGACTCTACGGCACTTAACAACAACAATCTATCACCAAAGCCATATTTTCCAACTACTGATGCTTTCTTTCTGTTTCCATCCTTTGCATTCCAAATACCAGTAATTATCAATACATCTTGATTACAGGTTTGATCAATTTCAAACTGAAAAAATTGATAGAATTCTTCAATTTTTCTTAACTGGCTTTAGTTGTTGTTGCATTTGAATTTGAATAATGATGTGACCTGGTCATTCTTGTAGGACTGTGGATATTATCCTATTATAGACAGTATTGTACTTCAAGCTGGATGCGGAAATGTTCTTTTGATGATCAATGCAAGACAATTCCTTTTCAATTTGTCATTCTCAGCATAAAACTCTATGACTGTCTGATTCAAAATGGACAATATCAGCCCATTCCATCTAACTAATGCTCTGGATATCTATCTTTATGAATTTCATTTAATTTTTGACAAATTTAAATTTTCCTAGATTCATACTTTATACAATCCATGTTCTGATTAATGTTTCTCCTTATTTTGGTTTTTGCCCCATCAACAAATGAAGGTTCTGAAAGCTTTATGTGATTAAAGTCAACCTACTTTGAGGAGGCAGCTCTTCCCCAATTCTATTTTGAGTACCTTCAAATCTGAGGGATTTTTTTTTTATGACACTGTATCTGATGATAATCTAGTGCTATTCATAATATTTCATTATTTAATATTCTGGTGCTACCTGACAGTGTTCCACAGTTATTCATAAGGTTTTCGGTGACTAAATATTCAGAAGTAGCCAGCTTCTTTTTCTTCCTAGTGTGTTGAAACCCTTCCACTATGGGTGATCCTACTGCTATTAAAAATACTGATGACATAGATTCCAAAATGACAATAACTTGAAAGCCACCATAGTATGACAAACTGACAGACTTGAAGAAAATTAAAACAAGTGCATGACAGTCAACATATCCCACCTGAATTTAGAGATCATTTCAAGAACAGATTCGAGGCATTAGGCACTAGTGACTGATAGCAAGAAGAGTTGTGGGATGACATCTGAACCTCATATAGGAAGAAAACAAAAGGTCACTAAGAAGTCAATAAAGAAGAAAAAGACCAAAATAGATGTCAGAAGAGACTCTGTAACTTGCTCTCCAATATAGAAATGCTAAAGCAAATGGAAGAAGTGAGGAAGTCAAAGAGTGTAGCAGAAATTTTCAAATGGCAGCTTCAGAAGACAAAGTCAAGTATTGATGAAATTTGCAAAGAACTAGTCTTAGAAAAGGAGTCCTGGTGTGGTGTTGTGGCTAATGCATCAGACTGCAAAGTCGTTTGAACTGCAACGTCGGTGATTCAAGCTTTCCAGATGCTCCTTGGAAACCCTATACAGGGTCACTATGGGTCGGAATCGACTCAGCGGCACTTAACAATAACAACAAGTGTTAGAAAACCAAAAACAAAACAAAAACATATTCAGCATTTCTCAAGCTAAATGAATAGAAGGGGAAAAAAAAATGCAAGCCTCAATTTGCAACATTGAAAGGCTCTATGGGTAAAATTTTGAATGATGCAGAAAGCATCAAAAGAAGATGAAAGAAATACATAGAATCACTGTGACAAAAAGAAATATTTGAGGTTCAACAATTTCAAGAGCCAGCATATGATCAAGAGTCAATGGTACTGAAGGAAGAAGTCTAAGTTTCACTGAAGGCACTGGCAAAGAACAAGGGTCATGGAATTGATGGAATACAATTTGAAGTCTTTCAACAAACTGGTGCAGCACTGGAGGCACTTACTCATCTATGCCAAGAAATGTGAAAGGTAGTTATATGGCCAACTGATTAGAAGAGATCCATATTTGTGTCCATTCCAAGGAGTGGTGATCCAATAGAATGAGGAAATCATCACACAGTATCATTAATGTCACATGGAAGTAAAATTTTGCTAAAGATAATTTTTAAATGGCTGGAACAGTACATTGACAGGGCACTTCCAGGGTTCTAGCCTGATTCAGGCAAGGATATGGAACAAGAGATATCATTGCTGACATAAAATGGATCTTAGCTGAAAGTAGAGCATTTCAGAAAGATATTTACCCATGCTTTATTGACTATGAAAAGACTTTTGACTGTGTGGATCATGACAAGCTATGTATAATACTGTGAATAATGAGTATTCCAGAACAGTTCATTGTGTTCATTAGGGACTAGTACATAGACCAAGAAGCAGTCATTTGAACAGAACAAGGGGACACTGGATGGTATAAAATCAGGAAAGGTATAAGCCATGAATGTATTGTTTCACTATATTTATTCGATCAATATGGTGAACAAATAATCCAAGAAATTGGATTACATGAAAAAGAATGTGGCACCAGCATTAGATGAAGATTCTTTAAAAACCCATGATATGAAGATGATAAAACTTTGCATGCTGAAATTTAAAATAGTTATTTATGAAGATCAAAGACCACAGGCTTCAGTATAGGCTGCACCTCATTGTAAAAAAAACAAAAATCCTCACCACTGAGACAATAAATAACATCATGATAACTGGGGAAAAGATTGAAGCTGTTCAAGACTTCCTTTTGCTTGGGTCCACTATCAGCCCTCATGGTTGTTGTTGTTAAGTGCCATCAAGTTAGTTCCAATCCACAGTGATACTGCATAAGGTTTCTGAGGAGTGGCTGGTGAGCTTGAACAGCCAACCTTGCCATTCAAACTGACTTTGCTGTCCAGCGCATTAACCTACAGTGCCACACCAGGATTCCACAGCAGTCAATAAAACAAATGATGCATTAATTGCATTAGGCAAATCTGCTGCATGAGACATCTTAAAAGCATTGATGGGCATGGATGTCTGCTTGAAGACTCAGGCATTCTTTATCTAAGCCATGATATTTTCAATGACCTCATATGCATGTGAAAGTTGGAGAAAGAATAAAATCATATAAAAATTGGCACCTTTGAGTTATGGTGTTGAAGAACATTAAATGTATCACATCTGTCAAAAGAACAAACAAATCCATGTTTGTAGGGACAAAACAAACAAACAAATCCAGCCTGTAGTGACAAAAGATGATCACTCCAAAATGGTCACACTAATATCAACGCAGGAGAAGTCCTTTGGACCTTCTCCTTTCCTGCTCCCTTTGAGCATATATCTCTAACCATGCCTACTGAAGCTTTGTTTTCCCACAGAGTAGTCCCTTATCTACAGTAGAGTAGCAGGCAGTAGGACATAAGGTGGCTTTATGGATCCCTCCCTGAATTATCTTTGGAGAGAATGCATTCTGTGTATCACTCCCCAGTTTCCTTGGAATGTAGGGCTTGTTTCCCACAATGTGTAAAAAGAGATCCTCAAGCCCCTTCTGGTGTGGAAAAAATTCACTGGGCAGATGTCTGCCATTGGAGAAAGCTACCTGCATCCTGGTTAGTAAGTCTCACTGTCAACAATTCAACACTTTTATTTCTTGTAATAAACTAATGTCTCTCAGATTGGTCCCTGGTTGTTTTGTCAGTTTCTTGGCAACCACGTACACAGGCTTTTGAAGGATAGCATGTATCATAATTTGGAAGGTCGGTCAAAAAGAGAAGACCCCCAGCAAGATGGATTGTCACATTGGCAGCAGCAATTGGCTCAAGCAGAGCAGCAATTGTGAGGATGGCTCAGGAACAGGCAGTGTTTCATTGTATTGTGCATAGGGTCACTGCAAGTCAGAACTGAATTAATGGCACCTAACAACAACATTTATAGATTATTTAAATATATCCCTGAACCATAATTCAATTGCAGAACCACAGCAATTCAAATATAAAGGAAGATGATTTCTTCACCTCCGTTTACTCAGCTGTATCATAGAACACAACTCTCAGGCGTAACCCAACAAACATTAAATAAGGGTCTGTGTGAGTGATCCGGAGGTTATTTTATGTCTAAGTAATACCTATTTGTATTATAGTTTCTGGTCACTGCAGTTGAAAACCTATCTCATAGAAAGATAAGTGGTGGTGGTTATGTGCCGTGGAGTCGGTTCTGACTCATAGTGACCCTGTACAGAGTTTCCGAGGCTGTAAATCTTTATGGGAGCAGAAAGCCTCATTTTTCTCTGCTGGAACAGCTGGTAGTTTTGAACTGCTGGCCTTGAGGTTCGCAGCCCGATTTGTAACCACTGCGCTACCAGAGCTCTTTAGAAAGGTAAGTAGAACTTATAAAAATAAAAAGAAGTGATAAAGTTGACCATTAGATCACAAATTTCTACTAAAAAATATAACATCTGAGAGAATAATTTTACAATTAAATTTAATATGTCCATGGAATTTTTCATATGCTATAAACCTATATAAGGAGCTGTGGTAGAGTAGTAGCTACGAGTCAGGCTGCCCATGGTCAGCAGTTCAAAATTACTACTTGTTCCACAGGAGAAGATGAGGTTTTCTGCTCCTATAAAGATTTACAACCTCAACAACCCTATGCACGGTAACTATGGGTCTAAACCGACTCCTTGGCACATAACCACCACATAAACCTATATGTTGTTGTTGTTGTTGTTGTTAAGTGCTATTGAATGAGTTCTGACTTACAGTGACCTGCATAGGGTTTCTGCGGAACAGCTGGTGGGTTTGAATTGGCAAACTTATTGTTCAAAGTCCAGTGCTAATTCTACAGTGCCACACCAGGAGTCCATCAACCTATATATGCTCCACAAATTTGTAAAGAGTCTTTGAACTTCTTTTCACTGTACATATATGTTTTGCTACAAAGCAATCATATGCATATATTAATTCCAAAATTAAGATTTCCCTAATCACATAGGGACCAAGCACATAATCACTGTCTTCCCAAATGTCTCAGATACCAGAAGAATGTGACAATGATGCATTAGGAAGGTATGTACTTTGGTTTTCTATTCTTTTATTCTTTCTTTTTAATGATCATATTAATTAATATTAGAGTAAGAATTAGAGCACAATGACTTGGTTACGATGACTTAGCTGGCAGTCAGTAGTGTGATTTTAGAGAAGTCATTCAAGTTCTCTACATCTCAATTTCCTCATCTCTAATCTGGGGGCTAGATTGCCTACCTCACACTTTCACTCTGAGGATCAGATGGAAGCATGTAGAGGGTATGCAGAATGGAAAGATATATTTAAATGTTAATTTTGGCATAGTTGTACCAGTTATTTTCAGATATGTTGGTATTTTAACAATCTCTAATCTTGTATTTGATATGGCAAAGAGCATAAGTTAAAACAAAGGAGAACTTGTAATGAATGCCTCTTTCCATATTTTTCTCCTCCCACACCGAGATGCTCATTGTTATTTTCATGTACCAAGCAATGTGGTAGACATGTAGGTGAAAAAGAACTGTGTTTTCCTGCTAGCATGTGCAATCTGATGAAAAGGGACACAAAGGGAAGTTAAATAAAATAAATAAAATGAGAGCTAAAATAGTGTTTTAAGGGGACCTAATGATGCAATGTCTAAGTGTTTCAAACCCACCAGTAGATCTGTGGGAGAAATGATCTGATGCTGGATCTGTTCCTATAAAGACTGTAGCCTCATATACTCTCTGGGGCAGCTCTGCTCTGTCATTGTTGTTGTTGTTGTTGTCAGGTGCCATCGAGTCAGAACCGACTCATAGTGACCCCATGCACAGCAGAATGAAACAATGTCCGATTCTGGGCCAACCTCACTACCGTTGCCACACTTGAGTCCATCAATGATGTCACCTGGCTGATGCATCTCGTTGTGGGTCTTCTTCTTTTTCTCTGACCCTCCATCTTACCCAACGTGACATCCTTCTCTAGCGACTGTTCCCTCCTGACAATATGTCCAAAGTATGAGAGATGAAGTTTGGCCATCTTGGCCTCCAAGGGGCACTCTGGCTGCACTTCTTCTAAAACAGATCTATTGGTTCTTTTCATAGAGGGCCATTATGAGTCAGAATTGACTCAATACCACACAACAATAAAACAGTTTTAAGCACAAGATGCTAGAAATTTAGAGTGATGTAGGTGGCATTTCACATAACTCTTGTGATCAGAGAAGTTTCCTAAAAATTCTACCTGTGCTGAATCATTGACTGATCATTAGGGCTATCCTGGAGAAGACAGTAGTTAAGGTATTTCAAGCAAAAGGAAGAGCAAGAATACCAGTTAAGTATCTAGAAGAAATGAACTTACAGTTTCTTAGGTAAAAATAAATGTGAGACAGAGGCTTATCAACTTTAATCCTAGGAAGAAAGGAAGCTGTGACATCATGTTGGCCCTTTGAGCTTATCTTTTATCCTTTGCAGAGTTACACTTAGTTTCTTGAGTTAGTAGGTGCAAACACATAAAAAGGACAGAGCTGGGCTTGAGAAAATGAAGGACGGTACTATCTAATGGCTTCTGGGTTGATCACCTGGGTTCAAATCCTAACTCTAATTCTTCCAAGCAAGGAAGTTTTGGAAGCAATTTTCATGATCCTTTGAAGCATTATCATCATTATTTGAAAACAGAAAAAAAATTAAAAGAGCAAATATATACTATATTAAGTGCTGTCTAGTTGGTTCTGACTCAAAGTGACCTTTTATAATGTTTCCAAAGAGTAGCTGGTAGGTTTGAACCACCAAAGTTACAGTTAGCTTGAAGTTAACAGTCCAGTGCTTATCCTACAATGCCACACTGTGAAGAAGGGCATGATTGAGTTCCAATGACCAGTAAATAAACTATTGAATTAAATAATTTAGTCCAAATCCTGGCACATAGTAAATATTCAATGAATAATATTATTATTGATTTATTTGTTAAACCAGAAGATAGGGATTCACTCAATTATGAGGTGAAAAGAATAGTTTAGATGAGAGATAAAGGCCTGAATTAAAGCTAGGTGGGAAATACCAGGCATATAGTGTCTGGCAATGGTAGAAATTTAATATGTGTGGAATAATGTTGCTGTGGTTGTGGTGGTTAAGTGTTGTCAAGTTGGTTGTGATGCATACCAACCCTGTATGGGGCTTCCTAGGAGCAGCTTGTGGCTTTGAACCTCCATCTTGCAGTTCAAACGAACCTTGGGGTCCAGCCAATGCTTATCCTACAGTGCCATACCAACTGTCAAGTCCTATGCCATCCTCATAATAGTAGCTATGTTCAAACCCATTGTTGCTGTGTCAATCTATGTTATTGAAGATCTTTCTTTCTTTCTTTCTTTCTTTTTTTGCTGACTTTCTACTTTACCAAGCATGAGATGTTCTTCTCCAGAAATTGGTCTTGGTGGAAGTATAGTCAACCCCCTTGGTGGATACATAATTAGATACGTTGTTAATCATTATTATTATGAACACAGTATCACTTGCTGTATAATTTTTATTTAAAATTAGCTACAGTGTGATCCCGTAACTTGACAAATTAGGGAAAAATTGGTCAAATTTGGCTTTTTTTCCCCATACACTAAATTGACTGGTTTTTATGTCATAGCCCAAATTTGCTTATTATATGTACCTAAGATTTAAACAGTTCAGAAAAAAAAAATAAAGTATTAAACTTTATATGATATATTTAATACATGCAATAAATTAATAGCATTAGAAAAAAACTTTTGGACATTTAGCCAAATCCTTTATTTTTTTAGTTGTGAATGACAAAGTAGTTCACTAAAGGAAGCTGCCATAGAAACTACTTCTATTGCACTGCTGATTCAAAAGGGGAAGTTCCCCAAACACACCAGCAGGGTATTTCCCTCTAAAAATTTACTGTACCTTCAGTTTCAGGACACATCACTGTAGCTTTAAAAACTGCATTTATACAAATAATCTCTAATTTATTAGTTCTTTTTGTTCTCACTTTTTCTCCAAACAAATTTTGAGAGAACTACCTATGCATATTTTTCTTAATGTTGTTGTTAAGTACTGTTGAGTTGATTCTGACCCATAGCGACCCTGTATAGGGTTTCCAAGGAGCAGCAGGTGAGCTTGAACCACCGACCTTGCAATTCAAATGACTTTGCAGCCTGACACATTAGAGCCCACAGTGCCACACTTCATATAATAAACCATTAAAATTAATTTTAAAAGATACTGTATTTTTTACTTAAAGTGTCTCTCTTTAAGTTATCTAACTGGATTAGAACAGTGTCATTCACAGTGAACTCATAAAAGGAAGAAACTGTGGGTAATAAACTTTATATTATCTTTATCAAGTCTTAAGAATATTAGGTTCACAATACATATTTGACAAATGAGTAACTCTTAATTAATGAAGAAAGTAGAATTGTAGAAGCAAAGTTACGGGGAATCAGAATAGAATTCCAAATAGTGAGAAAGTTTTACAAAGGGATTTCATTACAGCTAAGTCTTGACTGGGAAATCAGTGGGAAAATTGGGTGGGGAGAAAACACTACCATGAGCGAATTTAGTAAGTAGATGCAATACAACATAATTGTCACTGTCACATATGGGTAGATGGAAAATTGATATGGAAGAGTATTCTGAAATTGTAGACAGAGGTCAAATTGTGGTTGGTCTTTTAAAAATATCTTAAAGATGTTGTTGTTGTTGTTGTTAAGTGCCATCGAGTCGGTTCGACCCATAGCGACCCTGTACAGGGTTTCCGAGGGTGTAAATCCTTACGGGAGTAGAAAGCCTCATCTTTCTCCCGCGGAGCGGCTGGTAGTTTCGAACCGCTGACCTTAAGGTTTGTAGCCCGATTCGTAACCACTACGCTAGTGGACTTATTTTTCTTGCTGTTAAAAAAGTTAAATTATGAAGGAATGCAGTCTGATCAGTTCTATAATTTAAGAAGAAACTTCTCAGAATTACTGATTTTTTATAGGAATCAGGAGGAAGCATATAAGTGTTCAATGAAAAATTCTCTATCATGTGGCACACACATACTGAGTGCACACACACATAATGAAAAAAGCAATAATCACACTTACATTATTTTTTTTTTTTTTAAGGGAGATCCTATGTAAAAGAACTAACAACCATGAACCACCCTTAATTAAATGGATGATTGGAAGGCAAATTATAACACATTGTAATGGTTATAAATTGCCTATGAGATACTGTCCTGTAGGTAATATACACAATTTCCAAAGTTCTTACGGCAATATCGCTGAAATTTTTGGTCCCATGCATACTAGATGGCAAACAGACTAACTCACTGCTATCAAGTTGATTTAGTCTCATAGTGACCTTGTAGGACAGAGCAGAACTACCCCATAGTGATACCAAGGCTGTCAATCTTTAAGGAAGCAGACTGCCACGTTGTTTTTATTAGGAGCTGCTGGTGGTTTCTAACTGAACTTTTGGCTAAAAGTTGAGTGTTTTAACCACTACATCACTATGGATCCTTGCATTTACACTAGGTATTATTAATATTGAGATGTCTTGCATAGTCTCTAGGTTTGTTGCAATTGTTTAATGTAAATTGATGCTTTAATAGCATTAGTAGAACAAAATATTCTCTCTGAATTTCATATCTGATTGGGAAATGTCATTGTCCCATGCCTGAGAACTATTGCCTTATAATACTAAAATGGCTAAAAATAATTATTTTATGGGAAACCCGACTTCTCTTTTTATTTAATCACTGAAGGGAAAAAAAAAAATCCTATTTCCTATATGTTCTAGGCAACATTTAAGAGTAATCCTTCTGATCAGAATGGAACTGGATCTTCCATATCACAATAGAAGTTAAGTTTCATTTTTAGGGTCCCTTCCCAAATGCATGTATTTTTGAATCAACTAGGAAGAGACCAAAATAACATATCAAGGCTAAGCATGATGGTATCAGTAATTTTGATCTTATGTGTTTTTATGGTTTTCTGAAAATAGGAAGAATAATTTTGTTTTTCCTAAGGGGGGAGAAACAATGACAAAAAAGTTGTACATTGGAGCCAAAAGCTTTATTTGCTGTGAAAATTGCAAATTTTTGCCTGGAGCAAATATGTGAAAATTTGAAATTTGTTGTAGGTTTAGAATTTTGCTATTTTTCATAGTGGAAGAACTGTTCTGTATAACTTGCCCATCCCCCCTTTACATATGTGTGAATTCTTGGAGAAATTCTGATATCTACGTATTTTGATGCCAAAGAAGGCAAGTTGAACAATCACTTTTAACAATATGTCTGCCATGTAACCTGAAGAAATACTTTTATATTTTTATTTCAAAGTTGAATGGAAGCAGTTGTTAGGATGAAGAGCAGCACCAATTATGTATTGATCTTTTATCTAGTACAAAAATTCTATATTAATAGTCTATAATATTTAGTTCAGGAGTATAATGTCATGTAAAATAAAAGACATACAAAGCAGGTAAATTAAAAAGTATTCCATCATTTGCAATTTGTTAATAAGGTAATAAAACCCTGATGCCAATCTTATATATATATCTAAAACTAGACTCAGTAAATGAATTTATAAAGCCCAGATACAAAAAAAATACACAAATATAAAATAGCAAAATGTCTTAGTACTTAAGTACATAATTTATACTACCATTAAAATTGGTAGTATTTATTATTGCAGCTCGATAAAATTCATTAATTTTCCATGAATAAGCACATAGAGAAATATTATACTTCCTTCTATGGCAACCTGCTAATGTCTTGGTGTGGTGTTATAGAATAAGCTCTGGACAGCTAACTGCAAGTTCGGTAATTCAAACCCATCAACTGCTCCTTAGATGGTGGGCTACAAACAGCAAGGTTAGTAACTCAAATCCATCATGAAAGAAAGATAAGGCAGACTGTTCCTGTAAAGGCTTACAGTCTTAGAAACCCTAAGGAGTAAGTTCTGCTTTGTCTTACAGGGTCAGTATGAGTCAGAATCAACTCAGTGGCAGAGAACATATATTCTTCCAGAGACATTGGATAGAACAAATAGTTATGTGAATGGGCTTGACTGCTCACTAAAAGGCTGACAGTTGGAAACCATCCAGATGCAAAAGGTCACAACCATAAGAATCCTGCATAGCAGTTTTATTCTGTACACACAAGGTTGCCACAAATTGGAACCCACTGGATAGCAACTAACAACAGTGCTTCCTCTAGTCAGTTTGATACTATGACTTTCGTGTTTCTTCAGTCATGGCCTTGCCTAAATAGACTTATGAAATATTTGGACTTTCTCTTCAGATATTAAATGATACCTGCACAGAATAGCCACGGAGAAGAGATGGTAACTGCCCCGTCTCTCTCCTCCTCGACACATGAAATCCTCCGATTAATTTCTTGTGCCATCAGGGATACCTTCTCTAGAAGATTGAACGTTACAATTACTCTCTTTATTAAGTAACTTATATTTTAGCAAATTTCCCAGTATTCTCTTTTTCTCCCAGGTCATATGACTTCTAGACCTCTTCCAAAAGAAATGTAGGACAATCTATTTCTTTAGATTGATGAAATTCTCTTACATGCAGAAAGTAATCTAAGGTGTTATATTTTACAGTAACCTTATTAATCTACCTAATTAACTATATTTTGATTAACAAAGCCATATAAATATGTGATTCTGAAAAGCCAGCTTATTTTTTGAATTAATGTATATGTTCTCTTTAACTTTCCAAGCATGAAAATCACTTGGAATTGAAAACACTGCGCATCATTTCTGCATCTATCCTGTCTTCTTTGAAATGAAGCATGGAGTAAATTTTAATTTTCCTGGTTTTAGTAACATTCAATATTTTAAAACTTTCTTAATATAATCTAAAAACAAAAAACCTTGCAGTTTTTTTTTTTTTAATCTTAACATATGTCAGAGGCCTGAAATATGTTTTGTTTTGTTTTTTTCCTGATGGTAGTAAGTAGAAAACCATCTTTAGATTATCCTCAGTATATACGTATAGTTAAAAAATGACAGACGCTTACATAAAAACCTACCCAAGAATGTTGATAATATCTTTATTTATAAATGCCAAAAATTGGAAGCAACTATATATCTTTCAATTAAAATTAGATGAGCACAACCACTCTGGAAAGCAATATGACGCTTCCTCAGAAGGCTGTTGTTGTTGTTATGTGCAGTGGAGTTGGTTCCGACTATAAATCTTTACAGGAGCAGAAAGCCTCATCTTTCACCCATGGAACAGCTGGTAGTTTTGAACTGCTGACCTTGCTGTTCACAGCCCAATTCATAACCACTATGCTACCAGAGCTCCTTAGAAATACCTTATGATCCAGCAATTTCTTTACTTGGTATTTACTCACAAGAAATACTAGCCATAACACAAGTAGATATATATACACCAGTGTTCATAGAAGCACTATTTACAATAGCAAAAAGGTGGAGACAGCCTAAGTGCCCATCAATTGAAGAATGGATAAACAAACTGTGTTCCATACACACAATTGAATACTAAGCTACTTTGAAGAATAACAAGGAAGCTGCAAGCCACCCCATAACATGGATGAACCTTGAGGACATTATGTTGAGTGAAATTAGCCAGTCACAAAAGGAGAAATACTGTATAGGACAATTATTATAAAAGAATAAGAAAAAGAACCCACACTAAAAGGGGGAAATTATATATATATTTGCTGATCATTGGGATGTACGGAATGAGTTAAGAGGAGGGAGAGAAGGGAAGGTAGAGCACAGGGTAGGGAATAGACACAGGATAGGTTGGGTGCAGGCAGAGGCAGGAGGGGACAATACACAAGAAGGGGGAGGGGAACAGAAGAACAAGGTGGATGGGAGAACACTTAGGCAGGTTCAAACGGGCTAAGTGGGACAGAGGTAAATGATGATGTATGTACAACCTTGTAACAACAGGGCTCCAGGATACAGAGATTGAGGCAGGGTTTGAAGGAGTAAAAGAGGGGAATAGTGTTAAGATGCTTGGCTGTCTTTTGAATCTTGTTTTCCCTTGCCTATTGTAAAATAGACACTTGAGGTGAGGAGAAAGGAATATCCAGAATCATCACTACAGAAAGCATGTAAATCTGTCTTCAGCCTATAACTGACTGGAATACCTTAAAGGGGGCTAGAAGTTGCCCAGTGAAAAAGGCTTCCTGTGGAGCCTTTACATTGCACAAGACCATAGGTGGAATCCAGAACCCCATCCAGAACTGACTAAGGTAGGAAATTTCCACTGGAAAGGATGAGTAGACCAGCCTGTAGTGACTAGAAGAACAGAGAATACTCCGTGAAAGAAAGAACAGCAGGAAACATCTGAAACAATAATGGCAGTCTGATTGATTACTACAAGAACAAGTAAGCTGTTCGCCTGGGAGCCATCAAGGCAAGTGGTCAGGACTCCTCAGAGCAAATCCCATTCTAAGACTGAGACTGAAAGGAATACATGAGCAGGCATATGGTCTGGCTGGTGACCACATTGGTCACTGATAAGGGGAAGAGGGGGTAAAAACAGCATTGAAATTGTGAGCTAAACCTGACTACATTCAATGAACTCCTGTGAACCCTGGTAGAGGCCTGGATGGCCAGCAATATGGCAAGACCCGGGGACTTCTGGGCCCAGAGGGAGTGACATGGCCACAGCGGACTAGAGCAGAAAATGAAGGATCCAGCTGATATGAAGTGAGGGGAGATGTGTGAGAACACCCATACCTGCAGATAGCACCCACTTGACCTGACTTTGATGACTGGATGATCAGAACTCGACTAGAAGAAGAAAACAGAGGGGAAAGAAAAAAAAGAGTAACCTGTTACAATTTAATGAACTTTATCTATACTTATGGATATAGCAGCTCAAAAAAGGGAACAAATCTTTACAGCGAGGAGGGTCACTCCCACCCCCTTGGTACACAGGGTTGACAGGGATAGGCAACTTAGACACTGGCTACCCAAAATGGGGATAGGGGGCTATAAAGGCAAGAAGCAACTGACTTACAAGCTTTCAAGAGGGATCCTAGTTCCAGACAGGGCGGGGGAACGTAGAATCACCATTGAGTGAAATCCAATAGTTTGGGACTGGGCTGGTGAAGGGAAATGGGGATAAGACTCTTGTGGCACAATAGTGAATAATTGCCATCAGGACTGACTGTGAGAGTAGGAAATATGGAGGTAGATGTTTTTTGACAGAAGGAAGAGAGTGATTGATTTTGCAGCCTAGGAGTGGAGGTCACTGGGACCATCAAGTGAGAAGAAAGGAGAGCAGAACCCTACACCAAGAGGCAGAGACACCAGGGATAGAGACAGAGATGATGACATGGACAGATGGAGCAGCTGGAAACACTGGATTCAGGGAGGGAGAAGGGCTGTGTGCTGGTGGCCGGGGGGCGGGGCTGTGTGGTGTACCCTTTGGTATTTGATGATGCATGGAGGGGATCATAATCATTGCAATGAAACGAAATACGATAGGATGAATGTAAAGCTGATGTTCTGCCATGTAAACCTCACAATAAAAACTTAAAAAAAAAAAATTAGATGAGCAAATTGTGGTACACCCATACAATGGAATAGTATTCCAACAATAAAAATAAATGAAGTAACAAAGCACAAAAAGACATTGAAGAACTTTAAATGAAAGAAATCAGTGAAAAAATACTTACATAATACAGGATTCTAATTATATGACATTTTTGAATAGGTAAAACTACAGAGACACCAAAAGGTCTAGTTGCTTCCAGGATATGGGGCAGAGGATTGTGAATAGAACAATTTTAGGATAGTGAAATTGGTCTGTATGATACACTAACAGCAGATATGTGGCATTAAGTACTTCTTAAAATTGAAGAGTCTGTGCAGCACAAAGAGAGCACCCCAATGAAAACTATGAACGTGTGTAACAATCATATTGGTATATAAGAGGTTAACAGAAGAAATAATGTACAGAGGATAGGGCATACATAGGGTCTATATATGTACTGCTATTTTTTTTTTTTTCT
This sequence comes from Chrysochloris asiatica, assembly GCF_000296735.1. Lineage (NCBI taxonomy): Eukaryota > Metazoa > Chordata > Mammalia > Afrosoricida > Chrysochloridae > Chrysochloris > Chrysochloris asiatica. The sequence continues at coordinate 16,393,002 of NW_006408530.1, forward strand.
GTAACTAAAAACTGCTCAAAAAATAAAGTCTATTTTAAAAAATTATATATCTATATCTATATGTCAAAAAGTATTTCTGCAAAATTGTAGAAACATTTATTAAACAAAAATGTCAAAATGTGAAGCTATTGTCTCCCAACAGCTCTTCCATCAAGGTCTATACACATGTGAAAGTGAGGTTTTCATATCTCTAACCCTTCCCCAAAGAATTCTGTACTTCTCCATTTATGCCAGATAACAATGGCAGTTTTGACATTCTTGAGGGACTCAAATCATGCTCTTTTTAAATGTTCTATCAGGTTTGAGGGGAAAAAATAAATCTGAAAGGGCAAGATCATGGTTGGAGGGTGGATAGGGTAAGATTTTCCAATTAAATTCTTTTAGGACAGGCCTTCCTATCTTAGCAGAATGAGCATACATGATCAAATGGGGAAAAATAAAATCCTAGAATCAGCTTTTTTGGCATTTTCCCCACCATTGCAGTTTTAAATTTTCTTAAAATTTCTTCCTTATAAGTCACATTATTTTCCTGTGTTCTTCTAGAAAATCTATTAAGATTACCCCTTTAATGTATAATAATAATAATAATAATAATAATAATAATAATAATAATAAACAGTCTCTCTAACCTTCTGGCCTAACCTCTCTGTCTTGAATTTAACTGATCCAGTAGATCCCCTTTTAAGTCACTGTTTTGCTTGAACCTATTTTAGAAGATGCCCTAACATGACTAAGACAAGTGGATTACTGAGAATTTATTGTAGCTGATCACAGAGTCATGTTTAAATCCATTTTTTTTTGGAATAAATTCATGCTTCTGTGAGCTGAAAACATAGTAGCAAGGCTTTTTGATTTACCTTTGTGTGTGTATGTGTGTGTGAAAAAAAACAAACAAAACTAAGTGGTAGAGACATAGATAAGTTGTTGTTGTTGTTAAGTGCCGTCGAGTCGGTTCCGAACCAAAACAGGATTTCCAAGGCTGTAAATCTTTACGGGAGCCGAAAGCCTCATCTTTCTCCCACGGAGCAGCTAGTAGTTTCGAACTGCTGACCTTTCAGTTCACAGCCCGATTCGTAACCAGTACACTACCAGAGCTACTTAATAGATAAGTAGAGTTATCTATTAAGGTACATACTACAGTTTTCTTTCCATTATTTAATGGCTTAATTGAATAGGGCAATTGAAACTAACTTCAGTCAAAATACATTTCAAGGATTATTCATAAATATAAATATCAATGATAACGTAAGCTAATATAAATGATTATTAAGAATAAAGAATAAGAATAAAGGGATTACAATTAAAATATATTATGTTTTCTTATTATTTAAATTTCCTTAAAATAATTAAGTGCTTAAAAAAATAAAGACAATTCTGCGTTACAATTAAAATATATTTAAAATTGTCTTATCCTTAAATGAGAAACAAACATCACAATAGTAAGATTTGTTTCTGTATTTTCTTCTGTGGATAATGTTTCCTTAAGTATAATTCTTTGGTGAATTTCATTGCTAGATCATCCATTGAGCTCAGCTTTCTACTGGCCAATAAGCACTGAGGAATATTTCCTTCCTTTGTCTAGACCATATTGCTGCCACTTTTTCTTCTCTGCCCAATTAGCTTTATATCCCTTAGCTATCACCAGCCTAACTACCTTGGAGCTCCTAGATGAAAGTTACTTATCCTAGCCTGCTCTATTCATCAGGAATCTAGCAAAACTTAGGTTTGAATAGCTTCCTATGGAACACCTCCCACTCAACTGATTTGTGGTCCCTAATGAACCATAAGCTGATGGACAATTATTCATTTAGTTGAGGCCCATGGAACCTTTAAAGGGTACTCAGGATCTTACAAGCCTGCATATGTGACTTCCGTTTATGTTTAGATATATAACATTTTTGAAACAAGGGAAAAAATCTAATAAGACTTTAACTGGAATCACCATGAAAGAGCAACTTTGAGTTGAAATCTCAAGTTTGTTAGGATTGGTGTGCAGATAAACCAAAAAAATAATAAGGGTAACAATTTTCTACATTTAGACAAGCAATACTGAGTTATAATTAAATTGAAACTTTCCAGTTTAAAACCATCACCATGATATATTACCTCTAGGAAAGGATTATAGTTTTTAAGAACTTAATCAACATGATTTTTTAAAAATAGGGTTAGACTAATAGTAGACTTACATTCAAATATCCAAAAGTAAAGGGAAATAATGGAAATTTCTTTTCTTAACACAAAACAAGAACGAAAATAGTTTGTTAAATCGAATGACTTTTTAAAAAATGTCATTTAGGTTAAACAGGCATATGCTAGCACACAGTGGTGAGCACCTCTTAAACAGTGTCTTTTGCACTATTCATTATCAGCTAACAAGCTAGTTGTTGTCTAGTTGATTCCAACTCATAGCAATGCTATGTGTATCAGACTGTAACTATGTTCCACAGCATTTTTTTTTATTTTGTAACCTTTCAAAAGCAGGACACTAGGCTTTTCTTCAAAGAAAACTCTGTATGGACTGAAACGGCCAGCTTTTCAGTTAACCATTTATATCACCCAACAAATCCAATAAAAGAATCAGAATTCTTCCTAAAGAGGGTGTAAGGTAGTAATTAAAGACATCACTTGAAAAACTGTGTTGTCTGGGGTCACTTTTACCAAAGTATTGAACTTTGGCTGTTTTTTACTCTGTAAAGCACTTACAGGAAGAGACTGTGACAGTTTCCCCAAACACTAAAGATTGACTTTAATCTTTGAAGTTTTGGGTCTTGGAGATATTATTCTGGAATTTTCTCAGTATCCCTCAACTCAAATTCTCCTAATAAAAAATGATATGATAAAAGGATCATACGGATATTATTTTTCTTATTGGGTGAGTTCATTCTAATTCATATCAACCCCATGTAACAGAGTAGAACCACCCCATAGGATTTCCTAGGCTAGTGTTGTGATGTGGATTAATGTGCTGGACTACAAAGTTGGTTTGAACCTCAAGGTCGGTGATTCAAGCTTGCCAACCACTCTTAAGAAACCCTATACAAGGTCATTATGGGTTGGAACTGACTAGATGGAACTTAACAACAACAACTCTATAGAAACAGATCACCAGTCTTTTTCCTGTAGACATGTTGGGTGGGTCCACAAAAACAAACTAGCAGTTAAAGGAGCCTCAGGGCTCCTTTACTGATGTTCGCACACTATTCACTGTCATTGAGTCAATTCTGACTCTTAATGGCTCTATTGGACAGGAGAACTGAACTTGTCCCAAGGTTTTATCCCTGGACTATAGATTTTTATGGTAGCAGACAACTTCATCTTTCTCTCTGAGAGCAGCTGGCAGGTTTGAAAGACTGTTGAGTTGAAAGTAACTCATTTAATTTATATTGACATATCCATATTTCATAACTTCTAGTTGAAGACTCACAAAAAAGTTAAAAAAAAAAAAAATAAGCAACAAAAACTTTTGAAATGAATTCTCTTTGGTTGTTCTTAAAATGTAAAAATTATGGTATAAGTAAGTATTCTAGATACAACTTAAAATTACTTCCATCTCTGGATAAGCATGAATAAATTAATTTTGGTTTAAAAATATTAGAATAATTGAGATATATTTTATGTAGAACCATACTGCCTTCCTTTAATAGCCCACAGCTATTATATCACTAAAATGAAAGATGAAGAATTTGCACTTAGAAATAAGGAAATATTTAATATGCAAGAAGAGAAACATTTCAAAAATAGAACTATTAGTATGAGTCTCCATAAAGTAGCAAGTTAATGTGATGCAAATGATTTTGCATTCAAGGAGGAGCCAAGCCAAGGGACCTAGAAAATGTACCACCAACAACAACAACAACAAAAATACATAATGAATAAATTGGTCCCTCAATTAAAAATCTCTTATAGTCAAACATAGCTTTTAAATTACTCATTTTTGAGACTTTTTTAGTATTAAAAATCATTTGCTTTAAAAAATTATTTCTTAAGTCAACAAAATAAAATTTGTTGAAGTAACAAATCCCTCTGTTTATAAAACTCATGTTCTGGAATCTCTTCATCCAAATAGCAGGTATAATAATGAAGTATTTGGATACATATTTGGGCCTGGTCTGCTTTACAGATTTTACCTGACTTTAAATGGCCCCAGCTTCTAATAAAAACACATCAAACAAGCTGAATCTCGTGAAGACACACTCATGATGAGCCAAACATAACACCTCTGGACCAAAATTGTTCCTCTCATTCCTTTCAGGTATAAAAAATCCAGAAAATTTACAAATATGGAAATGGGACAGGAGAAAACCTAAAATATCCCTGTTTCTAGGTTTGCTTTTTTATCAGTTTGCCTTCCCCAAAACTGAAACAACTATGTTTATTATGCCCACGTATCGCCAGAAATAAAATTACATTCCTCAGAAAATGTTAAAAGATTTAACAATAGAGCTACTATAGCAAAGTACCACAAAGTGGTGGTTTAAAACAACAGACAATTATTTTCTCAGAGTGCTGAAGGCTATTTGTCCAAATTCAAGGTGTCAAGGCTCTGGGAGAAAGATCCTTTATTGCCTTTCCTTAGCTTTGGTAGATATCTAATGGACAGTCCTTAGCATTTTGAAATTTTTAGATGCATTACTTCATTATCAATTTCCATCTTTACATGATCAGCTTCCCTCTGTATCTCTTTGTCTGGTGACTGTTCTATGTATAATGACACAGATCATATAGGATTAGGGCCCACTCTACATACCTATTTCTAAATAAGGTCACATTTACACATACCAGGTGTTAGGACTTTGTAACATACTTTTGGGAAGCAAAATCCAATAAATAAAAGTATCTCCATTGATCAAATCAAGACATTTACGTTAAAGTTGATTAGCTGTTTCATAAAGGTCTCACAGTGATTAAGGAGCAAAGTTAAGACTTCAGTTTCAAATTTCATTTTTTGTTGTTCAGAATATACACAGCAAAACATATACTGATTCAACAGTTTCTACATGTACCATTTAGTGACATTGATTACATATTGAGAGTTATATAAACATTCTCACCTCCCTTTTCTGAGTTATTCCTTACCCTTGATAGGAATCCACAGCCTACTGTCTTCCCTATCAACTTTTGAGTTGATGTTATCAATTTCATCGCATATAGTTTTTACAAGAGCATAACTATCAAGGCAGACTTTTTTCCTGCTTAAGCTAAACTCTTTTTTGATTCTAAAAAAACCTCAGGAGAAATTATTTAGTTTCAAGGATTCATCCAGTCTCTGGAACCTATGAGAATTTGAAATTCTGTTCCGCATTTCCTCATCTTAGATAAGAATTCTTCTACAGAATCTTAGATCAAAATGTTCATTCATAGTAGGCAGACACCACCCAGTTCTTCTGTTTACATGTCAAAGGAGGGAGGGAGCTGTTCATGGAAACAATTATTCACACATTCCACATCTTCCTCCTATCTCTTGTTCTCATTCTTCCTCCATTGCTTCAGGTGAATTAGAGATCAATTGTGCAGATGCAATCAATCAATTGATTGCAAGCTTTTATGTTCCCAGGCATTATGCAACAAACTAAGAGGTAGAACAGAAACATTCAACATGTTATTAGAACAATTAACTGGGATGTCCCATGACACAATGGCTATAACTCCAAACCAACGAACAAAATCTCATGAAGCTTTTGGTTGTACGTAAGCAGCCTCTACAGCTATTATTGTTGTAAATACATCTATCACACAACTTTTGTCAATTCAACATTTTACAGGTGTACGATTTGTTGACAACAGTCACAATAATCCCCACCTTTAATCAAAGACATTTTTTTTTATGCTATCATAACGTCTCTCTAATTCAATCTGTTCTTACTGAGAAAACAAATGATTTAAATAGTAATAGCTAAAATTAACTGAGGACATTTATAAAATCCCTGAAGTCCAGTTATGAACACTATGCTTTAAAAGGTCTAGGTTTTTGTTTTTTTTTATCTCTATTTTTTTTTTTTTCCTTCTCTATGTGATGCTGCTAGTCATTCAGATTTGGGGACCTATTAAAAGTTCTAGTGTGGCGCTCTGGGTTAATACACCAGACTGCAAAGCTGTTTGAACTGCAAGGTCGGCAGTTCAAACTCACCAGCCACATCTTGGAAACCCTATATAGGGTTGCTATGGGTCAGGATCAACTCGACAGCACTTAAAAACAACAACAAAAGTATTAAAGCCTTCTCAAAAGAGAAAACAAAACTTTTAAACAAAGGAATATTTTTCTATTCCAATTTTTGGCTTATGCATTTTGACTTGAAATGTGTTTTGTGAAGGATTTCACAGCACCTCTGAAATTACAATATAAAAAGAGATACTTTGATTATTCAAAATTGTACACTTGATTTTGAATAACAAATGCCTAGACCTTGATTAGATTTGTGATTTGAGAAATAAGTCAGTGGCGGTTCGGTAGTTAAGTGCTGTACAGTTGGTTCCAACTCATTGAGACCCTGCCTTTAATGCATTAAGACACAATGAGACCCAGAGAACTAAATATTTTCCCCAAGTTTCTGCAGCTAATAGAGGCTGTTAAGTGAATGTTTGAACAAGTTTTTGTTTTTTAATTTGATTTTATCCCCCTTCTAGCTTATGTTCAGACTCCTGTTGTGGTACTTACTGTAGGATAATCACTGGATTGCAAACCACAGGGTCAGTGATATGAACCCACCAGTTGCTCCTTGGAAACCCTATATACTCATAGGGTTGCTATGAGTCAGAATGACTCCACAGCATGCAAAAACAACAACAGTCTATGTTTGGACTCCTGGTGTGGTGCTGTAGAATAAGCATTGGACTGCGGATGACAAGGCCTGCAGTTCAAACACAGCAGCCACTTCTAGAAAACTCTGTACAGAGTCACTATGAGTCAGAACCAATTTGAAGGCACCTGACGGCAACAGTCGATGATTTGAAGTCCTGGTGTGGCAGCTATAGTATAAGCAATGGGCTGCTAAATGCAAGGTCAACAGTTCAAATCTACCATTCATATGCATGCCCTGGGGTTGTCCTAACAATAAAATAAATATTATAACAGAGTCTACTAGTTATGCGGATCTGCTACAACAAATGTTAACTAGCAATCATTTGAAGTATATGTAGTCTTTAAGCAGCAATCTTTTTAACTAAAACATCTTCCTCTGTTTCAGTGTGTCCTACCTTGTATTTCATTATTGTTAAAGATCCTGTTAAAACAATGTCCTATGAGCAAATTTGTTTGGCATGTACTAAAAGAGTTTATTCTAATTCAGAGATTCATAATAAGAGTTCTTTAGTTAAAAACAAAAAAAGTTTTACCTTTCTTTAACCTGTTATTTATATAACTGTACATAGTTATTAAGTCCTTTCCTCATGTAACATTTATTACTATTCTAGAAGTAGTATTCCCATAAGCACATTTTGGGAAAATATCCTAATAACTCATGTGATTTTGCTATTAGGATAAAAAAATGTGATGAAACAAAACCAAAGTGAATGTGCAGAATTTAGTTTAATAAATAAGAATTAGACCTGAATTGTGAGGGAGTGGTAGAAAAGAAATTTATGCATAGATCATATGTAGAGCTATGATGCTGTGAGTATGTATGAGGATGTCTATACAAGTATGTGTTTGTATGCATATTTCTATGAGTTTGCATGCAGGTGTGTATTTACAACTAGGAATGTCTTTACACAATTATTGTTGTATACAGATGTAATTAATTATTCAATGAAAAAGGGTTTATAATTACTGCTATGCATCACTCTTTATCCCATATGATAAATATAGACTTAGTCATAGAAGGAGTCCTAGTGTGGTGCTGTAAAATAAACCTTGGACTGCAAACCCAAAGCTCAGCAGTTCAAACCCACCAGCTGTATCTCAAAAACTCTATTAGTAGGAAACAACTCTAAAGCATTTAATAACAACACAAGTCGCAGAAAGCCTATTCATTTAAAGATCAGATATGAACAAAAATGTACAATAATTTTAAAGTTTTTTTTTTCTTTCTTTTACATTTTTTCTGCTCCTCAGAGTTCACCTCTATTGACTGGTATTTTCTTAGGTGGTGGTGGCGATGGTGGTCATGGAGTCAGTTCCCACTCAGTGACCCTGTATCGAGTTTCTGAGGTTGTAAATCTTTACAGGATCAGAAAGCTTCATCTTTCTCCCAAGGAATGGCTAGTAATTTCGAACTGCTGATCTTGAGGTTAGCAGCCCAACTCATAACCACTATTCTACCAGAACTCCTTATTTTCTTAGGTAGCAAGTTCATTTCCCAAAAACCAAAAATTGGACAATTATGTTACACAAAAAAACAGTATTTTGTTTCTTTCAATATTTGAATAAAAGTAACAGGACATTTGGCATCCTCCAAGACCAACTTAGGGTCACTGCTGATTTGTTTCCCTTTACATGGACGCTCCAGTCTTTCTTTAACATCCAACATGCTTTCAATAACTAGGTATTTACACATTGAGAGAACTGAGCCAAAATAAGCCATCCTCATGCCAGACCAAGTCTCCTTTCCTCTTCTCTCTCTGGGTTTTCTTTTATAACTACCCTTCACTTCATTTCAAGGAACTTGCCTGGGCCTCTGAGGGAAAGTTTACTTAAGGGAGTTATTACCCATTTCAAGTAGAGTGGCAAAGTCACTATTTCTGGAGAAGGCAATTGTTGGCAGCAAACCAAAAAGGGAACACAAGAACAATCCTTCGCATTTCAGTTTTGTCAATAATGGCTTTCCACTGATTTTGAAAACTTAGGTTGTTGGAGAAAGGACAATTTCCTGACCATATCTTCCTCTCTTTTAGCATTTTGTTTATTTCTGTATGAATGCAGAGAATACAGAGAAGGCCAAGTTCATAGCTTAAGAACATCATTTGACAGTTACAGGCTTGTTAAAAGTTATGCAGGCTAAGGTTATCTTCTAACTAAGCAAGCAGTACTCTCTGCCCCATTCTTTTCATACTGTTTTCTAAGGAGTATTGCAGGTTTATCCACAACCCCTATCAATCCCAATACTCACATTCTGCCCTGTCTCTTTTCTGACCACAAACTTTATAAAAAGAGTGCTACACATGCAACCCATTAAACAGCATGGAAGAGACTCTAATTCACATGTAACTGAAGGTGCCTTGGTTTTCCTTTCTTATTTCTCCCCTTTGGCAACCCTTTTGGTAATAGGCACTCCACCGCACTCACGGCAATCATGAACTACAGCATTTAGGATGAGAAACCTTCCTTAAAAACACATCTGAAAAAGATTTTTTATCATATCAAGAGCTCTTTACATTTTTTTTAAAATAACACTTTGAAAAAAATAACATCTGTTTAAATCCTTTTATCATGATTTAAACACATTTTCAGTTATCACATTTTCTTCTTTTTTTAAAAGTTCTTTTTATACCTGTTACCATGGACACAATGTTGCTTGTCTCAGAAGCTAATTAAAATGGTTTCTTGAGCAGCCAGAGAATTAAACAATAATCACGTGCTGGAGGAGTGGCTTCAAAATTAGTGGAAACTATTGTTTTGGATATTCTGATATAAATGGCTTTTCTTTCCTCAAATCTTTTCTCCATTTTACAAGGAGTGTATTGATCATTCAATTCGTAAGAAGACTTAACATAAACAGTTTTTTAGCTGGACATCAGACTTTGATCATTTATACTTTAGATAAGTTTCCATGGGTTTAAAGCAAAGATTTTGTATCTCTATATGAGGCAGGGGAATGTGGAGGAAGCAAAAATAAATAAATAAATAAATAAATAAATAAATAAATAAATAAATAAATTCCTTCTGTTTAATTACTGAATATATACAATTTGTCCAAAGAAGATCTAAAAATACAAATTTAAAAATTTGAAGGTATTTTCTAGGTTTCAATCCTTGTTCCAATAAAAGCATCATTCATGTCCTTTTATGCAGTTATTCCTTCCTTATAAACTATATGACTTTGCATTCAGTTTTCTTAAGAGAACAATGAAATGCTTTCAAATGGTCAAAGTTTTTGTTTAAATTGAATTGGGTAATGCATCTAATCCACCACTTGACTGTCAGCTTGTTGTACTGTGTTGGCTTGAGTGTTGCTGTGATGCTGAAACCTATCCACCAATATTTTAAACATCAGAAAACTCACTCATGATGGACAGGTTTCACTTGGGCTTCCAAGCTAAGATAGACTAAGAATAAGGAGAAGCAAACCACTTCTGAAGGTTTAGCCACTGAAGCACTGATGAATAGCAGAAGAACATTATCCAATATAGTTCCAGAATATGAGCCCATAAGGTAAGAAGGCATGCAAACTATAACTGGTAAGGAGGTACCTGCTCAAAGTAGAGTTGACCATAATGATATGATGGAATAAAGCATTTGAGACCTTCATTTGCTGATGGACACAACGCAAATTGAGGAGAAACATCTGCAAACATCCATTAATTATTGAAACATCGAATGGCTTGAAATATGAAAGTAGGAATAGTCAAAATGGTAAAAATAAAATTGAAAACAACAACAAAAAAATGAATATCCTAGGCATTAATTAGCTGAAATAAACTGATATTGGCCATTTTGATTCTGACATCAATTTGGTTTAGTATGGTGGAATGACAATTTGAAGAAGAATGGCATTGCATTAGTTGTTTAAAATAACACTTCAAGATCTATCTTGAAATACAATGCTGTCTGTGATAGAATAATATCCATATGCCTACAAGGAAGATCAGTTAATATCATTACTATTCAAATTTATTGACCAACTATTAAAATCAGTGATAATGAACCTAAAAAGTACACCTATATCTTCACTCTGAAATTGCTCAAACCTGAAATCAAGATGCATTGATAATTACTGGTGATTGGAATGCAAAGGTGGAAAACAAAGATAAAGGATTGTTGTTGTTGTTGTTGTTAAGTGTCATTGAGTCACAGGTGGAAAATATGGCTTTGGTGATAGAAATTATGATGGAGACCCCGTGATAGAATTTTGTAAATACAATGACTTCTTCATTGCAAATACCTTTTCTAAACAATATGAAAAAGGTGGTCATACTCATGGACTTCACCAGATAGAATACACAGAAATCTTGACTACATCTGTGGAAAGAGATGGTGGAAAAGCTCCACATCATTAGCCAGAACAAGGCCATTTCTGTGAAACAGAACATCAATTGCTCATATGAAAGTTCAGGCTGAAGCTGAAGAAAATGGAAAATAGTCCACGAAAGCAAAAATATGACCTTGAACATATCCCAACTGAATTTAGAGACCATCTGAAGGACAGATTTGATGCATTAAACACTAATGATCAAAGATCAAAGAGTTGTAAAATGACATCAAGAAGAACATACTAAAAGAAAGAAAAACATTATCAAGATGAAAAGAAAGAACCAAAATGGATATTGGAAGATTTCTGAAACTTGCTCTCCAGAGTAGAGATGTTAAAGCAAATGAAAGAAATGAGAAAGTAAAAGAGCTGAACAGGAAATTTAAAAGGGCACTTGAGAAGACAAAGTCAAGTGTTATAATGAAATGTGCAAAGACCTGGGATTAGAAAATCAAAAAGAAAGAACACACTTAGCATTTCTCAAGTTGAAAGAACTGAAGAAAAACTTTCAGCTTCAACTTAAAATATTGATGGATTCTTGGGGAAAATATTGCATGATGCAGAAAGCATTATATGTAGATGGACGACATATACACAGTCACTATATCAAAAAGAAATGGTCGATGTTCAATCATTTCAAGAGGTAGCATATGATCAAAACCAATAGCACTTAATGAAAAATGAAATCCAAGCTTTACTGATGGCATTGGTAAAAAACAAGGCTCCAGGAATTGACTAAACACAAACTGAATTTTTTCAACAAAATGATTCAGCACTGGAGGTACTAACTCAGGTATGTCAAGAAATTTGGAAGACATCTACCTGGTCAATTGATTTGAAGAGATCAATATGTGATCAAGAGCCAATAATTCTGAAGGAAGAAAAGTCAAGGTGCATTGGTAAAGGAAAAGGAATAGATAGAATACAGATTGAAAACTTTCAGCAAACTGATGTGGCACTGGAGGCACTCACTCAACTATGTCAAGAAATTTATAAGACAACTACCTGACCAATTGACTGGAAGAGATCTGTATTTGTGCCCATTCTAAAAAGAGTTGACCCAATGGAATGCGGAAATCATTGAACAATATCATTGATATCTCATGCAAGTAAATTTTTACTAAAAGTAATCCAAAAATGATTGCAACCATACATTGACAGAGAACTTCCAGAGGTTCAAGCCAGATACAGAAGAGGACGTGAAATGAGGGATATCAATGCTGACATCAGATGGGTCTTGGCTGAGAGCAGAAACTATCAGAAAGATTTTTACCTGCTCATATCAACTAAGCAAAGGCCTTCTATTGTGTGGATCCTGACAAGCTATGTACAACATTGCTAAGTATGAGTATTTCTGGAACACTTAATTGTGCTCATGAGGAACCTGTACATAGACCAAGAGGCAGTTGTTCTAACAGAACAAGTGAATACCAAATGCTTTAAAATTAGGAAAGATGTGCACCAGGGTTGTATTCTTTCACCATAATTATTCAATCTGAGTGCTGAACAAATAATCCAAGAACCTGGATAATAGGATGAAAAATGTGGCATCAGGATTGGAGGAAGACTTATTAACAACCTGCAATATGCAGATGATGCACCTTGCTTGCTGAAAGCGAAGAGAACTTAAAAAAATTTAATGATGAAGATCAAAGACCACAGCCTTCAGTATGAGTTGAGGAGAATATTGAAAGTACTATGAGCTGCCAAAAGAACAACCAGATCTTGTTGGAAGAAGTAAAGCCACAGTACTGTTGGAAACCAGGATGGCAAGACTTTGTCTCTCATACATCTGCCATATCATCAGAAGGGCCCATTCACTGGAGAATGATACCATATTTAGTAAAGTGGAGGGTTGGAGTAAAAGAGGAAGACCCCCAGTGAAATGGACTGACAAAGTGGCAGCATCAATGGTCTCAAGCAAAGCAACAATTGTGAGGTTGGCCCACGACCAGGCCATGTTTCAATCTGTTGTGTATATGGTCACTGCGAGTCAGCATCAGTTGGATGGCACCTAACAACAACAATATTTCTGTCCAATTCAAAGAGAGTTGACCCAATGGACTATGGAAATCATCTAACAATATCCTTAATATCACATGCAAGTAAACTTTTTGAAGATAATTCAAATGCAGTAGCAACAGTACATTGACAGGTAACTGCCAAAAATTCAAGCCAGATTTGGTAAAGGAAGTGGGACTAGGGATGTCTTTGCTGACGTCAGATGAATCTTGGCAAACACAGAGATTATCAGAAAGATTTTACTTGTGTTTTATTGAGTAATGCCAAGGCTTTAGATTGTGTAGACCATGAAAGATATGGATAGCATTGGTAAGAATGAGTATTCCAGAACATTTAAATGTGCTCATGTAGAACTTGTACATAGAACAAGAGGCAATTGTTAGAACAGAACAAGATCATACTGAATGGTTTTAAATAAGGAAAGGCAGGAGCCAGGGTTGTATTTTTTCACCATGCCTATTCAATCTGTATGCTGATCAAAGAATCTGAGAAACTGTATTATATGAAGAATATAGTATAAGGTTTGGAGGAAGACTCAATAATAACCTGGATGTGCAGATGACGCAACCTTCCTTTCTGGAAGCAAAGAGGACTTAAAACAGTTACTGATGAAGATCAAAGAGCACACCCTTTGATATGGATTTTACTTCAATGTGAAGAAAACAAAAATCCTCAAAAATGGACTAAAATATAGCGTAATGATAAATGGATAAAAGATTGAAGTTTTCAAAGACTATATTTTCCTTGGATCCACAATCAGCACTCATGGAAGCAGCAGTCAAGAAGCCAATATATTGCATTAGACAAATTTACTGCAGAAGACTTCTTTCGAGTGTGAAGAGCAAAGCTGTCAGTTTGAGGACTAAGGTCCACCTGATCCAAACCATGGAATTTTCAATAGATTCATATGCATGCAAAAGTTGAACAGTAAATAAAACAGATCATAAAAGAATTGATGCACTTGAATTATGGTGTTAATGAACAATATTAAAAGTACCATGGAAGACCAGAAGAACAAACACATTAGTCTTGAAAGAAGTACAGCCAGAATAGCCCTTAGAAGTCAGAATGTTGAGACTTCATCTCTCATACTCTGGACAGGACCAGACCCTTGAGAACAGCATCATGCTTTATAAAGTGGAGGACCAGCAAAAAAGAGGAAGACCCCCAAAGAGATAAATTGACTCAGAGGCAGCATCAGTGAGCTTAAAACAGAACAAGCATTGTGGGGATGGCACAAGACTGATCAGCATTTCTTACTGTTGTGCATAGGATCCCCATGAGTAGGAATGTACTTGACAACACCTAAAAACAACAATCTGCCTAATAGGTTGTCAAGTATGCATACATATTAACACTGGTTAAGACAGAAAATATTTTTTCTCTTCAATAATATTGCTTCTAAGAGAATCACTGACTTCATGGACTTCCAACTTGCTGAGAATAGTTGATGATATGCAGAAAGTTACCATGACTTTTCAACAAAAGTAAAGCCCTATATTTAAAATGTACAGAGGTGTAAGACTTTACTTTTCCAGTTTATTTCCTAAATCCCGCTCACTTTTCAAATTTTATATATGACACCGTGGTATAGTTCCTATCTGAGGGAGAAAGATGAGGCTTTCTGCTCCCATAAAGATATATAGCCTAAGAAACCCTTACAGGGTTTCCATGAGGCAGCATTAGCTCAATTGCACTTAATCTTAATCTCTAATCTATGGTTTCTATATCATCCAGGATCATATTAGATAGAGTTAAAGGTTTTCAGAGCATTATTTAATAAGAGCTCCTATCTCTTTAGATCTATGTTGAGCCTATGATGAACTTTACCTGATAAAATGTATTTATTGCTTTGTATGGTTATTAAATAAACAATGAAAAAGCATGAGATCTTATTAAACAGTCATATAATAACATGTAGTTGCAAAGCAGTGTAGGATTAGTGATAATTTGACCAGATGGTGTAGCATTAAGTCAGAGTTTAAGCATGATTACAGGACTATAAAAGTGCAAGGTATTAGCTAAACTGTCACACACCCTTTCTAAACTCTAAACCAAAATGGATGGGGCCATAGTTTCTGTGTCTCCTTCCACTTCTAACATTCTATGATAGTTCTATTTTCCAGCTACTTCTAAATCAGTACCTCTCAAACTGCCCATGATTTAGACTGCTGATTAAGTACCACATATACATGAAATATAACCTTACTCATAGATTTGGCAAACTACTTTCATGCGAATGCAGAAAGGAATTCATTGTGGACAAAGCAGAAAGCATTTTAAATGATCCTTGAGATTACACAAACTTGTGTGATTATGGTAGGTGGCTTTGGGTTCTAGCCCCAAATCCTTCAATGTCTATTTCCTCTATCATTAAGGTCATTTAGGTGGAAAATGGTAAGGCTTTTTGGAGCTAAGACTTGACTCTGAGGACAAACATTATGATAGTCTATGGTTGCCAGATATATTCTACAGAATTTAAGTTGGTGAATACTGTATTATCAATTCTCTTTGTATTGTTTGAGTCAGTCATTTTTTACCACCTAAACTAGTGATTTTCCATTAAAGCACATTACCTATATTTTTAAACATGATTTTCACATTGCTGAGCACAAGAAACTTACTGATTTATGATATATTTCTCAGTCAAAAATAACAGTTTTTGCATTGGGCTGATACAAGAAAAGAAGGGCTCTCTCCTCAAGGAAAAAAAGGATGTTTCTTCTAATTTGACACATAGGTTGTTTGTTTCCTTCACTATATTATTGAGTATTTCATCAAACAAAGCCTGGAGGAATATGTCCTGATCCCTCTCACAACATACTTTAGAACCCAGAGGGGCAGGAAAGATATTTGTGAAAATTCTAAATGACTCTGGCTTGACCAAGGGACAAAAAAGGCAAATATTAAAATAAAGCCAACTTTGACCTTAATCTGGTTCTTTGAGAATCCATTTTAATTATGAACATAAATTCACTTCACTTATATCTAAAGCCGTATTTTGCATAGTTTGGTAGGGTATATGAATAAAGCAAAGTAATATAAGTTATGGAGTCCTGATTTGGTGCTATAGGATAAGTGTAGTACCACAAGGTCAGTGGTTCAAGCTTATAAATTGCACTTCAAAAACCCTATACTAGGTTGCTATGAGTCGGAACCAACTTGATGGTACTTAACAATGACTGAAATATATGGTATGAATTAACTTGGTTACATTAAACATATACTATATTTTTATTAAATTAATCCTTTTAATATATTTGGTTCATTTTAACATGACAAGCAGTTAAAATATTTAAAAATGAATTTTAATATTGTTTTAAAGCAAAAGGACATATCTAATCTAAAAAGGATGACAATTCACTTTAAGGATACGCTTAACCAAAAGTGTATTCATTCTGTGGGCAATATTTAATGAGTTCTATCTGTGGGTTAGGCATTGAGCCACTAACCACAAAATTGGCAGTCCAAACCCACCATCCACTCTGTGGGAAAAAATTGAGGCTGTCTGCTCCTATAAAGATTTACAGTCTTGGAAAACCTATGAGTTGGAATCATCTCAATGACAGTGAGCTTGATTTTTTTGGTCTATCTACATGGCTGCCAGAGTCTTGGTGAGGCGCTGTGGGTTAATGTGCCAGACTTCAAAGTCGTTTGAGAGGCAAGGTTGGCAGTTCAAGCTTACCAGCTGCTCCTCGGAAACCCTATATAGGGTCGCTATTGGTCGGAACCAACTTAACGACACTTAACAACAACAATAACAGCATATGGCTGCCACTCTTCTAGGTAGTTGAGATGCAATGGTGAATGAAGAAGGCAAGTATTTTCGTTGCATTCTCTTGAGAGAGAGAAGCAGATGATAAAGAAGAAAATGAGATGGTTTAGAAAATACTGATTCGTTGAATAAAATTTAAAATAAACTGGGAAAGCTCTGTTTAATTAGCTTGGGAGTTTTTAAAGGTGATATTTAAGCTGGAAATGGAATGACAAAAATAATCAAATCATGTAAAAGTATGAGAAGGAGGATTCACAGAAAGGGCCTCGAAGGCTGTGGTTAGAGATTCATATTTCTCTGGTTGTTGGGAAGCTGCGAGAAGGGTTTAAGCAGCGCAATGATCTACATGATCAGAAATTTACCAGCAACTCCTACTCATTAGTCACATCTTAGTCCCAAATATCATTTCCTGCAGGAAGTTTTCCTTGGACAACAAGAACTATACAGGATCTTCTATTATATTCCTTCACAACTTTGTAATACTTTCTTCAAAACCATTTGGCATGTTTTACATTTGATTTATTATGTGAGCTTTTTTACATTTGTCTCTCTTCCCCACAAGGCTCTGAGCTCATGAAATTAGGAACCTTGTCTAATGTTGTTTATGATCTATATCCCTGCTCCTAACATAATATTTTCAATAAGAAATTGTTGTGCATATGCATAAATACATGAACTATTACTTAATCAATAAAGACTGTTGTGGTGCTATGGGTTAGTGCACTGGACTGAAAAGTCAGTTTGAACAACAAGGTTGGCAGTTCAAGCTCACCAGCCACTCCTCAGAAACCCTATACAGTGTCATTGTGATTTGGAATCAACTCAATGGCACTTAACAACAACAACAATAAAGATTAAGTTAATAATTACTAAAATTTAGACTTTTTAGATGTATAAGTATTGAATATGACATAGACATTGAAGAAATAACGAAGTTTAGGAAACTTCATACCATTTTCCTTAATTCTTGTGTTGTCATGTGGAGAATTCATTCCAGAATGAAAAACAAATTAGTCTTTATCTGATACCTAGTGCTCATACATGAATGGTATTGAAAATCAAATTATTTCTCTGTTCTTTGTCTGGTGACCGCATTAAACACTAAATATTTTCCATACAGTGTAGTTTTTGCTGCTGATGCTGCAAAAAAAAAGGCTATGGAATGATGTTTAATGTTCCCTGGCTTTACTAGGTGGGGAAGGAGAGAATCAGCATTAGCATCAGTACTTGTCTGCTCTTAAGATACTTAAATCAGAAATACCTCCACCCTCCAACCTTCTTTCCTAATTCTGACACCAACTGTTCGTCCCACTCTTCTCTACACAGTATTCTTTATTTCTCAGCTGGGTTCAATAATTCATTACAACCTCCACAAAGTATTCACAGACAAGACTCACAATTTGGGGTTTATTGGAGAAGTTTAGTTGTTAAGGGCTGTCGAGTCAGTTCCGACTCATAGGACCCTGTATAGGGTTTCTGAGAAGTGGCAGGTGAGCTTGAACCACCAACTTTGAGGTTCAAACCAACCTTCAGTCCAGCACATTAACCTGTAGTGCCACAACAGGATGCCACATTAGGGAAGTTAACATGTTACAATTACAATTCTTTGGTCAGGACACCTTCTTCCCAGCCATGCCCAAAGGCAGACCTCTCTCTAGCCCTTAGTCCCTTTGCCTGATCTCTGTCCTGCTTAGGCAATGTTACAAAGCTCTTTTAGGGCTGTCAATAAATGCTCAAAGCGAACTTGACTCTGCCATAAGCCTCAGCCAGAAGGTGCTCAGCAATTTTTCTATCGGTTGGCAGATCCAGCTTCCCAAAATAAGCGCCTGGAGGCACCTCACTCCACCAGTGAGCCTCCTACCTGAACACAATCAGCTGTAATTGCTCCATGGACTGGGAAGCACACTGCTGTGTCATCCTATGGTTCTTGGTTCTACTGCTGCTGCCTCTCTACCACTCCTCTGGTGTAAGAGCGCTCATGGTAGTGAGATTCTCATTCCAGCTTCTGAGCTGGCTCATTTTAAACCTAGGAGGCAAAATTGAAGAGTCCCCATGTTAGAGTCTCAAGTTGATGTAATTACCCTGCTAACAGGCACCCTCTAGTCCTCTGCCATTCCTGTGGTGGCAGCGCTTTCTGTCTCCTGATCAAGGAGGTTCAATGTGCTGGAATCTCAGGGTCCAAAGAGCACACTCTACTCTTGGCTGCCCTTTCTTTGTGGTAATGAGGACGCTCATTCCTGCTTCTGAGATGGCTAATTTAAAAATTAGCAGGATGGTAAAATTGACCAAGCTCCAGTTAGACTTCCTAGTTTCTAAAATTAACCCTGATAACAGTCACTCACAATTAAATCATATCACTGTTAGCATCTTTCCCCACCTTCTCCTATCCAGACATATCAAGAAAAAGTTGTTTGATGGGAGTTAAGAAGACTTTGACTAGAAGAGGCATTTTAGATAATTTAGTGTACCACACCTGCAAACTCAGTATAGTCCATGTATACCTGGGATGATTTGATTCTTTTCTTCAACTACAGTTATTTCCTGAAATGTTTCAATGGATCCAGTGAAAACAGAACAGAAGATTAAACTTCCTTTTATTTCTTTCATAGTTAGTGAGTTTGTTTCTGGGATGAAGTTCCCTTAATGAGAGAACCAAAAAATGTATTCTTAGTTGTACTATTGGAATTGTTATTGTTAAGTGCCGTCGAGTTGATTCCAACCCATAGCGACCTTGTATAGGACTTCCAAGGAGCAGCTGGTGAACTTTAACTGCCGACCTTTCAGTTCCAACAGCTTTGCAGTCTGGCGCATTAACCCACAGTGCCACACAGGGACGCTTAAAGATTTTGGTTATTTCCTAAGAACAATGGAAAGTAACAGCAGGGAAAGGAGGTTGGAGAGGTAACAACACAGTCAAGTATGTTCTTGAGAATACCACTTAGGCTATCAAATAAGAATGATGCAGGAAGAAGAGTTCATGGGTCCAAGTGAAAATGGTGTCACCTTAACTAGAGAAATGGCAGTGATGAAAAGAAATACGAATACATTAAAGAGACATTGAGTATGCAAATGTTACTGGTCTTATGTGGTGCACAGTGAGGATAGTGAAGAAGATTTCTAGGTTTCTTGCTTCTGAATCAAAGTGGATGGCAGTGGCATTTGCTGAGATTAAGAGAAATGGAGAAAAACAAGTTGATGATGAGGCCATTGTTTTGTTTTTTGACGTGATGACTGCTCCTGGAACTCAATTGGGAAAGTAAATGGGCAATTATATATAAGGGTCTAGACCCTCAGAAGTGAGTTGTAGAGATACACATTTAATTATATTGGATGGTAGATAATAATAACTGAAATATATTGTCTTGAATGCTATTTCCAGGAGGAAAAGAATAACATGAGAAGAAAACATTTAGATAAGCCTGCAGGTGAACCAAGAAAGAGGAAAATCAGAAGTGTTGAGTCATACAAGTAAACAAAAGAAAATAAGTCAGGATTTAGTTTACATTGACTATAACACTATTATAAGTGTTGAAGATGCAAAGAAAAGAAAGTCACAATTTGTGACAACACAGTTTCTATAAAATTCTAAAGAGTTCTCCTTAATCAAGTTTAAAAACAAGAAAATTTGTATCAATATAATTAAATCAAAATACTAATACCATTTATTGTTTGCAGATATGTTTTATTAAATGTGCTTTGTCTATTTTTATGAGAATATATTACTTGACCAGTAAAGAGAAGATCATTCTTTAAGAAAACATTATACTACTTTGACCTTTTAAATATCTATACTTTGATTGGTTGGATTGAAATAGCTCATCATGTCCTTCCAAGTAAGGGCAAGACTGTAAACACCATGATCTTGACTAGTCAGCCAATCAAATTATAGGGTGTTGTAAAGGTCAAAGCAATACAAAATGTTACTGTAATTTACATAACATGTGCAACATTACAAGTCTGATATTTCATCCTGTAAACAAGGATTAAACATAGACATAAAAAATTATATAACATGAATGAATTCTTCTGACAATAGTATCATAAGTGGGAAATATTTCACGAGAAAATTTTTTGCAGTTTTCAGGATTGCTTCTGAAGTTTTAAAAAAAGAAGATGCTCATTAGTTAGGATGAAGTCAAAATCAAGAGTTAGGTATGTAGGAAATTCAGAAAGGCATTCCAACAAACTGTTAGAAGACAAGGGATAAAATGGTCTGGAAGTCAGACCTAGTTTTTAGTAATTTCTCAATAGTAATAAAACCTTGAAAGGGATTTTTCTTTCTCTGCACTCATTTTCTTATATGTTGAAGGAAGTAATACATTTACAATTATTATTTTTAGTAACATAAGGGACAGAATTTTGTTCAGTTTATAGCAGTTAATATGAAGACATTCCTGCCCTCAAAATTCTTATAATCTTGTGGGGCATAAAATAAATCGGCAAGTATTTAGATGAGTATATGCAGTAATCTAAAGAAAATCAGCATTACTCCCTCCCACCTGCTACAGCCTGCCATTGTGCTTCTCCCTATCTGCCCTTGAAGAAGAACATATATTTGTATGTTGGATGTAGGGTACCAGCTATGAATTTCAATTATTGTGGTCTCATAAATTCTAGGCTAGAGAATTCGCTCAAAATTCATTACTGAGACAATAGTAGACTCTACATATCTATAATAAAATTGACATGATTTAGTTAAAGATATCTAAAATAATAAAATCTGCCAGTTAAGGTAGCTACAACAATTCTATTCCTCTGTTGTGAAAATTGTCTAAGAATCATGTGATCTATTATGATTTCATTTTCTTATTCAAGGGAAGCAAAGTTCTACAAGATTTTCATTGGGAAACCTTATTCCATCTATCCTACACCCCCAATCTTACATCATCAGATTTCTTTTTGTTCCCCCAATTCAAAGAACATTGAAAAGGAACATGATTTGACTTCCTGAGGATGTCAAAATGGCCATTTTTACATGGTATAAGTGCAGAATTCTTTGTAAAACTACTATTAACCACATTTAGATATTCAGTGCTGTCTCAAACGCTTTTACTTACTTAGCACTCTTTTTCATTCTCAATGAATTTTTTAAAAAAATACTTTATATATATATTATATTCAAATGTATGGTAAATTGGAATAAGGTTTACAGAGCAGATTATTGGTTTTGCATTTAACAATCCATATACATTTAATTTAATCTCACTGAGAGCAATGTGTCAAGGTAACATCACATATTGCACTTCTTCCCTATGTTTCCTGTTTCCATTCCTTCTTCTTTCCAAAACCATCTGAACTTTGACCTTGGGGAAATGCTGCCCTTTTGATCTTAAGTTATTGATTATTCCAAGATATGAGTACTTCACTAGTGATATTGTTCCCCTTATAGACCTGTTAATTAGTTGATACATTGAGTCAGAGGGGTGAATTCAGTTCCAGACCTGAAGGGTGACTAAGGGTGTTGGGGTTCACCAGTCTCTATATGACCAGTAAGCTTTTTCTCATTTATGATTTTGAATTTTGGTTCAAATTTTTCTCCCACTCTATGCAAGACCTTCTGATAAGATTTATTTCAGAGCAGTCGGTAGCGGTACCAGTTATCCTTTAGTTCAATTGCTCGCTAATATTGTTGTGGTCCATTGGATTAATTGTTTCCATCTGTCTTTTATTTTCATCATTCTTCTTTGCTGCAAACAGGGAATGACAAATAGTTGTATATTAGATGGCCATTCAAGAGCTTGTAAGATCTGTTTCAACTCACCAAAGTAGGATGTGGTGGTGGTTGTGTGCCATCAAGCCAATTTTAATTCATAGCAACCCTATGAAATCCTAAGGCTGTAAAATCTTTACAGGAGAAGAAAATTTCAATTTTCTCCCATGGAGAAGCTAATGGATTTGAATTGCTGACCTTGTGGTTAGCAGCCCAACTACTAATCCTCTACACTACCAGGACTACTTAAAGTAGGTTGTTGTTGTTGTAGTTGTGGTAGTACCATTTGCTTTAACATCTCTACACTCAAGAGCAAGTTTGTATCTCTTCTGACATCCATTTTGGTCTTTTCTTTCCTGTCTTTTTAATGGCCTTTTGCTTTCTTCCTGCATGATATTCTTAATGTTAACCACAACTCTTCTGGTTTTCAATCATTGTGTCTAATGCATCAAATCTGTTCTTAAGATGGTATCTAAATTCAGGTGGGATGTATACAAGATCATATTTTCACTCTCCTGGACTTGTTTTCATTTTCTTCAGTTTCAGCATGAACTTGCATATGAACAATTGATGGTATGTTGCACAGTTGGCCTCTGGCCTTATTTTGGCTGATAATATTGAGCGTTTCCACCATCTTTTCCCATAGATCAAGTCAATTTGATTCCTGTGTATTACATCTGGTAAAGCCCATGAGCATGGTGATGGTGGTGGTGGTTAGCGACCCGATATAGGGTTTCAGAGGCTATAAATCTTTACGGGAGCAAACAGCTTAATCTTTCTTCCATGGAACAACTGGTAGTTTCGAACTGTTGACCTTGAGGTAAGCATCCCAAGTCATAACCATTATGTTACCAGAGCTCCTTTTCATAAGCATGTTGTTATTGTTATATGCTTTTGAGTCAGCTTTGACCCATAGTGACCCTGTATAGGGTTTCCAAGGAGCAGCTGCTGAGCTTGAACTACTGATCTTGTGGCTCAAACTGATTTTGCAGTTCAGCGCATTAATCAACATCACCACATCAGGACTCCATGAGTATAGTCACTTTTTATATTGGTGAAAAAGAAATATATGCAATGAATACGTTAAAATTCTATCATGCAATCTCTAGCATCATTTATATCACCAAGGTCATATTTTCCAACTACAGATCCCTCTTGTTTCCAACTTTCACATTCCAATCACACTAATTGTCAATGCATCTTGACAGCATGTTTGATCATTTTCAGACTGAAAAAGTTGGTAAAATTCTTTAATTTTATCATGACTGGATTTAGTGGTTGGTTTGTACATTGAGTAGTAGTGATATTAGCTGGTCTTCCTTATTGTTGTTAGATTCTGTAGAGTTGGTTCTGACTCACAATGACTCTGTATAGGGTCTCCCAGGAGTGATAGGTGAGTTTAAACTGTTGATCTTGTTAACTGTCCAGTACTAAGCAGACAGAGCTCTAAGGATATTATCCTATCAGAGACAGCATCATACTTCAAGATAGATCCTGAAATGTCTGACAATGAATGTACCATTACTCTTTAGTTTATCATTCCCAGCATAGCCTACCATATGATTATCTTATTAAATATGGCCAATACCAGTTCATTTCAGCTCACCAATGCTTGTCATTTTTGACAACTTCCAACTTTCCTAGACTGATACTTCATATATTCCATGTTTCAATTATTAATCGATGTTTGCAGATATAAGACTTGCCAATCATTATAGAATCAACTATATTGTATTAGATCTTATCATGGGGATAACCACAACTCAAGTGACAAACCACTGGGAATTCTGGCCCAGTCAAGTTAACACAAAGCCTTAACTACCACAGTAATGGTATCCCTAGTTCCACATCCTCCTCTAATCCAGTTTATGTTTATGGTATTTTCCTGGCAATGGACTGCTGCAACTGTTTTTTAATCATCTTCAGCAAAGTTTTACTTACATCTGATACTGACGATACTATTCGATGGTTTCTTCATTTCATTGAATCACCTTGTTTTTGGAATGGGTTCAACAAATATGGATCTCTTCCAATCAGTTGGTCAGATAGCTATCTTCCAAATTTCTTGGCATAGTTGAGTGAGCACCCCAAGGCTGTATCGATTTATTGATTTATGTCAATTTGTATTCTGTCAATTCCTAGACCCCCTCCTTCTTCCTAATCTGTCTTCACCTGGAAGATCTCCAGAAACCTGTCCACTATTAACAATTCTGCAGGTATTTAAAATGCATGTAACTTAGTTTTCAACACATGGCCATACATAAGACACCACTGTAAAACAAACTGACAGAATACTGGAGGTTGGAGTTACATAAAATAAACATTTCTTTTTTGTCTGCTAAAGATATACCAACTCACTTGGATGATGAACATTTCATTTAAGTCTTTCTACATGTACATTCTTGTCCAATCCAAGTTACCTAGGGATGCACTGAATACTTACATCAGCACGATCTTTTTATACAGATAATTTTGACAATCCTATAAACTGAGTACTATTATTACTATTCTTATATGGTTGTGTGCAGTGAAATTGATTCCAATTCATAGCAACCCTGTACAGGGTTCCTGAGGCTGCAAATCTTTATGGAAGCATAAACCCTCATCTTTCTTCCATGGAGTGATTGGTAGATTCGAACTACTGACCTTGTGCTTAGCAGCCCAGCTCATAATCCACAACACTACCAGTGCTCTTGGAACTCTGGTAGCGTAGAGGTTATAAATCTGGCTGCTAATCTCAAGGCTAGCAGTTGGAAACCGCCACTGGTTCCACAGGAGAAAGATGAGGCTTTCTGCTCCCATAAAGATTTACAGCCTTGGAAACTATATACAGGGTTGATGTGTGTTGAAACCAACTCCACAGCACATAACCACCACCACAACCAGTGCTCCTGGTATACAGCCAAAAAAAAAAAAAAAATTAGATCCAGAGGAATTAATTAGTTTATGGTCAAATAGCTGAGAAATTATTCCGTTAGGATGGAATCAATAATGTTCCAATTATAGATGTTATCACAGTCAATCACATATCTTTCCTTTAACTGAATGATGTTCTGTTTCCAAGAATGTGGTAGGTGTAGACTTGAATACAGTTACTAATCATGGCCACTGTCTTCCATTTAGTCAGTCAATTAAGAATGTGAATCAAGTGTGCACTCTGTGAAGAATATTTAAAATTCAGTCTTCCCTCAAGTATGTCTTTGATAGTAAAACACCCCAGTCTGTAAAGATGATTTTTTCTTTTTAATTTTTTTTTACACTCTATTTGCTCATGCAGTCCCTGGATTACAAATGAGATCCTTTCCTAAGTGTGTTTTTAAGTAAAAAAAATTAGTCTTAAGTGTGTTTTATGTAAGACAGAACAAGTGAATATGGTTCTTATTTAGCCTTACTTTAGTGCAAGAAATGGGTAAAAGCCTTTTCAATGATTTAAAAGCTGCGCATGAAGTAATTGAAGGTTATTGTGATGAAGAATCTGTTCCAAGTGTAGGTTGGTTCAATTTTTTCTAAATGAGGGCAAATTTACATGACATTACAAAGCAAATCCAAGTTGTTCACAAATTGGACCTTCAGCTACAATAGGAACTTGTTTTATAGTGACAACAGTAAAGAGAGTGAGATCCTGAAACCTTTGGTAATCACACAGAAAAGGAACAACTATTGGCAATAGCTCAGCACAGCAAATGTCTACCATGTAGACTCTTCACTACTCATGCCCTCTCATTTGTCCTGTCTCTTTATTTCATTCTGTCATTCTTTTTTTGTTTTTTTCTTTGTGTTGTTAGTTGCTGTTGAGGCTCTAACTCATAGCAACCTTGTATACAACACAGCCGTGTTGCTAGAGCTGTGCTGTCTTCATGATCATTGGAGGATTTGAGTGCACTGTTGTGGCTATTGTGTAGTGTTGGCCACCTACGAGGCTCATCAGCCAGCACTTATGACTCATAGCACTTTTGAATAGGGTTTTCAAGGAGTGGCTGGTGTGTTTGAACCACTAACCTTGTGGCTCAAACTAAACTTGCAGTCTAGTGCTTTATCCCATAGCACCAACACTTTAGCAGACAATATGCCATCTGTCAGTTTGTTGTACTGTGGTGGCTTATGTACACTCTGATACTGGCTGCTATGCCTCTGGTATTTCAAATACCAGCAGGGTAATCCATGGTGGACAGTTTTTTGGCAGATCTTCCAGACTAACACCAGAATAAAAAGACCTGGTGATCTACTTAAAAATGTAACCAATGGAAATCTATGGATTGCAGCTGAATATTTTTCGTTACTTTTCTGTTCATCTCACCCTTTTCCTCTTTTTCCATGATCTCATTTTCCTTCTCCCCTTCCCTTCCTCTCATTCTTTCTAAGAAAATTTCAGTTTTGACTAGCATTAAGACTTGCTCTTCTCTGGTTATCATCCTGACTGTGAGTTTCCTTCAATAGTGGTATAACTTCTTAAGAAGACTACAGGACAACAAAGTGCGAAATGGTCCTAACCCCTGCTCTGTCAGGGACTGATAAGCCAACTTCATAATTTGAAAAATTGTGCTTCTCATCATGAAAGCATTTCAAATTTATAGTGAGGACACTTTAGTATTTTGGTAATATGTTAGTGGACTTAATCCCTTCCTTCATATTCTGCATGGATAGTACAAAAATCCAAATTAATGATTCTAATGAAATAAACATATTGAATGATTGAAATGCAAGCCTATAGTTATGTTTTTAGACTATTGAAGAAGGTGTTTCCAAAATGCTTTCTATTATTTGGCCCTGACCATGGTAATCAAGGAAGCAGTAATCCTCATCTTCATCATGTTTTTCTCTTCTTAATATTTTTCAATCTTAGAAATTTTACTTTTTGTTATTGTTGTTACTAACTTGTTAAAAGTCTATCTCCCTCATCTTAAAAAACCTTTATGAAAGCAGTGAGATTGTCATATTCCCTGCTCTTGCTCTAGCATCTAGAGCAGTATTTGGCTTATGGTAAAGAGACACAAATTAAGGTGGCGGTGGTGTTGTGAAGTGCTATCAAGTCCTTTCCAACTCATAGGGACCCTTCATAGGATCCTTCAAGGAGTGGCTGGTGGGTTTGAATTGCTGACTTTATAGTTTAAACTAACCTTGTGGTCCAGTTCTTATCCTATAGTGCCACACCAGGACTCTTAAGGTTATTCTCTAATATTAAATCCAAATGCTTCTGTCAGTGAACTGAATGGGAGCAACTTATTCAGAGTTCAACAGGAAAACTACATCTCTTGAATAGGATTCAAGGCTATAAAAAATCTATTATACATTTCCTAATATACAGTCTTGTTTTGACACTGTGGGATAATGCACTGGACCTAAAGCTTGGTTTGCACTGCAAGGTCTGCAGTCCAAATTTACCAGCTGTTCCTCGGAAACCCTATACAGTAACAATGAACAGTAGTCCCTGAGAGGTGCAAACAGTTAACATGCTCAGCTGTTAACTGAAAGAAAGAAAGTTTGACAGTTTGAGTCGACTCAGATGTGAACTGCCTCAGAAGAAAAGCTTGGTGATTTATTTACAAATCAGTCATCCATTGAAGATCTAATGGAGCAGAGTTCTACTGTGACACACATGGGTTTCCATGAGTCAGAATTAGAATCCACTAAGTTCAGAATTTAAAAAATTTACAGATGCTTACTCATACTTCTCAAAGCCACTAGGTTTCTATAGCCATAAAGGGTTAAGGGGCAAAAACAGTTATTCTTGAGTAGATTTTCTACAACAAACGGTAGCTTCCATTTCTTATTGTTGTATTATACACAAAAAAACCTTATGTACAAGGTATCACATAAACAGTGAGATGACACATCACTCTTTAGAGAGGGTATTCTTTGAACAAACCATATAGCGTGCCTCTTTTAAACACTTGAATGACTTCCCCTGCTCAAAAGACCCAAAGAATTGTAAATCCTTAAAAACCCTTCTCAGTCAGGTCCATCTTCATCTCTTCCCTCATTGCATTTTTGTTAGCTTTATAATCATCCTTAATTGTACATAGGGTCACTGTGAGTCAGAATTGACTTGATAGACTGTAACAACAACAACAACACATGGTATCTTGAGCTCTACTGGCATAGTGGGTTGCGCTTTGGGCTGTTAATCACGCAGCTTGGGTGGTTGGCTGCTTCACGAGAGAATGTTGAGGCTTTCTGTTTCCACAGAGATTTACAGCTTTGAAAACTCTATACTGGGTTGCTATGAGTAGAAATGGACCGGAAGGTATACAACAACAGCAACTACAGCATCGTATTTTGAGAATTAATTGTAAACTGTAGAGAACATAACTATACCCAGTTTATGTTATACCTTTTCTTTTCATAACTGAAAATAACTAAGGTCTTTCTATCAAATAATTTTCAAATCAAGAAAACACACACACACACACACACACAAATATATATACACACACACACACACAGGAGCAGAATCTCCAATAATCAATAATCAAGGTAAGGATGAATTCATGCTTTCTGTTAATGCACCAGACTGCAAAAGTATTTAACCGCAAGGTCAGTGGTTCAAGCTCACCAGCCACTCCTCAGATTAAATTTGAAAAGAGGCTTTGATTCTGTAGGAAGGTACTGTGAGGTTGAGAGACACATGCCAACTATACCTAGCAGCAAAATCTTTGATGCGAAAAAAATATGAAACTGCTCATTGCATATTAGTAAGTAAATACTAGTAAGCCTATGCTCACCTTGATTATTGGGTAATCTGACACTGGATATATAACTTATTTTTCTAAATAAAAGCTGCAATTACAAAAGTGGAATGTCATCCCCAAGTAAATTTGGATAACAGTATATTTTATCATCCTCATAGACAGACTCTTAGATGAATCTATTGGTGATTCACAATGAAGCTTATTCTCCTATAATGAATCTAAAGTATGTTGCAGTAAAAGAGCATAAAGTTCCACTTTTTGCAATTCCATTTTGTACAGATACATGATATCTGGTTTTATTCTTTTCCCCAAGTAAAGCAGGAAGCCATGATATAGGAAAACAATGCATCTCAGATTGTTGTGGGCAACACTGGAGAGCCTATTACAATCTAGGTTTGTCAGTATAAATAAGATTAAAATAAATAATTAATAAAAGTATGTCATGGAATGGAAATTATTGGTATTTTAGTTTGCATTTGCCTTAAGTATTTGAAGTTCTTGTTTTGTTTATTTATTTTTTTTGGGGGGGAAGACAGAATAATTCACTGCTAGTCTTTAAGAATCATACCTCAATTAAACTGAAATACAGTCAAAGCATAATATATCACACCTTTGCTTTCAGAGAAATAGTTATTTATAAATCCCTCTGAATTGATAGCGCCTTTTCACTTCTCTCAGTTATTTAAAGAGGAAATTTTTTTTCAAATGCCCAGCCCTACCCATTCTGGTAGTAGTCCTTCCCAAAGCATTCCTTAATTGAGATGTTATTGCTAAAGGTCCAACTCAACTCTCAAGTGTTTTTATTCAAGTGTATTCCTTGGTGTTTGGTCTGTCGCAAACACTCAGAACAACTGCTAAGCATCGTTCTCATGAATGTTTCATATACTTGACGACAGTATTTATCCCTTAGTTTTTGCATATTTGGATTTTATTCAACATCTTTTTCGTTGATGTGGAGGAAAGGGAGATGGCACTTATGTTTCATATTCCACACTGCTGTCAGCTCTATCTAAAACAAAAATTGATAATGTCAGTCCCTGCTTAAAACCCTCTAGTGATTTACCACTGCTTCCCAAATAAAGCCCAACCTTCGTGAGAGAGGCCAAAAGATTCCTGATACTATACTGT
Source organism: Chrysochloris asiatica (assembly GCF_000296735.1). NCBI lineage: Eukaryota > Metazoa > Chordata > Mammalia > Afrosoricida > Chrysochloridae > Chrysochloris > Chrysochloris asiatica. The sequence goes on from NW_006408530.1 coordinate 16,423,449, forward strand.
CTGAATACGTAATAATTGTCTACTTCGACTCTGACCTAGGAGTCCTGGTGTGGCGCTGCAGGATAATGCACTGGACTGAAAAGTCGGTGTGAACTGCAGTGTCTGTAAATCAAACACACCAGCCACTCCTCAGAAACCCTATACAGGGTCTCTGTGAGTTGGAACCGACTCTATGACATTTAGCAACAACAATTTTAACCTAGCCAGATCAGAATGATTTGTATGATATATTATGTTATTCTATAATGTTACTGTTTTGTGATATGATGTTCCCTTACCTAAAATGTCCTGTCCTGCCTTTTTCAGATTAATGACTACTCATGGCATCCTGGTGTGGCACTGTAGGATAAGCACTGGACCACAAAATCTGTTTGACAACAAAGTTGGTGGTTGATCCACCAGTTGCTCCTCAGAAACCTTATACAGGGTCCCTATGAGTTGGAACTGACTCAACAGCATTTAACAACAACAACATGGATATGTAGCACTTGGTTTTCAAGTGAATTAAATTAAATGTAAGTTCATTTTTGAGGCCACCAGACATAGTTGTTCACTCCTTCTGTGTTTTCCTGTATTTGCTCTGACATCTATTCTTGGTCTTGCAACATTGAGATATTAATTTGTATTTGGCTACATGTTTCTTTTACTGCACTATGACATCTTTAAAGCTAGGATTTGCAAAAGAATCTACAAACAATAGCTAAAATAAGTTAGGTGATTATTTTTCTCATGAAACCATATGTCCAGAGGTAGGGAGTCCAGAGCTAGTGCTGTAGTTCAATGAGACTATCAGTGAAGGGACCTATAGGCCTGCATTCTCATCTGGATTGCTATTGGTTTCTAGATGGCTTTTCACCTTCAGAAGTTACATCCTCAGACTTGGCAAGAAATAGGAAAAATAAAAAACTGAAGAAGGTGATGAATACTGAGGAAAAAAAGGCCCCATATTTTTACTTACACCTCAATGCAATTGCAGTGTTTGTCTATGTCATGTTATAAGTGCATTTGGGATAGTGAGTATTTTGAACTAGACATATTTCTTCACTCAACATAATAAGGATTTTGATCATAAGACTAAGAGGTAGATGATATAGACAGCTATCAGGATTTGCTACAGAGATTGCATCCTCAGTGCTCTAAATTAGAAAAAAAAAAAAAATTAGAAAAATGGGTGAAAAAAAAAGAACAATGTGAGTTTTAATTTAGTTATCCAGTAACAGTATACATACTTTCTATCAGGGTTCATAGGTTTGAAGTAATAGTTTTTGGGGGTTTTTTTTGTTTGTTTGTTTTTTTAATTTTTACAGAATTGGAGACAAAAGGCTTTCTTCTCTTCTTAAAGTGAACTTTACAATGAGAAGACTTTGAGTAAGTAATCTTTGCAACCACAACTAAAATGATTGTTTAAAGCCCTTTATTAAAATAATCTATTCTCATCAGTTAGCATGAGTATATGGTACTGACATTGTCAAAAAACTTAAAGCAAATCACTGAAGAAGTTATGTGTAATAAATATGATTTTTTGAGGAGCTATGTTGGCCACTCATTTGTCACTTTGTCACACTATGGTGGCTTGTGTGTTGCTGTGCTGCAGGTAGCTGTACCACCAGTATTTTAAATACCAGCAGAGTCACCATGGTGAAGAGGTTTCAACTAAGCTTACAGACTAAGACAGACTAGGAAAAAGAAGCGGACTGCTTATGAATGCTTAACCTCTAGAAACCTTGCAAATATCAGCAGAACATGTCAGATACAATGCTTGAAAAACAAAACATTATAAATAGCAACAGAATATTGTCAGATACAGTACCGGAAGATAAGGCCCTGAGGTTGGAAGATACCCAAAATATGAATGGGGAAGATCTGCCTCTTAACAGTAGAGTTGATCATAAGGACATGAATGGAATATAGCTTTCATAACCATCATTTGCTGATGAGGCAAAACTCAAAAGGAAGAGAAACAGCTGTAAACACTATTAATAATTAGAACATAGACTGTATGATGTAAGAATCTAGTGAAATTGAAAGTTTTCAAAAATGAATTAGAATGAAAAAACATTAATATCCTATGCATGAATGAGCTGAAATGGACTCGGTTTGGACATTTTGAATCAGACTATCGTATGGTTTATTATGCTTGGAACAACACATTGAAGAGGAATAACATTGAATTCATCTTCTAAAGGAACTTTTCAACATCAGTTTTAAAGTACAGTGCTTTCTGTGGTAGGACAATATCTACAGCCCTACAAATAACACTGGTTAACACTACTATTATTCAAATTTACACAACATCCACTTCAAGAAGTAGCATATGATTAAGAACCATGGTACTGAAGGAAGATGTCCAAATGGCACCGAAGGCATTGGCTAAAAACAAGACTCCAGAAATTATCAGGATACAAATTGAAATATTTCAGCATTGAATGCCACTTCACTCCTCTTTGCTCATCTATGACAAAAAAATTGGAAGAGAGCTACCTGTCCAATCAATTGGAAGAGATTAATATTTGTGCCTATTCCAAAGAGAAGAGACCTAACCGGATAAGGAAGTCATTGAGCAATATCTTTAATATCATATGCAAGTAAAATTTTGCTGTAGATAACTTAAAAATTGCTGCAACAAAAAAAATCAAGGCAGATTCAGAAAAGGACATAAAACTAGGGCTGTCAGATAGATCTTGACAGAAATCAGACAATGCCAAAAAGAGATTTACTTGTGCTTTAATGACTATGCAAAGACTTTTGACTGTGTGATTCATGACAAGATATGGAGAAAATTGTGGAGAATGGGAATTTCAGAATATTTCATTTTTATTCATGATGAACCTGTACATAGAACAAAAAGTAGTTGTCAGAACAAGGAAATACTGAACAGTTTAAAATCAGGAAAGGTGTATAACAGGATTATATTCTTTTGCCGCACTTATTCAGACTTTATTCTGAGTAAATAATCTGAGAAACTGGATTACATAAAGAAGAACATTGCATCGGGAGTGGAAAAAGACTCATTAACAACCTATGATATGTAGCTAGTACAACATTGATTGCTGAAGGTGAAGAATATCTAAAATATTTACTGATGAAGATCAAAGACCACAGCCTTCAGTAAGAGTTGTACCTCAATGTAAAGGAAATAAAAATCCTCACAACTGGACCAATATATAACATCATGATAAATGAAGAAAATATTGAAGTTGTCAAAAGACTTTATTTTGCTTGGATCCATAATCAATACTCATGCAAGCAGCCTCCAAGAAATCAAATGACTTATGATTTTAGGCAAATTTTCTGTACAAGACCTCTTAAAAATGTTCAAGAACAAAGATACTAGTTTGAAGACTAAGTTGTGCCATACTCAAGCCATAGTATTTTCAATAGTTTCATAATGAAAATGTGAAAGCTGGACAAATAATAAGGAAGACCATAGAAGGTTTGATGCAGTTGAGTTGTGGTATTGGAGAAGAATATTGAAAGTACCATGGACTTTAATAAGAGCAAACAGGTCCATGTTGGAAGACGTACAGCCAGAGTGCTCCTTAGAAACCAGGAGGGTTAGACTTGTTTCTCATACTTCAGACATGTTATCACTAGGGACTAATCCCTGAAGAAATATATCATGGTAGGTAAAGTGAAGCATTACCAAAAAGAGGGAGCCTTCCAATGTGACAGATTGGAATGGTGGCAGTAGTAATGGGTTCAAACATAACAATTGTGAGATAGGCACATGACCTGACTGTGTTTCTTTCTGTTTTGCAGAATTGCTATGAGTCAGAAGCAACTCAAAGGCACATAACAGCAACAATAACAAAGTTGGCACAGTAATTAAAGTGTTCAGTTGCTAACTGAGAAATCAGCATTTCAAACCAACCAGCTGTTGCTCAGAAGAAAGCTGTAAAGAAGATAGCCTTTGAAACCATACTCAGTCTTTATGAGTCAGAATGGACTCTATAGCAGTGTCTTATAGAACACAGTTTTTTATTTCTTCTCTTCTATTTATTTTTCTTTCTGTTTAATATCTCACTTCCTTTTCTTAAAATGAAAAGGCAGCATATAGAGATACTTTATGATTAAGCCATTTAGTTATAGTCAATGGGCCAAAGAAAATAAGTGAATCTCTTTAATTCTGTTTCTTGCCTCCATTTTCTTGTAGAAATTCTAATGAACCCCCTTGAATATATGTTGTTTTGTTGTCAAATGCCATTGAGTCAGTTCGGACCCATAGCAAACCTGTATAGGGTTTCCGAGGAGTGGTTAGTGAGTTGGAACCACTGACCTTGAGGTTCAAACCAGCCTTGCTGTCACATGCTCATCCTATAGTTCCACATCAGGACTGCATCAATGATTATATGCATAAGTGTGTGTGCGTGCATGTGTGTTTCCCCAACAAATATTTATTGAGAATTTGCTATGTGTCAGACACTATTTTAAATTCTTAGGCTACATAAGACAACACAATGGATAAGCATTTCCTCTCTCAGAGAGCTTACATAATAGTGAAGGGAGATAGTCAAGGAATTACATAAAAAATATAAAGTACATTGAAAGTGGTGTATCAATGAAAAAAAATGTGTAAAGTAAAAGAGATAAAAGTACTGGTATGTAACTGAAGGTGTGTTAAATTGTAAACAGTGTAATGATGACAAGAATTATTGAGGAAGTGATATTTGAATATATACTTTAAGGAAGAAATCTATCATAAGTTATGAAGATATTGGGGTGGAAAGCATTCCAGTTAGAGAATATTGTTCATGCAAGTACCAGAATATGAAAACATGTTCAGAAAGAACCAGGAGTAAGAAGTAAATCATAAGGGTTGCAGTAGAATTAGTAAAGAGAAAAATAGTAGAGGTCAAAATTAGAGTTAATGTTGAGCTACACCAAATAAAACTGTGTACTTTAAGAGCTAAATCCTTTGAGTCTGTTTCTACTTTGTCTTCTTTCTACTCACTTTCTAGAAAATTACCAAAATTACATTCAATTAACAATGTTTATATCACTTTGTAAAAACTTTATTATACAGCAGCAACAAACAAATGATAAGACACTTTAAGGAGGAAATCTATAGAGAATTATGAAGATACTGGGGTGGAAAGCATTCCAGTTAGAGGATAATGTTCACTTCTCTGATCTATATATTCATACCACTGCTCATCTGTTAGTTTGTTGTACTGTGGTGACTTGTGTTTTGCTGTGATTCTGAAAGTGATGCCAAGGGTATTTTAAATACCAGCAGGGTCACCCACAATAGACAGGTTTCAGATGAGCTTCCAGATGAAGACAGACTAGGAAGAAGGAGAGACAAACTACATATGAATATTTAGTCACTGAAAACCTTATAAATAACAGTGAAAAACTGTAAGGAATAATGCAGGGAAATTAACCCCTCAGGATTGAAGGCACTCAAAATGCGTCAGGGGAGGAGATGCCTCCTGAAGGTATTGTTGAACGTGATGACGCAAATGGAGTAAAGCCCTCTGGACCTTCATTTGCTAATGGGGCACAACTCAGAATGAAGAGAAACAGCTATAAACATCTATTAATAATGGGAACATGGAATGTATGAAGTATGAATCTAAGAAAATTAGAAATTGTCTAAAAAGAAATGGAATGCATAAACATCAGTATCCTAGACATTAGAGAGCTGAAATGGACTGGTATTGACCATTTTGATTCTGACAATCACATGGTTTAATATGCTGAAAATGACAAATTGAAGAGACATGACGTCTACATATCAAGAGTTGTTACGAGGTAAAACACTGTCTGTGATACGATAATATCCTTGCACCAACAGGGAAGACCAGTTAATACCACTATTATTCAAATTTACACACTAACCACTAAAGCCAGTGAGGATGAAATTGTGAAGAATTCTACAAACTTCTTCAGTCTGAGATTTATCAATCATGCATTCAAGATGTATTCATAATTGGAACACAATGGTTGGAAACAAAGAGGAATGATCAGTAGTTGGAAAATATAGCCTTCATGATAGAAATAATGCTTGGGATCACATGATAGAATTCTGTAAGACCAATGATTTGTTAATTTCAAATATCTTTTTTTAAACAACATAAAGACAATTATACACATGGACCTCACCAGATGTAATACACAGAAATTAAATTTATCACAACTGTGAAAAAAGATGGTGGAAAAGCCAAAAAAAAAAGGCCAGGGCAGATTGTGGAACAGACCATCAATTGCTCACATGCAAATTCAAACTGAAGCTGAAGAAAATGAAAACAAGTCCACAAGAGCCAAAATATGACCTTAAATATATCCCACCTGAATTTAGACATCATCTGAAGAACAGATTTGATACATTAGACACTAAAGACCAAAACTAGAAGAGTTGTGTGATGACATCAAGAATATTATACAGGAAGAAAGGAAAAGGTCATTAAGAAGACAAGAAAGAAGGAAAAGACCAAAATGGATGTCAGAAGAAACTCTCAAACTTGATTTCCATTGTAGACATGCTAAAGCAAATGGAAAAAATGAGGAGGTACAAGAGCTGAGCAGAAAATTTCAAAGGTCAGTTCAAGAAGACAAAGCCAAATATTATAATGAAATATGCAAAAACCTGGAGTTAGAAAACCAAAAGGTAACATGCTCAGCGTTTCTCAAGCTGAGGGAACTGAAGAAAAACTCAAGCCTCGACTTACATTATTGAAGGAGTCTCTGAGCAAATTATTGAGTTGATGCAGAAAGCACCAAAAGAAGATGGAAGAATTATAGAGTCACTGAACCATAAAGAAGTGATTGGTGTTCAACCATTTAAAAAGGTAGCATATGATCAAGATCCAAGGATACTGAAGGAAGAAGTCCAAGGTGCCTTGAAGACATTGGCAAAAAGAGAAGGCACCAAGAATTGATGGAATACAAATTGAAATCTTTCAAGAAAGTGAGGCAACACTGAAGGCACTCACTCATTTATGCCAAGAAATTTGGAAGACAACTATCCGGCCAACTGATTGGAAGAGACCCATATTTTTTTTCCCATACTAAGGAGAGGTGACCCAATGGAATGCAAAAATCATCGGACATTATCATTGATATCCCATGTAAGTAAAGTTCTACTAAAGTTAGTACAGAAATGGATTCAATCATACATGGACAGAGAACTTCCAGAGATTCAAGCCGGTTTCAGAAGAGGACATTGAACAAAAGGCTATCACTGCTGACGTGAGATAGATCTTGGCTGAAAGCAGAGAATACCAGAAAGATGTTTTCCTGTGTTTTACTGACTATGCAAAGGATTTCAATTGTGTGTGTCATCGCAAGCTATGGACAATATTTCAAAGTATGAGTATTTCAGAACACTTATTTGTGCTCATGAAAACCTGTATGTAGACCAAGAGGCAGGTGTTAGAACAGAACAAGGGAACACTGAATGGTTTAAAATTAGGAAAGATGTGCGACAGGATTGTATTCTTTCACTGTAATTATTCAACTTGTATACTGAGCAAATAATCTGAGAAGCTGGGTTATATGAAGAAAAATGTAGCATCTGGATTGGATGAGGACTCATTAACAACCTGCAATGTACAGATGATACAACTTTGCTGCTGAAAGTGAAGAGGACTTAAAATAATTACTGATGAAGATCAAAGACCACAACTTTCAGTATGCATTGCATCTCAATGTAAAGAAAACAAAAATCCTCACCACTGGACAAATAAACAACATTCTTATCAACTGAGAAAAGATTGACATTGTCAAGGATTTCATTTCACTCAGATCAACTATCAACACTCATGAAAGCAACAGTCAAGAAATCAAGTAACATGCCACATTAGGCAAATTTGCTGCACAAGACCATTTTAAAGTGTTGAAGAGCACAGATGTCTCTTGAGGACTAAGGTGTGCCTGACCCAAGCCATGTATTTTCAATAACCTCATAATGCATGCAAAAATTGGACAATGAATAAGGAAAATGGGAGAAGAATTGATGCATTTGACTTGTAGTGCTGGAGGAGAATATTGAAAGTACCTTGGGCTGCCAAAAGAACTCATAGATTTGTGTTGGTTGAAGTACAGCCAGAGTGCTCCTTGGAGTCCAGAATGGCCAGACTTCATCTCTCATATTTTGGACATATTGTTATGAGGGATCAGCCAATGGAGAATGATATCATGTTTGGTAAGGTGGAAAGTCAGAGAAAAAGACAAAGACACCCAGCAAGATGGATTGGCAAAGTGGCAGCATTAATGGGCTCAAGCATTGAAACTATTGTGAGGTTGGCCAAGAACACAGCAGTGTTTCATTTTGTTGTGCAAACAGTTACTGTAAGTGGGTACTGACTGGATGGCACCTAACAACAACAAACAGTATCTTCATAACTCATTAACTAAAGCTAACAACACAATGCTCTCTACTGGGATCATTGCTTCAGCTGTTGCAAAAAGAATAGAGAAGATGATGAAATACTAGTTATCTCTTGAAGTTTATACAAACTATTTTACTCATGTATCGTTGACTGTAGTTGGTCACATGGCCAAGAAAGCCATTAATGGTGAAGGAAAATATAATCCAGCCACTGAAATTGACACAATTATTTACCAAAATAATACAGCCTATGTGTGTGTGTGTGTGTAGCTATATATGATTGATAAGTAAAACTTTGAATAAATAATAACTTTAATGAATTAATTCTAAAAAAATGCTATTAGGAATTCAGTGGGCTCAGAGAAATCTTAATAAACATTCAAATAAGTGCCCTATATACGACACCAATTATTGTTGAAATTTCTTAATATGTGAAATCTATGCATAATATTATATATATATGGCAGCGAAATGCTTACAAGTTGGACTGCTAACCTAAAGGTCAACAGTTTGAAACTACCAGCCACTCCACATGAAAAAGATGTGGCTTTCTGTTCTGGTAAAGATTTACCTCAGAAAATCTATACATTGTCGCTATGTGTCAGAACCAACTCCACAGTGCACCACCACCATATTATAGGTTATATACAACTATACAAATCAAATTGACTACATCTGCAGAAAGAGATGATGGGAACTATCCATATCATCAGTGAAAACAAAGCCGGGGCATACTGTAGAACAGACCATCAATTACTCATATGCAAATTCAAACTGAAGCTGAAGAAACAAGTCCATGAGATCCAAAATATGACCTTGAATATATCCCACCTGAATTCAGAGACCATCTGAAGAACAGATTTGATACATTAAACACTAAAAACCAAAGACCAGAAGTGTTGTGGAATGACATCAAGAGCATCACACATGAAGAAAACAAAAAGTCCTTAATGACTTCTCTTCTTAATAAGACAAGAAAGACAGAAAAGGTCAAAATGGATGTCAGAAGAGACACTGAAACTTGCTCTCCAGCATAGAGATGCTAAAGCAAATGGAAG